>NW_024543093.1:26522500-26845000 GCF_018167655.1 Microtus oregoni | reverse complement strand
TACAGTTAGACTTTTGGGGAGAAACGTTTCTAGACATCACAAGAACTTTGGACTATCAGCAGGATCCAGGTGGCATGACTATATAGCAACAGTCTAAGAGTCCTGAAAGAGAAAGTCTCTCTCTTTTTTTTTTAATATGAGTACTAAACCCATAGGATTTTCACCTTTAACCTTTAGCCCTGACTACCTCTTCATAGGTCTTGCAAAGTCATATGGGGGTTGTAGGATTCCAGATTTGAAATTGGTTGAGGAGGGGATAAAATCTAGTCCACAACATGTGATTGTCATATAAGTTCCAATAATTGTGTGCGTACAGGCAAACATGCAGCTAATTCTATATATACATTAGGCACTCATCACATGCCATGTAGATGCCAGGATGTGAAGGATAACCCTGTGGTCTTAAGGAACTCAGTAATCTGGGAATGATGGCACGTGCCTGTAATCCTAGCCCATGGGAGGGAGGCAGAGGCTAAAAGATCAGGGCTTCAATGTCATCTTTGGCTATAGACTTGTCTGTCTATGAATAAATAACAACAAAAACCCTACAAATAACTCCTTTGGACGTGTGTGGTGGCACATATCTAATCCTCACACTCAAGAAGGAGAAGCAAGAGGCTCACGGAAGGTTCAAGGCTTAAGTGAACTACATAGTGAGCTTCAAGCCATCCAATGCTGCAAGCAAGAACCTATTGAGAAACAAAACACAACCAAAAGAAATAGCTGGCCGTGCGGTTCATGACCATAAGCCAGCCCTGGACAGGCTGAGGTGGGAGTATCACAGGGCGCTGAGGCAACCCTGGGCCACGTTCTAAGTTCCAGGTCCACCCAGCCTACAGATTGAGCCTCTTCTCCACTCCACCCACAAGGTCCAGGTGCCAACAAAAATGAGTCCAGCACCCATGGGAAGCAACTGTGGGAAGGAGTACTTACACAGAGAACACCGCACACACACGGATGTGACTCATGGCACATCATCCCAGAGACAGGCAGACGTGTAAAGGGGTCCCTTAGGACAGAAATTCAGAACTCTAGGAAGAGGAGCTGACAATTATGCTGCGTCCAGAGCGAGTGGAACTCAGCAGGGAAAGCAGGAAAACCCAGAGCCACTCACGAGAGCGAGTCACGCTCTGCCGACCCCAGCCTGAAGACAGTTCTCCACATTCTGAAGGCAGGGATAATTACTGTTTGCACAGCCCATTTAGCCATTGAAGGAGAGTTCCTCTGAGATAGGCTCCCATTATTGTCTTGAACTGCTATTTAAATCTTCTGTTAGCAACAACTTTTAATGAGTACATTCCTTGTTTACTAACTGGAATGAAGGTCTCCCTGTGGTAGCATTTGTGAACTGTGCAATGGGGGAAGGAGTTCAGTAAGTGAATGTTGTTTTGATTTGATGAAATTATAAAAGCTCTATAAGAGAGTGTTTAGACGTGAAAATAGAAGTCGCCAGCTTCTCGCTAACTATGGTTATTGGTTTGTTCCGAATCTCACCCCCATGCCGTCAAAGGGGGTGACTTGTATCTATGACTCTCTTTATAAATCCAACCTTCAATCCAACAAGCCTATCTAATTAGAGGTGATCTTAAAGTTCCCAGTCTCTATTACTTTTTATAGTCTCCTGTCCCTTCCTGTTTGAATTTTATATAAGCAATTACAAGACCATAAAAATTTATTCAATAATGCATGTAACTCAAAAGGGGGATAACTTAAAAACATTTAATTATCAATCCTGAAAGCTTATATATTAACCTTAAAATGTAGTTAACACATAGGTTACCATCTGGTAATCAAACATTCTGCTTCAAGTGAATCACGTGAAAGACCAGGGCTAATGAGGGAATACTTTCTTTGCTCTTAGTGACGAAGGTTATGCATGCGGTCTGCTCACATTTAAACAGAAAACACTGCACATGCAAATAAGGAACCTCTAAAACATAAAATATGTAATCCACGCATTTTTCATTCTGTAACCAAGGCTTATCTTAAAATGAACAAGAGGCCAAGCAGAACAGCACTCTGCGACAACTCGAGACACCAGCAATTAGC
Source organism: Microtus oregoni (assembly GCF_018167655.1). Lineage (NCBI taxonomy): Eukaryota > Metazoa > Chordata > Mammalia > Rodentia > Cricetidae > Microtus > Microtus oregoni. Next base: position 26,842,951 of record NW_024543093.1, on the reverse strand, counting down.
AGAAAGGAAGGCTTCCCATGAACAAAGCTGCTCCAGTTGCCTTTGGTGAGTTTATTATGTCAATAGGTTGTTACAAACCTGTGCTTACGAAAGCACTTCTGATGTCCGAGCACAGGACGGCTCCGCGGCCATAACTCATGCCAACTCCACCTTTTTAACAGTTTGCCAAGACGAGGGTGCTATTAGCCAGGCTTGGCTGAAACAAGCCATGGCTCACAAAGCAACTCTAGTGCAGTCTGTACTGAAACAATAATCCAAGTACCCTGCGATACTCTCCATCACCGCAGCCCTTCCCACCACGGGCCACGGTTTCTAACAAAGGAGTCTCACATACTATGCCTTCAAAACCTGACCCTGAAAACCCCATGGCTGCCAAGGGGGAACATCTGTGAGCACCACAGAACAGAAAACTGGCTTTTTTCTCTTCCTTTTTATTTTCCAGACAATAAATTGTGTGACTGCTTGGTAAGGAAATGGTCTTTCATTCCCTTCCTCTTCACTTCTGTTTGTTTGTGTCCACTCCATCCGCCTCCCACTGGCCTCTAAGGCCAGAATCAGAAACACGGGGAAGGTTGCTTTCCGACTTCACGCAAACTTTTAAACTTCAGTTCAGCTAAAGATAAAGATATCTAGAACATCATAACGAAAAGCAGCTGTCTAACTGTGAGGATATCCTAGAACTTCAGTTATTATCTGTTGAATGATAATCTAAAAAAAAAAAAACAGTAAAAAAATGGTAATGTACTCTCCAGAATAAAAAACAAAACAAAACAAACAACAAGAACACACCACAAAATTGTATGTTCCCCAGTAGAACATCTACAGCGTGAGCCAAGGCTTCACAGTAAAATCCCATTTTTGTATTGTGGAGCAAGACCGACTTTCCTGTTCTGTCGAGCTGACCCTCTGACTTGTCACTCAGTTCCGGGTACGCTAACGAGGCATAAGGGACAAACAACTGGAGGTACGACTGGGCACCCCATTGCTGCGGGGAGAAGAAAGGAACCAGAACAGGTAATGAAAAGAAAACGTCTTCTCTACAGTCCAATAAACGAAAACAGTCGATGACAAAACATTCCTTGTGAGAGTAACTCACTTTTAAGATAATCTATGCTGGCTTTAAAAAATAGTATTATTTCATGGCTGCATAACAACACATTTCTCTATAATAAATTTGCTCTTGATTCTACAAGAAGGAAGAAAAATCTCTTCATTATTGTCTCTTAAAGCATAAATTAAATTTATTATTATTAAAGAAATAAAGGATAACTCATTTCTTCTCAGACACAAAATGTTTCCAAGTCTTGAAACTTGTTTCCTTGACAGCTACGGAGAATTTCATCTGAGAGCTGCGAGACAGCTAGGAAGAGGAAGTCAGCTTAGGAAGAAGGGGCTGAGACAGAAACTTGCTTCGGTTACCACCTGAGCTGTTTATAAAAAGTTTACTGAAGCTAGAAAGCTGGTTCATATTGATTTTCACAGACTGAAGAAAGGAACAGATCATGAGAATTTTAAGTATTCTTATTTAGAATATTGATTTTAGTTAGGAGTATTACCAAAGAACTACAATGTGTATAACTGGGCTTTAAAAAAAGTTATCTGCTCGGAGTTGGCTCACATCTTTGTCCCAGCACTCAAGAGGCAAAATGATCTGTGTGAGTTCAAGGCCATTCATTACAAAGTGAGTTCCAAAACAGCCAGGACTGTTTCACAGAGAAACCTTGTATCAAAAAAAACAAAAGAAGAAAAAGAAAAAAAAAGTATAAAAGAAAATAAGGTTGTTTATGCTCTTTAAAGCGAAGACAGTGCAGAATGTTTAGTTTTACTTTCACAAGGTGACACAAGCTAATACTACCAAACAAATATTTACAAAGAACCAATGAAAGTGATGGTAAGAACTCTCGTGATCTGGATCTCTCACCGTGTGAAAGCAGGTTATATATCATGGTATAATCATAGGTATTTTTTCTAGCTATTAACTCATATGGTTTAAAATTCGGTTCACTAGTATACAACCAAATAATGTTCATAAATGGAATTATAGGCAGAAGGACAAACTCGGCAGCGCATACCTGCAACCAAATTCTAAAGGATGCACAGATTTCTCCTGTGTGATTAGAATGGATGCAGGCACAGAGGGCAGCTTACTCATCAGGAGACACATTCCCACTACCAACTCTGACCACGAGTCTGTGGTCAGAAATACAGTGTTATTTCATTTCCTCTCACACACTTGACAGGTAAGCATTGCTGTTACCACACTGCAAGAGGACAAATACTCCTCAAAGCCATACAGCTAGAAAATCAGACCCAAACCTGTTCTTTCTAAAGCCAGTCTGTGTTCTTCTCCTATGTTACTGAGTCAAGAAGAGGAGATAGTAAGTGCTAAAATCAAGGAAAACCTATGGGTCCAGTTTTGGTAGTGAAAGCTCCAACATAAAAACCCCACATTCTCTTAGCCAATGATACTGGCAAGTGCATCTACTTAGAGAAATTAAGCACCCTGTGAGGTAAGACAATTTGCAGATAAGAGAACAATTCCACTGTAAATCTGTTAAAAAGTTTCATTATGCTGTCTTCATGTGACTTCAACAATTTCTTTTCTTTTCTTTTTCTTTTTTTTTAAAGATTTTATTATGTATACAACATTCTGCCTCCATGTATGTTGCAGGCCAGAAGAGGGCACCAGATCTCATTACAGATGGTTGTGAGCCACCATGTGGTTGCTGGGAATTGAACTCAGGTCCTCTGGAAGAACAGTCAATGCTCTTAACCACTGAGCCATCTCTCAAGCCCCGACTTCAACAATTTCTAAAACAGCTGAACCACCTGTTCAGTAATATAAAGGGGATTTTCGACACAAAGAATATTGCTTTGATCAAGCAAACAAGAGAAATAATTTTATTAAAATCTGACAATATTCGTTGAGTAAAGCCATATTTAATATAGAATACTCTGCACACGGGTGGCTTAGTGCCCAGCTGTGGGAAGAGAAGGGAATGTGCAGTCTGTGGTGACTTCTGCTCAGACTGCTACCTCCCACCACACACATCAGCCATCATGGTTCAGAGGGTAGAGGTTCTTTCTATCCAGGAATCCCTAGACATACTACACTTCCCATGACATAATATGCTCTACTTTTTAATGGTAATATGAACACACAAATGCATCTTAAAATATGCTGCAATAGGCATGTGCTAATAGACAGCAAAGACCCTGGTCTCGATGATTATAAAGAAACTAAGTGATCCAGCACTCTTACCACTAGGTGGATATTCAAAAGCAATAAAAACAGGATGTAGAAGAAATGTGGAGTCCCATGTTTATTGCAGTACTACTCACAACAGCCAGGACATGAGACTGACCCTAAGTGTCTACCAACAAATTAGTGGATAAAGAAAATGAGGTACGTATACACAGTAGAATACTATTCAGTTATCAGAAGGATGAAATCCTGCTATTTGGGACAGTATGAATGAATCTAGAAGGTATACCATTAATTGATAGAAGCTAGATACAGAAAAGCAAGTGTCACACGACCTTATGCACATGTGGAATCTAAGAAAGTACATCTCAAGTTGAGCTACCAATGTTTCAGAGGAGAGGCATGAAAGGGGCAGGGGTATATAGGTCTATGGGTACAAAGTTACTGACATATACCACACAGACTACAGTTGACACTAATTTATTGTATATTTCAAATTAGCTACAAGTGGGAATTCCCAAAGTTCTCACCACAAAAATATGAATAATATTTGAGGTGAGAGCTACCCTACTTAGCCAGATTTCATCGTTACACAATGTATACAAGATAGAAGCATCACATCTTACAAAGAAATATATACAAGTATTATACCAACTATCAGTAAAATAAAAAGAAAATTCACCATTACACAATAAAATAAAAGTTTCTTTTAAGGAGTGGACCTTTCAGTCTTCTGGTTTCTTTAGATATGTTATCATTATTCTTCTTGCTGCTCTAGTACTTATACCATCTTCCTCAATGTTGGAAAATCAAATAATCTTGTTAGGAAATGTATGTGGGATTGGCGAATGAATCAATGGTTAAAAGCATGTGCTGACAAGCATGATGACCTAAGTGCGATTCCCAGGACCTATACGGTAGAAGAGAAGAAACCAACGCCTTAAGGTATCCTCCTCCTTCTTTCACACGTACACCATGACATGCATATATACATGTACACACACACACATACAATACACAAATGTAAAAATCTATTTAAAAAGAAGTTTATATCTCCAAAAATTAGTGATGCTTTTATAAGGGTTCAAAGTAAATTTCTTCATTTCTATAAACACTGGAACTTTTTGGGAAATGTCTTGAATGCTGAATTGGGGCCTTAGATCATTCTAAACCCTTACCTCCAGGATTATTCTGATGCTCGGCAGGCTGAGGAGAAAGTGCTGGTAAGGAGACGGCAGGTTTCAGTGCAAAGGCCTTTCAGACACTGTCTTTAGAATTCACTGAATATTTTTCAAAATGTGTGTATCAGTAAAAACAAACCCCTTTACTTTAAAGTATTTAAAAGTTTCTCCTATAAATCTTGATAATGGCATCGGTCTTGTAGGATAGGATGCACTCCACACCCAGAAGGAGCCAACTGACAATTACTAGTTTGCCTGCCTTCACTGCGCGGCAAAGGCAGCTCTTCAGAAGAATGTCGCTATCTCCTAAGGTGGCCCTGCTTTCCCACAGTATCCAGTTGCTGGTCTAGGTACATGAACCACCTAGGTGACAATTCACTTAGATTTAGACTACTTTTGTTCAAAGCCAACTTTTCCAAACAAAGCATTACCTACATTTTAAATGGTGGGTGAAATTCAATCCCTGTTCTCAGACAAAGGGACAAGCAGGAGTGCTGTGCTGGACAAAAGCAACAGAGAGAAGAATTGACAGTGTGCTCAAGCTACAGTACCTCTGGATTAGAGAGAACTGATGAAAGATGTTCCTCACACATGGAAAAGCAATGAAATACACAACACTGATTTTTAAATGCAATTCTTTGGTTTAGATATTCATATAAGAATATCTGAAAGAAAATTATAATTTTTAAATATAGAATTGCCCTTCTCACAAATCTCAAAAGTACAAATCATCCCAGTACAAGATGTGGGATAGCTCTGTATGAATTGTTGGTCAGGGAACCCTAGAGACCCACCTCTAACAATACAGGCCCTTACCATTCCACTTGGTTGCCTACTAGAACTAGATGATAATACCCTATTGCTTAAGACATCAACATATCTTAGTTACAAGATACTGAGAAATCAAGCCAGAACTGAGCTGAAAGCAGTTCCTGCTGGCTTTTGTAGGGCTGGAAAATCCTATAGAGGCAACTGCGGGAAAAGACATCAACGATCTTAGTTTATATCAACTTCAATACTAAACTTCCAGGCAAGCCTTGCCCACTTGTGCAACAGTGACACACTATTACGGAAGTAACCGATTGCGCTATGATTGGAGTAGATGCACATTTCAAAGGTGGGAACCCATGCCGGGCACTGTGAACCTATGGCTGAAGAAATCATAGGCTCTTAGGGAACTAAACCTTCTGTTGTTTAGTTAAATTGACATAATGTCAAAATGCCTTCTAAATATCTATTTTTAAACCTATAAATAAAAGGTGTTTTTATCCCTAATCAAAGAGACTCTTTGTAGTGAATGACAGTAAAGAAGAATATCACAGATGCTTAAGGTACTAAGAGTTAATATGGATGAGAGTTCAGCCGTAAAGAAGACTCTTATACCACTCCCTTTAAGGCTTGTGGAACACTTTAGAAGAGGGGACACAAAGAATGCTAAGGACTGAGAGATAGGGAGAAGAGGTATCATCTGGGTATGCACAGTCATGCAATCATAAACCCACAGAAACTGGAGTTATCTGCACTTGGTCTGCACAAGACTGGCCTTGTTGATAATTAGTTGTGGATAGGGGTGGGATTCGTAGGGTCCTACCCCTCCTTGCTAAACGTTGGCTATGGATAGATTCTGTTATGAACTATCTTCAGTTATGAACCCACTGATGACATCAAGCTCCAAGGCTAGTTCCAAACCTATGGATATACAGAGGATTCTGGTTAAACTTGGTGGGTCATTGCTGTAGGAAATCCTTTAAGTTCCCAATCCACTAGGGCGTGGCCTCTTATACTATTTAGGCCGATGTAAAGCAAGCATCGGGCCTCTTTTCCAGCTGTGGCATTCGGTTGCTGTTCCCCATTCTAGCAGAGGATATTGATTTGTGAGTCTATATCCCTAAGTAAATAACCCTCTATTATTCTCAATTCTGAGCTTGTGTGGGATTTCTTTTAAGCATACATCTTCAGGTCATAAAACAAAAAAGACTTGAATGTGGGAAAGAAATCTGTAGGAAGGATGGGGGATTGACAGGACGGAGAGGGTGAGTGGGAAAATAGTTAGAATGTGTTCCCACACCTTTACCCCCAGCACTAAGGAGGTGGAGACAGGAAGGGATATGGCTGGGTGGAAAGAGGAAGATAAAGTCGGAGGAGACAGGAGCTCAGTGCAGTCTGAGGATGCAGTATGCAGACATAGTCTGAAGCAGTCAGTCTGAGACAGGAATCGCCCCTTTTGGTCTGAGGATTTGGTAGAGGGAAAAGGTCTCTCTAGTAGCTGGTTACACTGCTTTTCTGATCTGTCCGCTTTTACCTGTTAATATCTGACTCTGGGTTTTTTATTAAGAACAATTAGAATCGGTGCTACAATTAGTGTTCCCCTGACTTGATCAAAACTGATGTCTGGTATCTTGTGCTTGTACACTTCTATTATTTAAAGTTAATTGCATTGGATTTGAGATCACTTTTTAAAACAGTACCCTTCAAAATTAAATATTTTTAAATTACCTACTAGGCTATTGTAACCATGGCAAATACACGAAATAAACTCACTGTTGTACAGATAAAAAAATACTGCAAATGTGGTCCACTTTGGAATCAAATAACCTACAGCTGTATCTGTCTGTCCTAATCATTCAGGAAGTAAGATCCTAAAAGGTTCTAAACCAAAACAAAGTGAGCAGCATGCTCAGTTAAAACTACTACAGCATCTTACACTAATTCCCTGTATTTTAAGGAGGAATCAAAGTGGCCAAGATCTAAGATTAAAGACTCCCCCCGCCACCGTCATTTTCATACTTCTGTAAAGTTTCACTGATACCAAGTGCTATTTCCCCAGCTGTGCGGTCAGTCTGGCAGCTGCCTTAGCAACGCATGCCAACCTACCCCAACTCATGGAGCAGCTGCCTTGCCTGTTCTCACAGATGAAAGAAGAGCTCTAAAAGCCTAGAAAAACCTTCAGCACTGGCTGTGGCTGTGGAGGCAGCTGCTTAGGCATGACACTGCTATATCACAGAGTGTGCTATGTGACAACGGCTGGGAGGGGTGGTGGAAGGCCTGCCTACAGCTCAGTTTTACTAGTAGCTCGTTATGCTCTCAAACTGTTACATCATGGGAGGTTACACTGTTTTTCATATACACAATTTAGATTCCTCAACATTCTAGGCAAGAAAGGAAAAATCTCACGATTTATACATTCCCAATTTCATTTAATTTTATTAAGTTAAGCAATAAAGTATCTAATGAAAATCTGGGCCCAGCACTTCAAGAATTAAAATGGCAATTATGTACTGTTATAACATTTTAAAACAATGAGAACCAAATTGGAAGTAGATGACAATTTGATAAGAACTAACATTTGCAAGAAAGGGTTTGCTTCAATAAAATGGTCCTCTTTGCATAATTTACTTACTATGGATTTAAAGTGAAAATAGAACTTAGAGGTAGAACTGATATTTATACTTGCTATATAGATAAAATGTGCCCATCAAGTTGCCTTTTAAATATTAATATGTATGCCCATGGAATAATGCTGCCATTGGCTCTAGTCAGAGAAAATTAATTTTTTTCACTGGGCAGCAGTAACTGCAGGGACTCCTAACTAGTCACAATGCTAAGGAAAAGGGATGTTGAGTACACAGCCACAATAGCATCTGTACCATCTCCTCCAAGGCTCAGGGGGCAATGGAAGAAGAGACAGAAAGAATGCAAGAGCTGGAGAAACAGGCACTGAGGGGTCTGGACACAGCTGTTGCCCTCTGGAACACACAGCAGCTATGATTACCTGCACAAGATTGGTGTAGTTGACACCCTATCACGAAGAGGTAAGAGCTCATGAAGCTGGACCCCTCTCTAAAAATTTAGACAGTTAATGTAGATAAGGAAGGAGAGATATTTTCTTCAGTCCTGTAATCAGTGGTAAGTTGCCCAAGCACCTGTGAAAACCCCTCCCCCAAGCTCCTGTGAAGTATCCACAATAAGTCACTGGGATGTACACATGTGTGCGTGTGTGCGTGTATGCGCGTGCGCGCGCGCGCGCACACACACACACACACACACACAGACAGGCACAGAAGTGGGGGCTGGTTGAGAAGGAAGTAATTGTGAATGGGAGGATATGGGGGACGAGAGAGAGTAATGACAGGTGAGTATGCTGAAATACACTGTGTACATCGATCAAAATGTCACAATAAAAACCAATATTATATATAAAATGCTAATAAAAATTCAAAGTTAGAATGATCTGCATAGTAACAAATGACTTTACATCCAAGCAGGTAAAGTAGATACAGACACTGGCAAGAAGCCTAAGGAAAGGGGTGTGCCCCACAGGAACCTAAGGAAAGGGGCATGCCCCACAGGAACCTAAGGAAAGGGGTGTGCCCCACAGGAACCTAAGGAAAGGGGCATGCCCCACAGGAACCTAAGGAAAGGGGTGTGCCCCACAGGAACCTAAGGAAAGGGGCATGCCCCACAGGAACCTAAGGAAAGGGGTGTGCTCCACAGGAACCTAAGGAAAGGGGCGTGCCCCACAGGAACCTAAGGAAAGGGGCATGCCCCACAAGGTGACGGTGGCTGGAAAAGAAAGCCAGTTGTCTTCAGCAGTGTGGCCTCAGGCAGGCTGCCCCTGCTTCAGAAGATATGCCCTATATCCATTTGGGTACCAATAGCATTAATTAGATTCAGTGAACTACTTGGGGGGGGGGCAGTTGGAAAGAAAAAGTGTGGCAGATGATATCCAGGAAAAGTCAGAGGCAGGGAGCCGGTAGTGGTAGTGAATATTATATAAATGCATTGTATTCACATATGACAATAACAAAGAATAATGCATAATAAATTTACTTTCTAAAATTCCCGAGAAACAAGAAAAAGGAACTAACTTGGAAAAGGCCTGTTGGAGACTGCAGGCCCTCAGATCCTGAATTTTCTAGGACCCCTATGCTTGCAGCTGCTCTGGGCACGAGACCCTCATGAGTTCCTGACAGTGGAGTGGTTTTTGATGGGCTTGCAGCTGAAAAATCCTGAGAGCTAGGGTGTAGTCATTAGTCAAGGAACCCTATATAAGCTGCCCTGGAACACAATAAAATTGGCATTCTTGTTTCAAGGATGACCTCTCTCTCTCTCTCTCTCTCTCTTTCTCTCTCTCTCTCTCTCTCTCTCTCTCTCTCTGTGTGTGTGTGTGTGTGTGTGTGTGTGTGTGTGTTTCAATCTCCAGCCTCTTGCCTGACTCGTGAACTGTCCCGTGGTGTATAGACGAAATGGTACAGATGGAGGCCCCAGCGAGATCAAAAACTAGGGATCCCTGAGAGATTGCCCTCAAAAAATGGTGAGGATGAATTGAAGATGTGTATGCATCTGTGTGTTTTTTACTCCCCAAACCCTTGCCTGTTAGCAGTTCTGGGTGGTGCAAGCGCCACAGGAGGCACCACTGAGATAGGGAACAGGGACGCTCTGAGGGACGCCCTCCAAAAGACTGGCCAGCAGGTAAGTAATAAAGAAAAGGCAAGAGGATTAATTGAAGGATGAGGTCAGATTTTTTTTTCAAGTCTGTTCTGGTAGTAATGATAATAAAAATAAGCCACGTAAATATGGAATGTGCACAGAGAATCTGGATAATGAATATTATAATATATATTTCTTTGACTGGAGAGAGACATTTGATTCTGGAGACTGCTAAGAAAGGTATCTTGATTTCAAAACATGGGTCTAAGGATTTGTTGCTTTGGAAAAGAGGTTCTCCTTTTGTTTTCACAGAAGATAAGAACCTGTGGAATCATTCCAGACTAACATGGTTTGATGGACCAAGACCCGCTGAAAGGTTGCTGTGAACACCACCAAAAATACTTTGCCCAGCTAAAAGAAGGAAGCAGTTTGGAGAGACCTACACCCAAATTCCCTAAATGTTTGCTGAAGGTTGTGGGATCAGGGAGCAGCTTGGGGAAGCCGTAGGGATGCTGGAAGATGTCCGGGACAGAGAGTCCCTGGCGTTGTGTGGAGGAGATCCAGAGGGGACAAAAAGCCCCATTTGGATTCCTGAATAGCTTGTGCATCCTATGGACAGTTCTCCTGACCATCAGCCATGGCCAATAGTTTCATGTCATTTAAGCAGCTATTTGGTGAACGAGACGACTGCCACTGTGGTCCAGGTTCCAGGCTTGATACCTATCCCAGCAAACCAGCTGGTGCTGAGCCATCCCTGTTGAGACTTTGGGATCACTGTGGCTGTAGTGGCCAATACTGTCACCACTGTGGCCTCTGCGGCAGCTGGAATTGCCATCAGCCAGACAGCTGCTCTGGCTATCTTGTACAGTGACTATAGCACTCATGTGGAAATAAGCATGTCTAACAAACATTTTCCAACTTATTGTTATCATATTTGTACTATGCCCAGGCCAGTCAAAAACCTTAGGTCTAATTATATAGAAAAGAGGGAGATGTTGGGGACTGCAGGCCCTCAGATCCTGAATTTTCTAGGACCCCTGTGCTTGCAGCTGCTCTGGGCACGAGACCCTCATGAGTTTCTGACAGGGGAGTGGTTTCTGATGGGCTTGCAGCTGAAAACTCCTGAGAGCTAGGGCATAGTCATTAGTCAAGAACCTTATATAAGCTGCCCTGGAACACAATAAAATTGACATTCTTGTTTCAAGAATGGACCGTGTCTCTGTCTGTCTGTTTGTCTGTGTGTGTGTGTGTTTGTGTGTGTGTGTGTGTGTTTCAATTTCCAGCCCCTTGCCCAACTTGTAAACCGTCCCATAGTGTACAGGCAAAAACGGTACAAAGGCCTAACTATACCAATCAAATCTGATAGACAGCAGAGATAAAAATTTGAATCTCTGGGGGAAAAGATGAGCTGCTTAGTAAAATCATATTGGAAAAACCAGTTTTATACTGGGGGTGGGGGAGACTGAGTTCCTCATCAGCAAATGTGAAAACATCTGCACAGAGAGTGAGGCATTTCCATCCAGATGATGATGATGGTGGTGATGGTCTGAACTTGCCAGTGGTTATGCTCTCGTTTGAGCTACTGCCTCAGCACGGTGACCAAAATACCAGAGAGAAACAACTTAAGGGGAAAGGGCCATTTTAGCTCTGTTTTGGAGATTTCACCCATCAAAACTGGGAAAGCATGGTTGGGTGAACATGTGATAGCCTCCCAATATCACAACAGAACATGAGCAGGAAAGAATGGAACCAGGGCCAGGATGGACCTTCACAGGCATACCCTGCCTGCGAGTACCTCCTAAAGGTTCCATGGTCTGCCTAAATAAAGTGGCCAGCTGGGAAGTAAGCATTTAACACTTGAGCCTGTAGGGAGACAAACAGCAGTAGTTGTTAAGCATTGAGAGTACTGTCAGGACTGAGTTGTTCTCTCTCTCTCTCTCTCTCTCTCTCTCTCTCTCTCTCTCTCTTTGTTCTCTCTCTCTCTCTCTCTCTCTCTCTCTCTCTCTCTCTCTCTGTGTGTGTGTGTGTGTGTGTGTGTGTGTGTGTGACATTATGAATGCACCTGTGAAGGCTAGAGGAAGATGTTGAGTAATTTCTTCGATCACTCTCCACCTTACTTACGTCTTTAAGGAAGTGCTGGCTAGGCAGTTTATCCAGCTAGTAAGCTCCCAGGATCTGTTGTGCTGGTCTCCTGGTGCTGAGGTTTCAGGCACCTGCAGCCATGCCCAGATTTTTACATGAATGCTGAGGGATTTCATCTCCCATTCTCATGTTTTCAGAATAAGCGCTCTTCCCCACTGAGCCACCTCCCCAAGCTCATTTACTGTACACTTGTAAATGCTAAATTTCCCATGTATGTATTCGGCCACAATTAGCACAGTACATGACAGATACATTACAGAAACTAAGATTAGGCTTTGGACACATCATACATAAACTGGGAAAATACCTTCTGACCCCAAAGTAGAAAAGGATTGTCTAGACAGACAAACAGGGTGCAGCTATTTTAGCTGTATCATTAGTCACCTGAAGCTCAGTGGTCAGAAACAACAAAGTCGCTCTACTCAAGTCTCTTGCAGTGATGTGATCCAGGCTGGACGTTCGTTGCTCGTCACATGGACCTTTCTGTAGAACATGGAAACTTAGACTCCCCCACAGGATGGTGATTTATCTCAAAGCCTTACAAGACGGAGGAGGATGCTACCAGCTTTTAAAACCTGCAGCCCCCAAACCAGCACAATACCACTTCTGTGCAGTCTGGGGTTCAAGGACTCCCACAGTACATACTGTCCCTTTGATGGACAGAATGTCAAAGATCTTGGGGATCATGGTTATGACTTCTTTAATAACTTATAAAGAAAAAGAGGGCTACACTTATTGTATCAAACTGCAAACCCTCAGATGACAAAAAAAAAAAAATGAGATTGTCTGAAAAGAAGTAATTTGCTGGGCGTCATGGTACATCATATTCAAAATTATTAAAATCTAGCAACTACAAATGTATAAAGGAAGATTGGTTCATGTTTACAACAGAATCAAAGGAACTCAGTCGTGCTATAATATGCAACATCAGCCACAATCAGGCACAGTCATCCAGTGCTGTTAACTTTACAATTGATTTCAGCTAGCTTCACCAGCAAAGCGAAATGCAACTTCACTTTAAAAGTCCTGTTCATTTCTTACTTTTTGATTTAAGAAAGTATGAGATTAGAAAAATCACTGTATATTAATTTTAGGGGTGGAAACTCAGACTGCCATTACTTTGTGTGGATTTTTATCAAAAGTCATTTAGTATGGAGGTTAACACAGTTGGCCATTCCCTAGTGTTCTGTGGGCATGCTACAGTTGGTAGCGTGTTATTTAGGGGAGGGCTCTCCTTGGCTAGGGCTGCTGAGATGTTTTCTATACTGAACTTCTTTCAAGTTAGACATTCAACTCAGTACAGAATGGCTTCAAGCCTTTCCTCATTCACTTCCATGCAATCTGCATAAAGATATGGGCCTTACTAAAGGTATGCTATTTGTTACTATTTGTTAAAACAATGACTTAGAAAGGTTTGAAGCCTTAAGGAAGAATAAGCATCATCTACAAAGGTATGAAAGAATAAAAAGGTAAGCAAGTCCATACAAGCAATCCTATACAAATCTGATGGAAAATATCATTACTGAGTATTTAATACACACTAAAACTGTTAAAGTCAATATTCTAAATATTGTCACTCAGTCCTTTCAATAGCCAAATAAAGGACACATTGTAAAGACCCTTTTCACAGTAAGGATCAAAGATGCTGCTGAGAAATCTTAAAAAGTCTAAACAATTACAAGACCAAATTTTGCTTCTCTGTTTTCTAAGATTTCTTGGCTGTTTTTCTTAGCATATCATGAGTCCATTCTTCCCTTCAATTCTAATACCACTTCCCAAAGTAAAATCATCAAAACGTCAGGGTTGGACTACCTGATACCTTTTCTAGTTTCACCTCCTCCCTTTCAAAGCCTGAAATCACAAGCAGATCACCTCAAACTGTGATCTCGCAATTCAGTCAGCTGATGACACGCAGGAAATGTCTGGCCTGATGCAGGAAGTCAAGAGATACTGGTAGTACCTTTGAAAAGTAACTTGACGAGGCCGATTGTACACAGAAGCCTGGCAATCTCAAAGAAGGCAAATTATTTAGTCAGAGTCACTATATTTTCACCATAAAAAGTCAAGGTAATGAAAATCATGATATTACTTTTTATTTTTGGGGTGGGGGTGAGGGAGTCTTATGTGTCCCAGGCTAGCTTCAAAGTTACTACACAGCCAAAGATATCAATGAAATTTTGCCTTCACTGCCAAGAGTTAAAACTGCAGGACTACACAGACACACATGGTCTATTGGGTACTGGGGATTAAATCCAGAGCTTCATACATGCCAGCCAAACACCGTACCAGCTGAGTTACAAACACACCCAGCCCAGGGATGGGCGTGAAGTCCCACGCCTAGCTGAGGAAATACTGACAATCCCCAGAAGAGCTGCACTTCTTTAAGAGTGTGCCCCTAGTGACTCAGCCCGTTCCAGGGGAAGGTCACATAGCCAAGAGTATACGGACAGCCCACCTGCACACAATGGGTTTGAAAAACTAAGATGATGAAGGAAATGGAGGTGGTGGCAGGTCCAGGCAGAGTTAGGGGAGAAGCGTGGCTATGATCAAAAGATACTCTCAGAAATTCTCAAAGAATTAATAAAAAACTTAAAATGAACCTGTTAAATTCTAAAATGCAAATTGTTTTAAAGGTACATCCACATATTTGAAGTATAAAATCTACAAACTAGGGCTGGAGAGATGGCTCAGAGGTTAAGAGCATTGCCTGTTCTTCTAAAGGTCCTGAGTTCAATTCCCAGCAACCACATGGTGGCTCACAACCATCTGTAATGAGGTCTGGTGCCCTCTTCTGGCCTGCAGGCATACACACAGACAGAATATTGCATACATAATAAATAAACATTTAAAAAAAATCTACAAACTAATGTTTTGTATCATGGATTAACTGTAGCTGGAGACTTGGTCATGCTGCTATATGGGGTTATCATGAAGAACCATAAGGAAACCCTGTGAGTTACAAATTACAGTAGTGACTAACATGGCAAGATCTGCCCATGGGTGAAACAGTGTGTGTGGGAGGAGAGGAGGGTTAACCAACTACTTTCTGCATGGACTTGAGGCTCACTCCACAGGAGGAAAGTCCTGGCACTGTAATTCTGGCTAAGAAGACATGGCTGGGGAGCTCCAGGCTCCCTGGGTGAACTTCCTATTACTGTTTTGTTGAATGGGCACATGATCAAACTGCCCTCTCTAAATCCATGGTCTTACACCCATAAATCAGTTAGGCTCTCAGACTTCCTAAGAGAAACGTCTTTGTGCAGGGGATGGTGGCTAACACAGAAACAGGCCAGAGTGCAGAGACCAGCACACTGCTAAGAGCTAGTTAGGAAGGACCAGAGCAACACAGTCTTCCGAAGATGACAGGACCACTCTGATTGCTTGCCTAAGATCTGCACAAGGTAAGTCAATTAACATTCCAGCAAGAAGAAGGAAGGCCTCACCCCCAGCACAGAAGCTACTGACAAGTGATGGCTTCTGGGAGGAGAATCAGTTTTCTTTAAGAGTGGCCCCTGGAGGTTGACAATGATTCACTGGATAGCCCCACACCCATGAACACAGGCAGCACAACTGGACTTAGCGGATAAAAGAAAGAAAGAGGACACACGTTGAGAAGGAGTGGAGGGCAGGCTGCCGGATTTGCATGGTGACAACCTTTACCCGCTAAGCCATCCCACCAGCTCATAATGGTCCACATGGATAAGCTACATTGCATAACACCCTTGAACTGCTATTTTAATACGTTATGCTTAAGGTAAAAAAGAAATAGATTTATAATCTTTTCTTTTTATACTAACTGCATAAAAGAATAAACAAACAATCCCTGTCTTAGCTACTATTCTTTTGTGAAGAGACACCATGACCACAGCAACTTATGAAAAAAGGCATTTTAGAGGCTTTCCAGTTTCAGAGGGTTAGTGTATTTTTTTAAAACTCTTTAGGGGCCTGCCACCCAGTTCCCAAATACATACACAGAGATTTATTTTTACTTATGAATGGCTGGCCTTAACCTGGCTTGTTTCTAGCCAGCTTTTCTAACTTAAAATATCTCATTTCTCTTTAACTACATCTTACCTCTGAGCTTTTTACTTTTCTTTATTCTATATATCTTTTTGGGCTAGGAAGACTGGTGGTTTGGATGAATACTCCCCTACACACACACACACACACACACACACACACACACACACACACAGAGGCTCATATATTTACATGCTTAGTCCCCAGGTGAGAATTTGTTTGGGAAAGGTTAGGAGGTGTGGCCTTGTTGGGGGAGGTATGTTGTTGGGTGTGGGCTTTGAGGTTTCAAAAGTCCATGCTAGGCCCTATGTCTCTCTTTCTCTATGTGGATGGGAAGTAAAGCTCCCAGCGACTACTCCAGTACTGTGCCTCTCTGCTTCCTGCCATGATAATTTTATTAGTTTAAGATATGTTACATTCATTTAAGCTGTGGAATATTTGTTTAATGATGCAAAGATGTGTTGCATTCTTTTATGTTGTATTTGTTAACTCTATAAAGCTGTGTTACTTTGACTGCCTAAAACACCTGATTGGTCCAAATAAAGAGCTGAACGGCCAGTAACTAGGCAGGAGAGAGAAACAGACAGGGCTGGCAGGCAGAGAATGAACAGGAGGAGAAATCTAGATGAGGAGCGAGAAAAGGAGAAGGAAAGGAGGATGCCAGGGTCCAGCCACACAGACAGCCACACAGTAAGGAGACATATTGAATAAGGAAGTGGATCTCAGTAAAATAAATCTTTCTTATTAACACAGCAAGCTTCTGTTTGTAAAGGCATCATTTCAAGTAGAAAGTTCATAATGGTCTTTGTGTATGAAAAATCGTTTCAAGGAAACAGACAAAAGAAAGTCAGTAACTGGTACTTTCAGTACTGTATAAAAAGTGGCAGTACTGGAGGCACAGGCCTGTAAATTCAAGGCCTGCCTGGGCAGCTTAGTGACATCTTGGCTCAAATAAAAAGTATAGAAGGACCTGCGCTATCGCTCAGGACTACAGTGCTTGCCTCACATGTTCAAGGCTCCAGCCAGGCAGACTATGATGTGTCTGGATCAATCACTGTGGCTTTACTCCTTCCTGTATTATTTTAAATTTCAACATAAGACGTGATTCTGGCCAACAATGTATAAAGGAATCACATTCAAGGGAACTTGTGAGAAAACTTCCTTCCTTAAAGGAGATATAAGAAGTCCCCCTTTCTGCACGTGGAAACTGCCACGTTTCAGCATATAATGTCTAATTTTTATTTTATTTGTGTGTGGGCGTTTTGCCTGTATGAGTTCAGAAGAGGGCATCACATCACCTGAAACTATAGCTACACGGAGTTGTGAGCAGTCATGTGGGTGCAGGGAACAGAACATAGGTCCTCTGGAAGACTGCTGAGCCATCTCTCCAGCCCCAATGTTTAGTATTTTACCATTATTCTGCAATATGATAGAATTAAGCCTGAACACAAAACCCACATAAGGAAGGCCAGTGTCAGAAAGGAGAACTGAGCACCCGGGGGCTCTTCCCAGGCACACTCACAGCACTCCTACGTCCATGTCCCTTCTTAGGGGAGTGGAGGAGCTTCCTCCTTGTTTAAGACAGTGGGGGTTTCTGTTCATTGCAGCTAAAAGCAACTTGACACACACGATAGTGCGCTTCTGACGGGAGCAATGCAGAGCTCACAGAACACATTTTATCAGTTTCTGGAAAGAATGTTCATTCCTTTGAGATGCCCCCAAGAGACTTCAAGTGGACTTGATGTATTACACAATCTATTTTTAAAAATCAAGCCATTCAAAAACACCTCATTCTAAAATAGAACATTTTCAGTGGTTTTCCTGATCACAACAGAAACAGCTTTACATACATATAATGAGATGAACTTGTGTGACAGATGAAGAGGCTCCTGGAAAGAAAGCTGTTTCTGGTAAGCCGACTTTCCCTCTTTGTGTTCTAGTCTCCCAAGACTGCATCATCACTGACCTGCATCCCACACCGATGGAGAAGAGGGGCCAGTTTTACATTGGGGGTGGGGTGTGGCATTATTTTGCAGAATGACACTAAACAGTTCTCATGTAATGGCAGCAATGTTCGCTCTGAGAGTATGCTCAGGAAGATGAGATCTGCATCCCCCAAAGGGCTGAAGCCACACATGATACCTGCAGAGACAACAGGGCCACAGAGGTGCCTATGCTTCTGGGTCAGTGTCCTCCTAGCCGCTTGCTGGGGTCTTCATGGGGGTGGGGTATCACACACACAAACGTTCCATGTTCCTATCCTGGGAGCAGTATGCTGTGCATCTTCTCCTGAGAGCATCCTAGCTCTACAAAACAAGCCCTCTACTCCTGAATAATAATAATATGAAGACTGGTCAGCAGCATTCACAACTGAGTAAATTTGACAAATTTGTGCTACGTCCAAGAGCAGGTTGGAGACAGAAATTCTGGTGATTTGGTGAAGACTCACAATTTCTTGGTGGGGTAAGCTAAGTGAAAGCATGGATGATAGCTTTTTAAAAGAGATACCGTTCGGTAGTGAGAAAACGATTGAAGCATTCTTGAGAAGCCATGCAGCTGAAGTCAGTGCACTGACTAACAGAGCAGCTGTCAGGGCAAAGTAGGTTCCTGTCCTAATCCTGCTCTGAGTCAGAGCTGAGCCTGAGAACCTGTCACAAAGGTGCTCTCACAGTGGAGACAGCAAGCAGCAGCTGCACAGCTCAGCGCAGCAGCCCTGCTCTGGCCTTGCCGACCCCTGAGCATCCCGGTACCAGGCATATGTAGTTCTCCTCACTGCCATAGAGGGCAGTGAACCTTCAATTCCATTAGAGTGAAGCCATCACAGGCAGGATGGCGTCTGAGATTTCCTCTGGATTTGAAATGGAGTCTATGCCTACAAGACTACATGGCCAAAATGTCAGTCACATTGCTAGTTGCAATATAATTAACTGCCCCATCTGAGACATTAAAACAAGCAGTCACTGCATCACTTACATGAACTGAATCAAAAGTGACTATTCAAATTTCTTTTAGGACAGATGAGAAATAAAGTAGAAAATGAGACAGAAAAACCATATTTATATGCATTTTGAGAGAGATTACAGAGGTAGCAATAAAGATCACTCATTACACACTTTACATATGTATCGCACTGTATCTCCTAAATTTGTGCAATTAAACAACAGCAAAAAGAAAAAGACCACAGGCTTAGAGAAGTTAAATGAGTTTGCTAACATTCACTTTTAATCCCAGGACGGCCTTTGCACAGTAGTTCTGTTCCGTGTGGAGTCCCCTGGGCAGCATGGCTACCTGTTTCTCTATCCTCCCTTGCGTATCTGAGGGAGTCAGGACACTTACAGTGTGTTGCGGATTCTCCGCGAGTACGCACAGATCAATCCTGTCTGGAGTGGAGACCGTGTGACCTGTCCTGGGTCTTGCCGCTCCCCACGAGTAGACGTACTGCTCTGTCACAGGCAGCTCTGCCATGCAGAACACCTCTCTGACTGTTGCTGCTTCTCCAGTGTTAGACGTTAGGAGTGGTGTGACGGTCAGCTGTGTGCATCACCCTGCCTCTACAGTGTTAGATGCTATGGGTGATGTGATGGTCAGCTGTGTGCATCACCCTGCCTCTACAGTGTTAGATGCTATGGGTGGTGTGATGGTCAGCTGTGTGCATCACCCTGCCTCTACAGTGTTAGATGCTATGGGTGGTGTGATGGTCAGCTGTGTGCATCACCCTGCCTCTACAGTGTTAGATGCTATGGGTGGTGTGATGGTCAGCTGTGTGCATCACCCTGCCTCTACAGTGTTAGATGCTATGGGTGGTGTGATGGTCAGCTGTGTGCATCACCCTGCCTCTACAGTGTTAGATGTTAGGAGTGGTGTGATGGTCAGCTGTGTGCATCACCCTGCCTCTACAGTGTTAGATGCTTATGGGTGGTGTGATGGTCAGCTGTGTGCATCACCCTGCCTCTACAGTGTTAGATGCTATGGGTGGTGTGATGGTCAGCTGTGTGCATCACCCTGCCTCTACAGTGTTAGATGTTAGGAGTGGTGTGATGGTCAGCTGTGTGCATCACCCTGCCTCTACAGTGTTAGATGCTTATGGGTGGTGTGATGGTCAGCTGTGTGCATCACCCTGCCTCTACAGTGTTAGATGCTATGGGTGGTGTGATGGTCAGCTGTGTGCATCACCCTGCCTCTACAGTGTTAGATGTTAGGAGTGGTGTGATGGTCAGCTGTGTGCATCACCCTGCCTCTACAGTGTTAGATGCTTATGGGTGGTGTGATGGTCAGCTGTGTGCATCACCCTGCCTCTACAGTGTTAGATGCTATGGGTGGTGTGATGGTCAGCTGTGTGTATCACCCTGCCTAGGCTCTAGCACCCAGTTACTTAATCAAATGCAGGTCTAGGCATTACTGTAAATTCACTCTGCAGACTGTAGCAGCTACAGTTACTCTCCATCCTATAAGTGGGTCTCATTTAGTAAGCTGCAAGACTGGGGGGAAATTCATGGTTTCCTGCACAAAGAAGAAACTGTGTCTCAGACTTTCAGCATCAACTCTTGCCTACATTTTCAGCCTATCATGTCCTATATAACTCAGACTTGCCAGCCCCAACAATGGTGTGAGCCAATTCCTTCAAATACACCAGCTAGAGCTACGATCATAGCTCCTGTTGCTCATGTTTCTCTGGAGAGAAAGCAGATCCAGATGGTGACACCAACTTTTCAGTCTATGAGTGGAAACCCCAAACCTCCCCGTCTAAGCTGGGGAATACGCCAAGTCTAGACGTGAAACCCAGGTACTCTACAGGACTGAGGACACAGGGATGCCCTGATCTCATGGGAATGATGTGCAGTACCAGAAGAATGACTGAGACTGAAGCTTTCTGTAACTAGTGACATTCCCTACTGTGCCTACTGGTGGTGGCTTTCCTGCGGCTAGAAAACAGCACCTAAGAAGGCCCTTTCCTTTCTCCCCCTTCCAATTCCCTGTGCTATGTTTAATTCAAATTCTAATTAAAGTAAAATTTGTCTGTTTATACTTTTCAAGTTTATACTTTTTCTTTCTTGAAAATGTAATAGAAGATGAATCACAAAGCTTTGATTATACCCCAGCCTTGGAGGAAGGGTCTTCAGCTTAAAAATATTCCAAGTTGCTGGAAATTTGTGACTATTTACTTATTTAATATGTTTAATAACATAGAAAGGAGAAAAAAGCAAATGGTAGGGTGGCTAATTTAAGTGCAAACACACAAAAGTTATACAAAATTTCAAAGGGCTAAGCATGCTAATGAAAAGACAGGGACTGCCAGACTGGACAGAAAAGCCTAGTGAGATGCTGTTTGTAAGAGGCGCACTTTAAACAGACGAAAGCTCCAGAAATGCATCGTGTGAACACTAGAACAGAACTAGCAAAGCCCTGCCCACAAGACAGAGGCCTTAGGAGTCATCAGTAGATGAAATGGCACACCTCATAAGGACAGCTAAGAATTTCTCCGGATATAAAGCACTATCATTTCAGAACAAACATGCCGCTTTGTGTCCACATAAAGTAACGATACCTTTTGCTCTGTAAGGACACTTGCTCTTCAGTGGGTTAAGATGAGTCTTTTGGTGATTCTTAGTTGTTGCTGGCCAATATTAGAAATGTTTCTAAAAGTTAAGAGTAGCTGTTTTGTGACCATGAGTTTGGAGCCCGCTGGGTTCAGCAGCGAGTACATAACTGAAGACATTTCCCCCTCTCCCAGAAACAGTCAATAGCCAATAGTTGGACATTAAGGAGCAGTGTCCCATGAACACTTTGCCCGTCCATGACTGTGGAGAGGACCAGTCCTCTGCAGGCTTGTGCAGACTCACTGCGGTTGATGTGAGCTCATGATCACAATGTCTGCATCCAGTTTAGAGCTTGGCATTTCACATTCCTCCCCATCTTCTGGCTCCTACAGTTCCCACCCATTCCTCCTCAATGTTCCCTGGGCCTCAGAGGAGGTAGTGTAAACGTCTTGTTTAGGGCAGAATCCTTACTACCACTTATTCTCAGTATCTTGGGCAATCACAAGTCTGAATTCACCAAAATTAGCTACAAAGACAGGATTCTCTTATTAAAACTGAGAAAAGCACTTGTTCAAGGATATAAGAAGACATTTAGAAGGCATTTTGATGCTATGTCAATTTGGGTAGGCAACAGCAGTAAATTCTCTACTTGGGCCTAGGACATCTATTTGGGCGTGCATGAGTGTTTGCCAGTATGCATGTATGTGTATCATGTGCAGAGAGTGCTTAGACAGTCGAGAAGGCAGCACTGGATGCCCTGGACCTGAGTTACAGACCTTTGCTAGCTGCCATGTAGGTGCCAAGAACTGAACCTGGGGTCATTTCTCTTTTTTGAGGGCAGTCAGTGTTCTTAACCACTGAGACATCTCTCTAGCCCCAGTTTGCCAGTATTTTATTAAGAATTTATGCATCTATGTTCATCAAGGAGATAAGTTTCTAATTTTCTTTTGTGTGTGTGTATTTCATTTTGGTTTTGGTGTCAGGTTGGTATTAGCTTCATAAAAAGCATAAAAAAAGCATTCCATTCTTTCCTGTTTCATAGACTAATCTGAGTAGCATTGATGTTTGCTGGAATTCTGCAGTGAATCCATCTGGTCTTGCTTGGGCTTTTTATTTTGTTTTAAGAAACTTAAATACTGTTTCAATCTTGCTGCTAGTTATAGGTCTGTTTAAATTATTTATTCAATCTTGGCTTAATTTTGGTGGGCAATACATGTCTAAAAAGTCATCAATTTCTTTTAGCTTTTTCCAACCTAGTGGAGTAAATGTTGTCAAAGTTAAGTTTGTGATTTCATTGGTGTCTGTTGTAGTGTCTCCCTTTTCACCTCTAATTTTATTGGTTTGGGTGTTCTCTTTCAGTTAATTTGACTAAGGGTTTGTTAACTTGCTTATTTTTCCAAAGAACCAATTCTTTGTTTCATTAATTTTTTTAAAATTAGTGTTTATTTTATTAATCTCTGTCCTGGTCTCCCTATTACTGCTCTGGGATTTGGTTTGTTCCTGCTTCCCCAAGGCATTAAGATGAACATTAAACTATTTTATTTATTTGATCTCTCAAAAGATGTAGATACCTAGGACAACAAACTTTCCTCTGAAGATTTTCTTCATTGTACCCCACAGCTTTTTATATGTTTTTATTTTCATTTAATTCTAGGAATATTTTTATTTTCTTCTTAATTTCTTCAGTGGCCCATTTGTTCAATAGTGTGGAATTTTTTTTGCTTGCTTTTTAAACCTCTGTGAGTTTGTATACTTTTAGTAGTTTAGCTAGCTTTATTCTGCTGAGTTCAGATAGAATATAGAATATTATTCAATGTTCCTATATTGTTAAGGATTGCTTTATGTCCTAATATGAGAAAGATCCATGAGCTATCCACATGAATTTTCTAGTATCTCAGTTCTGGCCCACTTGATTTAGGTTTCGTTTAATTCTAATGTTTCTCTACTTGTGGAGGATGACCTGTGTATAGGCAATAGTAGGATACTGAAATCTCCCATTATACCTGTGTCGGGGTTAATCTGTGGCTTTACATCTAGAGTATTTGTCTGGTGAAATTAGGCTCATTTTATTAGTGTACATGTTTTGAACTGTAACTGTCCTCTCAGCAGACTGTTTCCCTCATGAGTATGAAGTGCCCTTCTTTACCTCTTCTGCCTGGCTGTGGCTGAAGTCTCTTTTGTCTGATCAGAAGAGTCTACGTACTTGTTTCCTACTCAATCTGCACGAAGTGCCCTTTCCATCCTACTAATACTGAGGCAATGTCTATTTTTGATGGTGAGGTATGCTTCTTGGGGTCAGCAAAAAGGAGAATCCCATTTTTCAATATAATCTGCTAGTCTGTATAGTAAACAGAGACCATTAATGCTCACAGTTATTATTGAGAGATGTGTGTTAACTCTAGTCATTCTGTGGATACTGTATCATCTTAGACTTCACTGGATTTCCTGTTTATTTTCCCCCAGTGAGCTCGAGGGGGCTCTTAGGAAGGCTCTTCCCTTTCACTTCACTCTATGTGCTCCTCCCAGTACTCTCTGGAGTCCTTCAGTGTGTCTTCTCCTTTGATTTTAACAGACAGTATTAGAGGCACACAATGAGAGGTGTGCAAGGTACACTGGCACAGCTTGCCATCAGTGATCTTTAGTCCATGTTTTTAGTATTTTATTTATGTTATTCCGCATTTCTTTTCTGGTCAAGTTTGAATCTGGACAAGTTTGTCTTTTTCTAGATTTAAGAAGATCTCTTTTATGATTTCATTGAAAATATTAACCATGCCATTGGCCTGGAATTCTACTTCTTCTATGCCCATAATTCACGGACTTGGTCTGTTCATGGTGTACCAAGGTTCCTGTTATGTTCCATTCACATATTTTTAAAAAACAATTTTTATTTAGTGATACAATTCTTCCTCCTTGCCCTCAAGTTCTACTATTCTGTATTCTATATGACCCACTGTAGGTTAGACCTTCCAACGGGCTTTCATTAGACTCACTGAGTTTTCATTGTCTGCTTCATTTCAGTTTGGCTTTTCTTTAGTGTTTCTATCTCTTTCATGACTTCAATTTTCATAGCCTGAACTGTCTTCATTATTTCATTTAGCTGTTCATATTTTTCTATATTTATTTGCTCTTTGGAGTCACAGGTCTTGAACTTAATCTAGGCTGTTCTCAAGGAACACTACTGTGGAGTGGATTGATGATGTATGCATGTGTGCTGTCTTGGTTTATCACACTGCCTTAGTCCCTGTTTTATTGCTGTGATGAGACACCCTGTGATGAGATATCATGACCACGGCAGCTCTGATAAAAGTATTTCATTGGAGGCTCCTTACAGTTTCAGAGGTTTGGTCCATTATAATCATGGTGGGGAGCATGATGGCCTACAGGGGAGAGAGAAGGGGAGGGAGAGAGAAAGAGGGAGGGACTGAGAGAGAGAGAGAGAGAGAAACAGACAGACAGACAGAGGCAGACAAACTGTGGTTTAAAACCTCAAAGTTCACTCTTAGTGACATACTTTTTTCTAACAAGGCCACACCTCCTAATCCTTTTAATCCATTCAAATATTCTCTGCTGACTAAACATTCAAATGGTGGAGAAGGGTCATCTATATGTTACTTTCATTGGTTAATAAAGAAACTGCCTTGGTGGCCTTTGATAGGACAGAAAATTAGGTAGGCGAAGAAGACAGAACAGAATGCTGGGAGGAAGAAGCCGAGTCAGGCAGTCGCCATGACTCTCCGAGACAGATGCAGGTTAAGATCTTCCTGGTAAGCCACTACCTCATGGTGCTACACAGATTATTAGAAATGGGTTAATCAAGATGTGAAAATTAGCCAATAAGAGGCTAGAACTAATGGGCCAGGCAGTGTTTAAAAGAATACAATTTGTGTGTTGTTATTTCGGGTAAAGCTAGCCGTGCGGGAGCCAGGTGGCGGGACACAGCCTGTTGCTCTTCACAACATTCAAATATATAAGCCTGGCTTCTTCAGCCCTGCCCATGGCCAGTCTGCTTCTTTTTCTCTCTGCTCAGGACTTTTCCAGATGCCTCTGGCTGTTCTCACTTACCTACAAGAAAAACCTCCCCATTCAATATGTATATTGAATGTACATATATATTGAATATATATGTGTGTGCATGAAGTCTATGGGAGCATTCTTATTCAAACAAACACACATACTATTTATGCTTTTGTAATGGAATATTACATAATGAATTTATGAGACTGGTTGTCTTTTAAGTAAGTTTTTAGCCTACCAGGCTAGAAGCTCAAGGTGGGATGTTAGGCAGGGAGGATTGGGGAGCCTTGAAGAGGCAGAGTTGAAGCTGAGGAGTCCTAGGTCCAGGGTGGGAGGGCCAGAAGGAATGCACAGCATGGTGTGGTGTGTATGCAGTGCTGGGGACAAGGAGCCATGGGCGGCTGTGGGTGTATGCAGTGCTGGGCACAAGGGGCCGTGGGCGGCTGTGGGTGTATGCAGTGCTGGGCACAAGGGGCCGTGGGCGGCTGTGGGTGTATGCAGTGCTGGGCACAAGGGGCCGTGGGCGGCTGTGGGTGTATGACTGAGAGTGAGAAGACTGAGGCCAAGAGTGGAGTGACCATCTGGAGTGAGTGTAGAGTGGCTGTGGGGCAAAGGACTAGAGGTGGATAGGCTGGGGGCTGAAGGGAACAAGTGTCACCAAAGCTGTGGTGCTACCAACCAGAGGAGTAATGGGCTGGGGGTGGGGTCATGAAGGGTCTCATTCTGAAGCCCAGGCTGGTCTTGAACTCAAAGCAAGCCTCCTACCCCTGACTTAGGGGAGCTATTACTGAGTGCTACTGAGTCTTGCAGCTTCCAACTTTCCAATGGTCAGCAAACAGGAATAAACAGTCCCATCCCACTGTGGAGTGGACTCAAGGGTTCTAGGATTGCTGGAAGGCCTTACTGGTCACAGATTACAGTCTATCATGGTCTGGCAGCTCTCTCCAAAGCTAGGCAACATGAAGGACTCCCTCCCCAGCCAGACTTCCTGATCTCCACCTGCCTTTTACTAGAGAATGTCTTTAGGCACCAAGGACTATCTTTTCTGAAAGCTGTCTCTAAGCCTGGATCTCTTGATTTATTTCTAGTGTGATCCTTGGCACGGTTTCCTGCCAAGTCTTCTTCCCCCTGTTGCATATATGGTAACTAAGGCTTGTACTAGGGGCATTGCTATAGGACCCTGCTGCTTCATACGAAGCCTTATGATAGGGGCCTGCCACTTAACGCAAATTAGGGCTTGTCCCCAGGCTTCCTGATCCTCTGCAGTTCTTATACTCTGGAATAGAGCTGAACTGATTCACTGAAGTCATACCCCAAGGGCTATCTCTGTCATATCCACAGCTGTCTGAACCTAGTCCCCACTCCTGCTCCCTCCACCCTCGTGGACCAATGCACCAATGATGCCAAGAAAGGAGAGCCACAAGGATCTTAGCTTTCTTATGAAAGATGGGTTATTTCCTAATTCCTTTTCTGCACCTATACTTGGAGAATTTAAATCAAGGAGATAACAAATCCTTCAGAGCCATGTGTTAATGAGTGTAATCATGTCTACCAAGCCTTTCCAGCTTGTTCCTAGCTGCTGTCATTTGCTGCTGCACAGACAGGAGGGACTTGGGCTCAGTCGTGTATTGCCATTCCTGCATACATATTCTATGTTGGTTTTATCTGCTTCTCCTTTGCTTCTGAGCCTTGTAAGACTTTCTGTCTGGGAGGTCCTTATCTTTCTGGCAAATTCTTTTTTCACCAAACTTTGACAAAAAGTTCTGTTTTTGAAGAATTCATCGGAACACTCTGACACCGTGCACAGCACCTGGCTACCCCAAGATTGGCCTACTGTAAAACAACAGCCAGGCCTTTAGGACATCATGTCTTATACTGTCATTTTTGGTTCATGCTTTCGTTCTGACCTGTTCACCTTGCCCAGAAGAGCTGCAATCTGGTCATCTCTGTTCTAACATGTGGAGCAGTACCTGGCACATTATGACCTTGGGTGCTGCTACCTCATGGCTCAGGAGGCTCCTGTAGTATAGAAATTAACAGCCCTTGCTGAATAAACCTATTTTATCTTTCTTGCCAATGAGGTCCAAGAAGATACCACACAAATGATTTTTAGACACACCTGTTTCAGAATTGTACAAATTAACATGCTATACTATAGTCTTATTATGAGCTATTAAAATAATGCTATGCTAATAGAAAACTTGCATTTACTTTCCTAAAGTGGGATATATTGAGAAGGTAACTAAAATATAAAGTATTAATTATCTTTTAAACCTAAAACATTTCCCATGATTAAATATAACTTTAACAACTTTACTAACATGTAATTCCTATGTAATAAAATACATTCACTGAAGGACCAATTCTGTGACTTTGTGGATACTATTCTGAGTTCCACACCCTTTACCACAATTTAATTTTAGGGGATTTTCTTCACCTCTCAGAAGAAACGCTGCACCCATGAGCACTGCCCACTTTCTCCTAGCCTACAGCGATAGCCCATCTACTTTGGATATATCTGTTCTGGACATTTCACAGAAAGGTCATAACACAGGGTGTGACTTATTTGATTGGGCATAATGTCTCCACAGTTCATTTATGCCTTATTACAATTCCTTTACCTTTCACAATGTTTACTAAAGGGAGATGCAGAAGAGAAACATGTTACCTTGACTTACAAAATCTCCTCCAAACAGACAAGACGATGTGAATCAGCTTTTCCCAACTGACGGAGAAATGCTAAGATTCATAGGGAATCAGAGCTGCTTAAAAAATTATTTCTATTGCTAACTAATTCTACCTGGTACAGTAGCATCACTTTTACAAAGAGTCATTTACTGGGGGTCTCCAGCTGACTTTGTTGGATTCTCCTTTAGTAAAGAATGGGAGGATGCAGGTGAATGACAAGTATAGCAGCCAATCTGAGGCTGTTACTCTGCACACAGCTAGAGAACAAATGTGGGATGTTAAACGTCACACAATGGATTCATTGATAAGCAAGAGTTCTTACAAGAAAGGTTTCAAATTTATTAAAATGTATCAAAACCAGTTTAGTTTTGGTCACTGCATTTGCATAAGGCAAATTAAACAACTGATGTTTTAAGAGTTCACTATGCGTCTTTTTTACCAACCCCGCCTTGAGCACAGTTATGATAATACAGTTTGGAAATGATATGCTAAAGAAGAAAGAGCAGGAGCTTTCTATGAATGAATGCAGCCCTCATAGGTTCATACATTTGAATATCAGTATATATATTAGTCATTAGTAGGTGCTGGCCTTGCTGGAGTAGGTGTGGATTTGCTGTGATGGAGGAAGGTCATTGGTAATAAACAAACTGCCTTGGCCCATTTTGATAGGCCATCCCTTAGGTGGGTGGAGTAGGCAGAACAGAATGCTGGGAGGAAGAGGAAGTGAGCTCAGAAGCCATGCTCCCCTCTCCCGGGCAGATGCGATCAATGAAGCTCTGACCCAGGATGGACGTAGGTTAAGATCTTCCCTGATAAGCCACCTCGTGGGCTACACAGATTATTAGAAATGGGCTAGTCCAGGTGCGAGAGTTAGCCGAGAAGAGGCTAGATATAATGGGCCAAGCAGTGTTTAAGTGAATACAATTTGTGTGTTGTTATTTCAGGAAAAGCTAGCCAGTGGTAAGAGCTGGGTGGCAGAATGCAACCCGCAGCTCCCACAACATTTGCTGGAGGAAGTATGTTATTGGGGTTGGGCTGTAAGCGTTCAAAAGCCCATGCCAGGCCCAGTCTTTCTAGCTCTCAGCTACTGTTCTAGCACCATGCTTGCTGCCATGCCCCCTGCCATGATGGTAATGAACTAATTCTCTGAAACTGTAAGCAAACCCCAACTAAATGCTTTCCTTTGTAAGAAATGCCATGGGTAAGTAAGGTAGTAATGGCACATGCCTTTAATCACAGCACTCAGGAGGCAGAGAAAGGCAGATTTCTGTGAGTTCAAGGCCAGCCTGGTCTACAAAGAGAGTTCCAGGACAGCCAGGACTGTCACACAGATAAACCCTGTTTCAAAAAACCAAAAAGAATTGCCATGGTCATGGTGTCTCATCATAGCAATAGAACAGTGACCGAGACAAATGAGTTGCATAAACAGTAACAGCACACGGTATTGACACAGCTGGAGCTCCAAGAGACCCTGACACGAAACTCCTCCCTTTCTCATGTGAGCTTTAAAAGCACGTACAAATAGAGAAATGGTGCTATTTTAACTGCAGCAAAGATAACCAAACTAATGACATTTTACTGTCATCTGACTTTAGCTGTAGCAGTAAGTGAGCTCCAAAATACTGCTATGAATTACCTTGCTTATTAAGCAATATGTTAAAGAACTTGGGATAGATTGAGAGCTGGCAATCACTTTATACAAAGGCTGTAAAGTAAGGAGGAAAAAACACATTTTTTATTCCTGGGGTGGGGCGTAGGTTGTTCTACCTATTTTTGTTCTGTTAGCTTAGGAAAAACTAGCTGTAAGCCAGATACGATGGCACATACCTTTAGCCCAGCACTCAGGAGGTGGAGCCAGACTGATCTCTGAGTTCAAGCCAGTCTGGTCTACAGGGAAAGTTTTAGGTCAGTCAAGGCCATACAGAGAAACTGAATCTTGGAAAAACCAAAATAAATAAATAAAGATAAAGAAAAAAAAACCCTAGCTTTTCTAGTGAAGCTTCTGTCTAAATCATATAAGGTTTTATTTTATATTTTACAGTCTGAGTTTCAGAATTGAATATCAACACTGAAGTTCCATCTAAAACCCTGAGCCATGAACCAGCTAAGTAAGACCAATTGAAAGGGTGCTGGTACAACTTTGATTCTTCAGACACTGTACTTCACTAGCCAGTACATGGGTTTAAACAATAACACATTTATAACGATGTTTTATTTCAGAACATTTGTAATCTTTGGCGCCATTATGAATTTTATCAATAAAGCAACGACACAGCTGCTTTTCTTTCTTGAGAAAGCACAAGGCTAAATGCTGATGGCCGAAACTCTCAACACTGCTAAAAGCTGCCATGGTTCACTCCCGAACTTCAAATTCCTACAACATACCGTTCACAAGAACACTCCTCAACCCAGGGCAGACCCAGGGAAGCTCATGGCTTCTTAATGGACGTGCACTGCCATCTCCTTGGGAAGCTCAGAGGACCTTGCAGTGAATCATTACGGGAACCCAGCTATGAGACAGGTACTCTTGCCTCCATTTTAAAGTCCAAAACAATCACGGTGCTAGGTGGAGATGCCTGGCTGCTGTATCCCTGTCCACAGCCGCTCACTTCCCAACAGGTAGACATCAGCACAGACCTCTGCGGAGGCCTCCAGCCCTTGCCAAGAGCTGAACCCCACTGGTTTCTGCGGTTATCCTAGGCAGACCTGGTTTCTATAGATCCTGGCTCTGTGCCAGAGCCTAATTAAGCTACCAGAAGGCCAGATGGTTAACCCTCTCAACACCCACCTACAGTTATTACGAAACACTTTGATATGTACCAGACTGTGCCCACATACGGCAGGTGAGGGTGGGTGTGTCTGCAGACAACCAAAGGCTCACTACCTGCATTTACTGTAAAAAAGAAAGTCTGCTTGCCAAGTCTAGGATTCGGAAATCCTCCAAAATATATGTGTGGGCTTGCTTTTATTAGTTAGGGCTTGAAGAAAAATGCAAAAGAATTCTAAATTTAATCATACTTAATCTGAGGAAAAAATATATTTTTATTTAGAGAAAGAGAAAACAGGCATGTGGATCACAATGTCTGTTGTGTCCTTTTTACCACATGAGAACCATTAGAGAGCTTTTGAAATTCCCAAGGCCACTGCTGTTCATTAAAAAAGAAAGAAAGAAAGAAAGAAAGAAAGAAACAAAGAAAGAAAGAAAGAAAGCACCCTTTTAAGATCTAGGTGCTTTATCTTTTCCAAATAGAAAAGATCAAACATGAACCTTATTTGTAATCAAGGCACTAGTGTCGCTGGGTCCCTTGCTAAGATCGACAGCAGTGAGGATGAATGAGGGGAAGTGGAGACAATGGTCAGAGCAGGGAAAGGAAGCTCTCTGTGGAGACCCAGGGCCATGACTCTGTTAACTGCTATATCCTGAATACAAAGTTAATTCTTCTCTAACCAGACGCAAGGAAAGAGGCACGGTCAGAGCAACAGTAGGTACCTAATTGAGCCCATCCAATCGGACAGAAGAGAAGATCCCTACGTGAAGACAACTGAAGAATATCTGAACTACAATTCAGAGGGAAGTAGATACAGTACACACAGGAAGCACGAAAGCCATCTTTTCTTATTCCACGATCTCTAGCGACAGACACCTGCTCTAGGTGTTCTGCTCCTAACTTCCTGTTAACGCTGATGCAATTTCCAACGAACTAAAGTAATAAGAATCCCAGTTTATAATGTCAAGGGCCAGCTCCATGTCCTTATTTTATCTTAACAGTACTCTCTTTCTGCCGTGCGCAACTTCAACTACTTGTCCTTACAATTTACAAAAAAACAGCCCCAAAATTGACTACTTTCTCTAAAACTGTCATGGATGCACCCAAGATTGTCCCTATCTAGTGACAACAGAAGATTTCACACCTAAACACTGCCACAATATGGCCCAAACAAAAGGGTGACTTAATTAATTGCTGGCCACGAGCCATGTTCCTTCCAAAACAGGGCTTCTACAAGATGACATATGGTTTGCTATTTCTTGCAAATATGAAAAGCCTTTTGAAGTGCTTACACTTGGTATCTGTCGAAATAATTCCACATGTGACACAGGATTAAACATGAAGGTACTCTCTAACAAGCAGATTTCACTCTAGGAATCGGAAAACAGTTTTCATTTTAACAACTAACAGAGACCAGCATGCACTTTACACAAGTGCTCTGCATACAAGATGGCAACTTTACTTAGTAGCATTAACATGATATATTATTTTCAAAACAGAGCTAAAAGTTGTTATCATTGGTCCACTTTGTTTAGCAAGAAGGGGACATTTTGTGTATAACTGTATCATATCATTCACTATATAAAATCCAATCACTATGTCATGTTTTCTAAAGCTGTGTTGTGGTGAGAATAGTATAAAATTAATGCATTCAACCTTACTTCCACAAGGGTAAAAGCTTATACTTCCCATCACTGTATCGTTAGTATCTCAGATGCAAGAAGGTCAAACGTCATCCTCCCATGACCACTACAAACTCAGAGCACAGAGCAACCATCTCCTCCTGACTTACTGTGTGATAAACAAAGAAAGGAACCAATCTTATAAGGTAGGTTCAGAAGCAGTTCCAACCTAAGGGCATCCTGAGTGCTTTCTCAATCAAAGCCCAACAGCAGAATTTATTAGCTAACCAATTAGGAAGAAATACTAAGAGTAATGACTTGTGCAGACGAACGGAGAGCTGCCTGCAGTGTATCGGCATGATAAAGTGCGCTTTGACGCTAGACCGAAACAGATTTAAACATTTTCTTTTTCTTTTATTATTATAAATCTGGTTCTGTTCCAGAGGGGTAGAGAGGATATGATGTTTAATCAGCTATATTCAAAACTTTTGCTTCAGACCACCTTGCCCTGGGGAGACACAAAGGGTTAAAACCACAGGGCAGACAAACTAAAAAAACTGAGTCCCCAGAGGCAGCCCTTTCAAAGTAAGTTAGCATGATGTCCTGATCATATAGGATAGAAACATAACAATTATCTTTATTTTACACTACTTTAAAACCCAACCAAGATTATTGAGGCTGGAGCCACGGAAAGGCACCGTGCTATCAAAGGAAACACGCAATCATCTGAGGCAGAAACGATCTGAAGTGTCTACCGTGTTCATGTTTCTCATCCTGACCCATTATCTATTTTCAGTTAAAAACCATTAAAGGCCAGCATGCAAGAATGTAGACACGGGACAAAAAGCACATATTTTTCCCATGGGGCAGTGACCAGATGTCAATAGCTGCAGCTGTGACTATATAATTACCTGTTTGCATTAACACAGACCACAGTTAGATTTAATAGGTCAGATGACAATGCAGCAAAATGCATCTAGCCTATGATTACCCCTTTCCAAACATTCTCTCACTCGCAACTTCGACCCTGGGAACATAGCAGGCACAGACTTAGGTCAATAAGAAACACTGGCCAGCACAATAGGCCTTGCCTCAAACAGCGCTGTTGACAGACACCAGCACAAAGGAAATGAATAGAGTCCCCCTCAGTTCTCACACAGAGTGAAGAATGACTCAGTGTGCTGCTGCTTTGGTGCTCTGTTTGGACAGTGTATACAGCTTTTGTCCTCGGCCACGGTTCACAGTTCAATGGGGGCTAAAGAGCCTAGGAAGTGAAGGCGGAAGAATGCTGCACACTTGTCCCCGTGGCCAGCAGTTGTACCCATATGTACATGACAGGTCAAGAGAGAACGGAGAAGTCAGCGGGGAAAGCCTCTCTTACCCTAGTGAAGTAGTTTTGCATTAAAGGACAGCTAGGGCCAGACAGGACAGCCACCAAGAGTGTGCTGTCCATACGAAAGCCGTGAGGCACTGCTGACAGGATGTGAGAAGTGCTGTTGTTGCTCTTCTGGATTTTTTTCATTTCTGTCATATTTCTCTTACGAGTCACTTATATAATCGTTTTTCAGAGCTGTGTTAATTACAAAAAAGAAGTCGGGGCTGGCTCAAAGTGGAGGAACAAAGGAGGAAAGCAGTCAGCAGAGAGATTGAAGGAACAGGACAGAAAGCAGTTGAAAAGGCAAGGCTCAAGTAGGGGGTGTGAGGCAAAAGCCATTTCTGGTTATGTTTTTATATGTATGCTAACATACAGTCCCAAGCACATATACTTTTCTCTTTCTGCCTGATTCTTGGGTTAATCAGGTATAAAAATAAAGAACTGAAGTCAGAAACCAAACTGTGGATACTACAGACCAACAGCTTCCATTGGCTTAAAATAATTTGACAATGGCCAAGAAAATCTATCAAAATCAAGGACTCAATTCAAGTACTGAATAAAATGTCCCTTCCCAAAGCCAAAAACGTTTTGAGTAATGTTATCTGTACTGAAGTGTGTAGGTTGTAGGGCCAGACTGCATTCTCATCTGGTTCTCCCAATGATCACCTCTGCTACCTCTTAACAGCCCTTAGGGTCTTGATTCTCCTCATCTGTGAAATGAGATATCCGTCCATTTCTACATAAAAAGTCATAATTATTTTGCTAATTTTTACTCATTAACATGTAATGCACTTATTGAGTACACTATTATAATTTGAAATATGCACATAACGCACAATGATCACATCTAGATAATGAACGTTTCCTTTTCCGGCATTACCATTTCTCTGCGTTAGGACCCTACAGACTCTTTCCCAATAGAAATTCTGAAGTATACAATTAATCGCTGTATACTATAGTTATGCTATTGTGCTGGAGAACATTAACGACCCCCCCTTCATGTGCTTTAGACCTATTGCCCACCCCTCCCTCTAACTGCCCTCCTGCCTGCCTTCCCCAGCTGCTAGCTACACGTTTACTCTATTTCAATAAATAATTATTGAGATGACAATAATAATACCTGCTGCCTTGGCTCTTATAAGGACAAAAGAGGTTATTATGTGTGACAGACCTAGCAGAGCCTGGCACCAGGCAAACATTCCTGAAATGTTGCCTGTAAGTTTAACCCAACTGCTACTAGGACCACTTCCAAATTCTACAACTAGTGCTAACCACCACAGCCTCTCACATCTCCCCAGCCAGGGAATTAGTATGTTCATGACACAACAAGACATTCTTTTTTCCAGATGACTGAGATCACTTGTGTCCATGTGGATGTTCGTTTACTGAGAGACTTTCTGTACGTAAAGTCAACTTTTATGGTCACTGCATCTATGACACATAACATGGATACTATACACAAACATATTAATAGCGACATGTATGAATATGTGGGAGGGGTGCATGCTCACATGTCAGCTTTGGTAGAGGCCAAAAGAAGATGATGGGTGTCCTGCTCTATCACTCTTCAGCTGACTCCCCTGAGGCAGGGTCTCTCACTGAGAACCGGGAGTTAGCTGGCAGCTATCCCCCAGCCTGTCTCCCTCCACAGCAATAGGGCTACAGGTGCACAGCCATGTTCAGATTATTTTGTATAGGTACTAGGCATTCAAACTCGGGTGCTTATGCTTGAATAGCAAGGATTCTTACCCACCAAGCCATCTCTCTACCCATTAACATAAGACTTTTTAAACGTATATATGATTTAATAGTTCCAACTAGTCTACATCAAGGTATGGTCTAATAATTACAGCTGGCAAGGTGGCTCAGGAGATGCAAGTGCTTGCTCCCAAACCTTTCAACTTAAGTTTGATCCCGAAAACCCACAGGGTGAAGGGGGCAAATAAATTCTGAAAATTATCCTCGGATCTCCAAATATGTGCACACACATGCAAAAACACACAGAGAGACACACAAGAGCCACATGTTAGACTAGAGCATCTCATCGCCACTCCCACACGTAACTAGGACCTGTCAAGCTGAGTGCCCTTATGTTCACCCAGGCAAAGGAGGCTCTGCTGTAGAAGACCCAGAACAGGAGCAAACGTAGACCCCTAGAAGACTCATAGAATGCCACACTGTGAGTTAAATATGCTGAAGTGTAATTCTGCAGAACAGGCACACCACATCCAGTCTTTAGGAGCCAAAGAGTAAAATGTTTGGCTTAATTGCTTTCATAAATCCTCATCACTACACAGCTATAATTAGTTTCATCCTTATGAATTTTGTCTTACATGTTAATTATATCTGCAATAGCCCTGAGAATGCAAGGTAGTTAATTAATAAAAATAACTGTCTTAACAATAGATGTTTTAAGAATATATGTAATTTCAAAGAGAAGAAAAGCATCCACTATTTTTATTACTTTCAGAATGCCTCCTTACATCTAACAGAGCACCAACACTCAACAATAACAATGTTGGAGTTTATTCCACAGAGCTCAGACTAAGCGTATCTTCAAATCTGGACCTGCACACATGAACAAGTATTGATTGTAAGTGAATTCTAAAACAGACTTCCATGCCGAGCAGTGTGTCAGAGCAAGCAAACAGACTGAAGCTTCTGCTCTAAGACACAGTGCATGGCTAGAATACCAAAGACACTTTCTGGTATCCTCGAGACAGCGGTTTAGAACTGACTATTCAAAGTCAGGAAAAGAAGAGCTAAACTCTGATGGGGAAGAGTCTTCTGTTTTGTGTTAATTTCATTGGTTAAATAAAGAGACTGCCTTGGCACTTTAATAGGACATAAAATTAGATAGGAGGAGTAAACAGAACGGAATGCTGGGAGAAGAAGCTGAGTCAAGGAGTCGCCATGGTTCTCCCACTCCAGACAGACGCAGGTTAAGATCTTCCCTGGTAAGCCACCTCGTGGGCTACACAGATTATTAGAAATGGGTTAGTCCAGGTGCGAGAGTTAGCCGAGAAGAGGCTGGAACTAATGGGCCAAGCAGTGTTTAAAAGAATACAGTTTCTGTGTAATTATTTCGGGTAAAGCTAGCTGGGTGGCGGGAAGCACACTGCTTCTACTACAACAAAACTCAAAGAATAAAGATAGCACTAAGCTAGGTTTTGCAAAACTTGGAATCCTTTTAACTAAAAAAAAAATAAATAGGGTAGCCAAGGCTGGCCTCAGACTTGCTATGCAGCCCAGGCTGGCCATAAATGTGCCCATTCTCCTGCCTCTAATCTTGTATACTAGGATTACAGGTGTGCAGCATCATGCATGGCTTTATCTATACAGCTTTTGAGAAAGAGACGCCGTATAAATGCTCATCTGCTATGAAACAGCCTTAAAGTCTATAACAGCTAACTGAATAAAACAAAAAAACACTGATATCATAATTATTTAAATATATTTACTTGATACTAGGCAAAAAGGGAAGATTTTCTGCTGTCCAAATACAACTATGTTAGAACTCAATTGTTAAAACTTCTTATTTGTTGCTCAACATCCTTAGCCATCAGAGAAATGCAATTCAAAACAACTCTGAGATTCCACCTTACACCTGTAAGAATGGCCAAGATCAAAAACACTGATGACAACTTATGCTGGAGAGGATGTGGGGAAAAGGGAACACTTCTGCAAGGCTGGTGCTAATGCAAGCTGGTATAACCCCTTTGGATGTCAGTGTGGCTATTTCTCAGAAAATTAGGAAAAACCTTCCTCAAGACCCAGTAATACCACTTTTGGATATATATCTAAAGGATGATCAATCATACCACAAGGACATGTGATTAGCTATGTTCATAGCAGCATTGTTTGTCATAGCCAGAACCTGAAAACAAACTAAATGCCCCTTGACTGAAGAATGGATAGGGAAAATGTGGTACATTTAAACAATAGCACATCTTGACTGAAGAATGGATAGGGAAAATGTGGTACATTTACACAATAGCACATCTTGAAATTTGAACGCAAATGGATGGATCTAGAAAACATATTTAGTGAGGCAACCCAGACCCAGAAAGACAAATATGATATGTACTCACTCACAAGTGGCTTTTAGACATAAAGCAAAGAAAAACCAGGCTACAATTCACAATCCCAGAGAGCATAGACAACAAAGAGGATCCTAAGAGAGACATACATGGATCTAATGTACACAGGGAAAAGAAAGATCTCCTGAGTAAACTGGAAGCATGGGGACAGTGGGAGGGGTAGAAGCGGAGGAGAAAAGAAAGGAGGGGGGGGAGTGGAAAATATATAACTAATAAAAACAATAAAAAATTAAAAGTATTTTATTGCCTTCTTTCCCCTTTTGGATTGGGGCATAAAAGCATATAGAAAATTAAACGTGGGCGATTTCAGTATTCACTGGAACTCCCTCCCGGCACTAAAATAACAACAAAAACTTCTTATTTGTTTTGCAATTTAAAATATATTTCTACATAGCTCCTGAGTTAAAGAATAAATTGTGAAATTTAGAAAATTTCATGAAAAATCAAATAAAATTAGCAAGGTTGCTCAAACGTATAATGTAATAGTTTAATGTTGTGAAAAAAAGCACTCGAATTCTTATGAGTTGGTTGATTTGATGGTCTATGTTCTGTCTGGCCATAAAATACTCTTGTCATTCATGAAAAGTAATATTTACCACCACTCAAGATCACACGTCCGATTCATAAAAAATATGAGCAGCATTTTTCATAAATTCTGTTCTAATTCACTTCCTATTTACTTCCTTGGTAGGGCTATCTCAGAGTACAATTTGTTTATGCACAATGCCATCTTCAGTTTTCTTTCCTGAAGGGGATACATGTATATTCTTTTCCTTTAACATATACATCTTAAAAAAAAAAAGGAAAAGGAAAGGACAAGCTATGATATACATTCATTTAAAATCAATCCTGGAGGCTGAGACAAGAAGATTCAGAGCTCTGGGCCAGGCTGTGACTCAAAAACAAACATACAAAAAAAAAAAAAACCAAAGAAATAAAATCTGACTCCTGAATAAGGTCCATTTCTCTATATGTAGAATCTGTCCACAATACTGAGAGTGTGGGTATAAAGTTCATTTAAAAAGAGGTGGTGGTGGAAGAACAAACAGTAAAACCAAGAATCTTAAGATTATGTCTTAGATGTATTATACATATACATCTTAGATATATTAGTCTATGTACTTTGGTTTGAATTACAATGCATACCAGTGTTTCCCACTCTCAGACAGAAATGCAGTTTAGATGCCTAAGCTGAAAATAAGAAGACCTATCTGTATCTCACATCACCAAATAAGAAGACCTACCTGTATCTCACATCACCAAATAAGAAGACCTATCTGTATCTCACATCACCAAATAAGAAGATCTACCTGTATCTCACATCACCAAATAAGAAGACCTACCTGTATCTCACATCACCAAATAAGAAGACCTATCTGTATCTCACATCACCAAATAAGAAGACTTACCTGTATCTCACATCACCAAATAAGAAGACCCTACCTGTATCTCACATCACCAAATAAGAAGACCCTACCTGTATCTCACATCACCAAATAAGAAGACCCTACCTGTATCTCACATCACCAAATAAGAAGACCCTACCTGTATCTCACATCACCAAATAAGAAGACCTACCTGTATCTCACATCACCAAATCCAAGGATGTTGACTTTTGATAAAAGACAAGACAAGAAATGAGAGCAGAAAGCACTGGTGTGCGGGTATTGATTCTTGGCAGCTAGTTGTAGAGAAGTCATGAGTGGCACAGGCAACAATACCTATGTTTCTATCTCTGTCCCATCTCCTTTCTCCCCCAACACCATATCTTTCTCCTTATGGTACAAGCTGGCAACTCTGAGCCCTTGAATTTTAAGTTCTGGCAGTGTGAATGAGAAAGTCCCCATAGCTCAAGCACTTGAACACTTGGCCCCAGGTGACGACAGTGTTTGGGGAGGTAACAGAACATTTAAGGTTCAGCCTTGCTGGAGAAAAGACATCACTGAGCGAGGGCTTTGAGAGTTTGTAGCCTCACCCCACTTCTTGCTTTTTCTCTCTGCTTCCTGTGGACAGTTGAGATGTGATCTCTCAGATTCCTGCTCTGCTACTCACTGCCACGCCGCCCCAGAGGTTACAGACTTTTCCTCTGAAACCATAAACCCAGGTAAACTCCCTTTTCCAGTAAGTTACTTTTGTCATGTTATTCTACTGCAGCAACAGGAAAGTAACTAATATAGGAGGAGGTATCAAAGAGTGGGCTGTCGCTGATCAGAAGCTAACTGGATCAGCTCCTTAAGGTAACTTACAGAAGAGGGATTCTGTTTTGGCTTAAGGTTCCAGAGGGTGGGGGATGGTGGATGGATTCATAATCGTGGGGAAAACATGGCAGCAGGATGCAGGCATGGTGACAGGCACAGAAAGCAGAGAGCTCACATGTCAACTGTAAGCACAGAGCTGAGAGAG
The DNA here is from genome assembly GCF_018167655.1 of Microtus oregoni. Lineage (NCBI taxonomy): Eukaryota > Metazoa > Chordata > Mammalia > Rodentia > Cricetidae > Microtus > Microtus oregoni. The sequence goes on along the minus strand of NW_024543093.1, from coordinate 26,802,466 downwards.
CAAATTACATGCAGGCAGGCTTTTTACTCTCAAAGCCCACTCCCAGTGACATGCTTTCCTTAGCAAAGGCATGAGACCTAACCCTCCTAACATAGTGCCACTAACTGGGGACCAAATACTCTACATGAGCCAACAAAGGGCATTCTCATTCAAACCACCACACCACATTGTTTTTTAGAGAAATGTAGAAGACTCGGGAGCTTTGAGCTAGAAAAGTGATCAAATGCGCTAATAGAACTTAACTGGCTATTCTAGTAGAAGCCTGGAGAATAGAAAAATATCTGAGATCATCGCAAAAGGCAGAGGCCTAAGTCACAAGGTTTTAGAGGGAAGCAAGGACTTTATTAGCCACAGGGCTAGGGGCCATTTGTGGGATATTCTAGCTAGTATATGTGGCTGCATTCTGACTCTATCCCAAGAGTTTAGTTAAGGCTAAATTAAAAAGTAATGTGCTAATTTCTTGGAGGAGAAAATTTGAAAGCAGTATGTTACTGAATGTGTGGCATGGTTACTACCGATTACTGTTATTCTGGTCTACAGTGGAAAAGAGCAAGTGGAGCAGAACAAAACACAACTTGGAGAGGGAAGGAGTCTGTAACTGTTAAAGGGAAGCCACGTCGGGGGCCTGCTGCTGTACACAGCAACATGAGAGGAATGTTCTCAAGCAAGATCCCACTCAACTAAGCTTCCAACGTGTGAAAGAAAAAAAAAAAACCAAAGAGTTTTCTGCTTTGAAAAACATAAAAAAGCAGTTACAAATACAGTAAGGGCCCATCCTGTCAACACATAAACTTGCCACTGTCATCCACAGATTACTACAAGAATGAGGGGGTTCTTGGATTCCCCCTCTGTCATTTCAGAGAGCACTGAGGCCAGGACAAAGTATGTCAGGGCTGTAGTCCCTGCAAGAAGGATGAAAGAGATCATGTGTGACACTGGGAAGGTGAAGCCTAGTTATGTTAGAGACACCAAGATGCTGGAGATGCCGCAAGTATCAGACATCCACCAATGAGAGCTGAATACATAAAGTAGAATCCAAACAATAGAGAGATGTGTGTTGTAGGCTGCAAAGCTGGAAGGGGAGTACCATCTTTGAAACTGAAGTCCCAGGGCTGGAGAAATGGCTCAGTGGTTAAGAGCATTGCCTGCTCTTCTAAAGGTCCTGAGTTCAATTCCCAGCAACCACATGGTGGCTCACAACCATCTGTAATAAGGTCTGGTGCTCTCTTCTGGCCTGCAGACATACACACAGACAGAATATTGTATACTAAATAAATAAATGAATAAACAAACAAACAAATATTTTAGAAAAGAAAGAAAGAAACTGAAGCCCCAGGTACAGGACACGGTATACGCCCTGTTGAGTTATCATCATAGCATTTCCTCACTATGTCCCTACTTTTCCTCTCAGAATGGGAATGCATATTATGAACCCCTATATATTAGAAGTATATAATTTTTTAAAAAAATTTTTACCAGGGGTTACAGCTAAGAGAATGCCTTGGGTTTGAGAAGAGTCTGGACTTCTGCACAGTGTTGATACTATTAAAGAATCTAGGGATTTTTAAAGTTGGAATAGATACATTTTACATTATGACATGTCCATGATATGGGGATTAAATCTGGTTTGAATGAGAAATGTCTACTAGACATGTATTTGAACACGTGATTCTCAGTTGGCAGTGCTGTTTTGGAAGGTTAAGGAATCTTTAAGAGGTACAGCTTTGCTGGAGGAAGTATGCTACTGGCCAGGCCTTGAGATTGCATAGTCTTACTTCACTTCCTGCTTGCTCTCTGTTTCTTTCCTGTGGTTGAACTGTGGTCTCTCAGTTTCCTGTTCCTTCTGCCACGCCTCCTCTGCCATTAAAGACTCTCCCCCTGGAACCATAGCCCAGATCAACTCTTCTATGAGTTGCTTTTGATCACAGTGTTTTATCACAGCAACAGAAAAGTTGATTTAAGGTCTGAGACTCAAATAGGCTAATTTTCTTTCATTAGGAAAGCTAATGCCCAATTCTAAGGACTAGAACTTGAATTGATTCTAGCTTGGTTCGGGTGTCTATTCTGGTCTCATCAGCTGTGGTCCAATGAAAATGTCCACATGGTCTCTATATGACCACCCACAGATTACTGCTTGGGTGGAAGACGCAGCTGAAGGTGCTGTGTGAGCCAAGACGGTCCCAGTGTCACAACTCTATGAAGCTGTGTTTTGACAGAACCCTTATGCTTCCTTGTACCTGTCTATCTGTTCCTGTCTATCAAGTTCGAAAATTTAAATTAAAGGCAGTCATTTCTTGTGGCTTTGGGGCAAGGATACCATTTGGCCTATGGGGGAAGGAGTGGTCAAGGCTGGATTTTTTTTCAAGGAACAATGGAGAGAAGTTTGGCCAGCGTTGCTTTAAGAGGCTGACTGAGCAGGGACTAACAATTTTTACCTTCAGATGACTAGAAACATATTAAATACAATATCTCTAGCGCACAGATTTAAATTAGTATGTTAGGATGGCATATTATTTTCTCTTCCCTTAGAGAAACCGTGAGCAATAAACCATCTGCTTAGCTTGTGGATCCCATCACACGCCTTTAGTGCTGGCCCACGTGTGGGCTCCCCTACCTGCTCATCCACATGTGGGTTCAATCAGAACCCCTACTACTGTAGCAACATTACATCTAAATTTGGATCTTATTTCCTCTTTTCTGTTTTTTATTTTTTTGCATTAATCTTGGGTTTCTATTGCTGTGATAAACACCTCAACTAAAAGTAACTTTGGGAGGAAGAGGCTTATTTCACCTCAGAGCTTATCACCCATTGTGGTGGGCACTATTGGGAGGTGTGGCCTTGTTGGAGAGGTGTGTCACTGGGGAAGGGGTGTCAGAAGCTCAAGTCAGGCCCAGTGTCACTCTCTCTTCCTACTGCCTGCCAATCCAGATGCAGAACTCTCAGCTACCTCTCCAGCACCATGTCTGCCTGTGTGCCACCATAGCTTCCACCACGATGATTATGGATTAAACCTCTGAACTATAAACCAACCCCAATGAAATGTTTTCCTTTATAAGAGTTGCCGTGGTCATGCTGTCTTTTCAGGGAATAAAAACCCTAACTAAAGCACCCATCACATAGAGAAGTCGGGACAGAAACCCAAGGCACGAAACTAGAGACAACTGAAGTAGAAGCCACGGTGGAATTCCTGCTTACTGGTTTGCTCAGCCTGCCTCCTTCATACAATCCAGGACATCTGTCTAGGGGTGACACTACCCAATGGGCTGGGTCCTTCCAAATCAAACTTTAATCATGAAAATGCTCCCACAGACTTGCCTACAGGCCAAGTACACAAACTAACAAGTATACCCTTTCATTGATCTCTTTGCCTCCAAACCTGAAATGTACTTTGTATAAGCTTCTGTGACTATAACAATAATTTCTATTTTATAACTAAATTCTGCCTACTTGTAAGCCTCTATTAGTTCCTCGTGGCCTATAGCACAAGTCTCTAAGATGCCTAGACACAACTTCTTCTAAACACCTGGCTGTCATTTTTAGCTTTCTGAATCAGAATCTCCTAGAAGAGAGCTTAGGAAATGATCAATCTGGATCTTTGTAACCAAATCCACCCTTGATTTTGAAGTGATCAGCTCAACATCCGTCTTTGACTCTTGCTGTAGAGCCTGGACCCTACAATATAAAGTCTAGGACCTGAGGAAATGGTTCTTTGGGTAAAGTACTTAGTGCAAGCATAAGAATCCAAGTTTGAATCTCCTGCACCCCTTTTAAAAGTTGAGTATGGTGGCCTGAGCCTGCAGCCCCAGTACTGGGGTTGGGGAGACAGAGACAGGAAGATCCCGGGGGTTTTCTGGTCAGTCAGAATAACTAAGCGGTGAGCTCTACATTCAGTGAGAGACTAGATCTCAAAATAATAACGAAGAGAGGGGAGAAGGGAAGAAAGAAGAAGGAGGAGGACTGGGGAGGAGAAGGTGGAGATCAAGAGAGGAAATCTGACATCCATCTCTAGCCTCCATAAGGTCTACACACACACACACACACACACACACACACACACACACACACACAAATAAATAAATAAAATAAAGTCCAGATGCTCTGAAGGAACAAAAATCAATTAACAATTTGATTTCAATCTACCTATTTCTAATCTTATCCTGCTGCAACCTTCTTACTTTCAAATTGCCCAGCATTGACACACCTACCACTCCTCTCTCCTCTCTATTCTCTACCCATTCTTTAAGAATAAGTCACCTGCCATCTCACTGTGACACTCTGTGGCTGCCTGCTGCAGACTGAAGAGGCGTTCTGATGCAGCGGCCGTGAGCACAGGCTCCGGGGCCACTGGCCAATGGCTGAGGCCAGGTTCAGCAAAATACTAACCAGAGTATAATTTCAGAATGTGGACAGCTACACAACTTTTCTGTCCCGTTAATCGTCCTTTAACTACAAAATACAAAATGGAAATAATAATAGTGTGACTATAAAAGAACTCTAGAGATGAATGAGGCAATCATACAAAACATGATGGTTAATATGAGAGATCAATGGATGGAGTACAGTACCACCAGGCTACATGCTTGTGAGGAAGAACTACCCTCAGTGTGGACAGAACCACCCGGCGGCATGCTTGTGAGGAAGACCTACCCTCAGTGTGGACAGAACCACCCGGCGGCATGCTTGTGAGGAAGAACTACCCTCAGTGTGGACAGAACCACCCGGTGGCATGCTTGTGAGGAAGAACTACCCTCAGTACGGACAGAACCATTCCATGGGCTAGGGCTGAAAACGGAGAAAACAGTCTGAGCACCAGCTCTCTTCTCTCTCCCTTTTCTGGCTGCAGAGGCAATATGACCAGCTGCCTCGGCCTCTGCAGGGATGATGGCGCGGTACTCTAGGCCATGAGCCAAGTTAAATCCTTCCTTTCTTAAGTTGCTTTTACCAAGTATTTTGCCACAGAAATAAGAAGTGTGGCTAACACCTTTTAAATGTTCTTGCTCCTCAAAACAATGAAGCAATTCTACTGTAATAGTCAATTTAAGAATCCTTCTTTTAGTTATGGTATCCCCCGCCCCAAGTAATATAAAAAAGAACTTGTTATCATTCCTCACCTAAGAAATAATGAAGAGACTGGGCTCTGTCTCATTGGCACAGCACTTACCTAACATATATAAAGCTCTGAGTTTTATTTCTAGCACTACTGAGGAAAAGAAGAGAAAGACGATGTATTAACCTATTTAAGGAAAAAAACATTTATATGAAAAGGAACTTTGCCTTTTTAAATTCATCAACTGAAGAAGCAGAAACAATTTGAAAAACTGAGGTATTTACTTGACTAATCAATGTGAAAGGACATAGCCCATAAGTCATAGTTAAGGTTTCTGTGCTATAAAGAGACACCAGGACCATGGCAATTCCCATAAAGGAAAACATTTAGTTGAGGTAGCGAAGTTCAGTCCATTATCATCATGGTAGGAAGCATAGTAGCATTCACGCAGACACGGTGCTGGAAGAACAGCCGAGAGTCCTACATGTCAACTGAGATACCGGGCATTACCCTGAGCACAGGAAACCTCAAAGCCCAGCCCCGCAGTGACAGACTTCCTCCAACATACACACCCCAAAAAGGCCACACCTCTTAATAGTGCCACTTCCTATGAGATTATGGAATCTAATTACATTCAAACTACCATACCACACTATCAAAAGAAACATGACATACTAAAAAACAAATAACTATGTGTGTGTGTACATAACTAAAAAATAATCTAGGAAGAAATCCCAAAAAACAGAATGCGCATTGCTGGTAAAGCCACAATTTTAGCCCAAGGTAAGTTTCAGATATAATGTAGGTTTTCAAAATAACTCTAAACAGCATAGAAACATTTAACAAATTCTGCCCCTTTTTTTCAATCACTAAAGTAATATCTGAAAAGACAAAGACAAAATAAAGAAAAGTTTGATGATCTTTCCCAAAAGGAAAACCAATTGAGTTATGCAAGGCAGGGAGAGGAGAGGAGGTGGGGATGGAGAGCAGCCGGCAAAGCACTGGCACAAACACACTGGCTCCGTCCCCAGCACCATGGAGACCAGGTAGAAACAGACCTGCAATCCTGCACTTGAGAAGCAGAGGAAGGGGATCAGAGGTGAAGCTCTAGTTTGCAAGATGACCCACTTGCCGCCAAGCCCGAAGACCCGAGTCACTCCAGCACAGGGAAGGAGAGGAGATCTATGCCATTCTCTACAAGAGCGATCTTGGCAGCACTGTGCTCCTTACATAGCGCCACAGGGAGCACATGAGCACCATACGGCTCCATTGCAGGTTATGAATAGCAACACAGAAGATAAAGCTGTCTTGCCCCACATCATCAGATTCCAGATCAAAAGTATTTTTTTTTTGTTTGTTTGTTTGGTTGTTTTTTGTGGGGTTGTTTGTTTGTTTTGTTTTGTTTTTTGTTTTTCCCGAGACAAGGTTTCTCTGTAATTCTGGAGCCTATCCTGAAACTCACTCTGTAGACCAAACGAGCCTCCAACTCACAGAGATCTTCCTGCCTCTGTCTCCTGAGCGCTGGTATTTTTTTGTTTTGTTTTGTTTTTTGGGTTTTTTTTTGTTTTTTTTTTTTTGTTTGTTTGTTTTTTTGATTTTTGAGACAGGGTTTCTCCGTAGCTTTTGGTTCCTGTCCTGGAACTAGCTCTTCTAGACCAGGCTGACCTCGAACTCACAGAGATCCGCCTGCCTCTGCCTCCCGAGTGCTTGGATTAAAGGTATGTGCCACCCCCGCCCAGCCAGATCAAAGGTCTTAACATAGGATACAGATGCTTAAAGACTAATGGGTTTGCTGAGGGAAATCTGTGAAGCCCCAACACAACATATGCAAGTACACACAGGTTTAAACTTTCCTAGACAATGTGTTTTCACTGAGCTTTCAAGTGGACCCACAAAGTACAAGCAACTATGGAGACAGAAATTGTATCCCGCTAAGGAGACTGCCATATACCAGCTCAGGAGGCAATCAGCATATACCTATATGGCATTTCTTTGGAATATAAGATTGCAAACTGAACATAGCTGACAAATTATGTTTTGCTCATCTAAACTGTGGTCTCAAATGTTCTGAATACTAACAATCTAGTGAGTCTGTTTGACAAAAACTCCTTCTAAAATTTTGTTTATAGAACTTGGGCTCCAGTAACTCCTGCAATACAATCCCTGTGCATAACTGAACCACAGAAAAATAACTCCTTAATTTGTGGTTAGAATAACCACTGAAGAACAACCTACAGTGGGTGGCATGAAACAACCACAATTATAAAGTAACCAAGCAAATAATATACTATGTCTCTAAGAGATAAAATGTTATAAATCCAAAACACACATTGCTATAAATAAGGTCTGTGGTTATTTGCTGAGATGCTCTGACCAACACTGCAGTGACAAAGGGGACTCTTGGCATGTTTCATAGAGGAATAACTAAGGCTATTTGACAGTAGACTCGGTGGCACCACATGTATTGTTTGGGCTAAGAAATGAGGTAAACTGTACTGTAGAGTTACTTTGAGAAAATGCAGCCTTTAATATAAACAAACAATGGATTTTCCTCTAGAAGCCATGATAAGTCAGTGGAGGGCGGCAGAATCAGCTCCCAACCAGCTCGCATGCAATCTGGGAAAGCACTGGAATCAGAACAGTCCAGTCCGTGTCCCCGACACTTATCTGCTGCTGGCTATGAGCAGATCACCTCCCCCAAAACTAAAATGCTAGATTCTAGAGTTGGAAGGATATGCCAACAACAGACCATGGAGACGGAGAATCACAAACAGTGAGATGAGCAAGTTCATGGAGCAGCAGTGAACTGAGACGGGCTCCCTGATCACACTGCACTTTTTACAGAAAAGCCTTTATTAGCAAACATGAAGTGCTAACATGAAGGCCTTCACTGTGACAGTCATAAGCAGGGTTTTGATCACAACTGTACACATCAGGCTTTCTTCACTCGTCCCTTCCTGTGCCTTTTCCCTAAACCCCAAGTGCTTGACTTCACCAGAGCTTCTTTAACTGAAACATAATTCACAAGTTAAAAAAACCTCACCATCTTGGATAGCTTTCAACATATTCACTAAAAATAGTTGTACCTCAAACAATCTTAAACATTCACATTACTACCCCAAAGCAGTACATGAAACTCAGATTCAGAATTTAGAAAGGAAAGATGACTTGAAATTGCTGTTTGTGTGTTTGTCTGAGACAGGTCCCGCTATGGAGCTGTGGCTGGCCCAGAACTCACTGAAGCCCAGGCTGGCTTTGTCCTACCTGCCTCTGCTTCTGCCTTTCAGATACTAAAATTAAAGGTGTACACCACCATACCTGACCTAAATTACTATTTTTTTTAAAGGATTAATAGGAGCCAGTGGCATGGCTCAGAAGGTAAAGCTACTTGTCAGAAAACAAAACACACTGATTTTGATGCCCTTGGCCCAGATGGTGGAGAGAGAATGGACTCCTAAAAGCATACTCTGATCTTCACATTAAATTCCCACAATAAATAAATGTAAAACAAATGTGAAGATATAGTCTAAGATTTCTTTGTTACCTAAATCCCATCAAAATATTACAAATGGACCAAAGATAAACATCAAATTTTAACCATAAAGAATCTTATTTCTTTAACCCAAGATTACATATGAAACATAAGCATGCACGTGTGTGTGCACGCACACGCACTTTAAATGACGTTACACTACTTGGGCTGATAGTATTCCCCCATAAGAGCCACCATAAGAAACCCCCTTTCAAGTTGTTAGAGGAGTTCAAAAGACCTCTCCAACAATATAGGCTATTGCTGTTGCCCTTGGTGACCCCTAGAGGTTGAACGCAAGTTCCCATTGCTGAAGACATCATACACTTCAGATACAGTATCTAATAGGAAATCCTCTTCCCTGAGGACTAGCTTTCATCGTACCAAAAGGCTCCATGCAAGCATCTAAGGGAAGGAAGCAACCAATCATCTAACCATTTGTGTGTGTGACTCCTGTGAACCACAATGACCGGCACAGCAAGATATCCCGAAGGGAGCAATACTCATGTCTTGTCAGTAACCAGCAGCTGTCTAATTAGAACTGAGGCCTGCTCAACAGGAGGGAAATCATGCCTTGTACTGGAAACCTAGACAACTACCCAGTGACGTCATCAGTCTTAGAGGAGAAATTACTGTGTCTTCACTAAACCATCATAATTTCTAATTTCATTCTAAATACTTAGTCTTATAGCGGCAGATAAATGCTGACTCTCACCTTGCAACAAAGAAACTTCGCCCCAACAAATGCAGACCATTACAGAAAGCCACAATGTGACAACATGCAGAAGCTAACTGATCATGCCTTGCTCAGCCCTAATTAATGTATCTACACCCCAGGCTCAGGGAACACTGTAGAAGAGGAAGCAAAAAGAATGTACAAGCCAGGACCAGGAAATCTGCTGTGAGATTGTATCTCCTCTAAATGACAGAGAAACTTCACTATGATACCCCAACAACATGGCTGCCTAAGCAAGACCCAAACAAGAATACCACTAACCAATAAGCTAATGTAGGAGGGAAATTAACCATAGGCCTTCTCCTAGACAAAGAACTACAGGTGACCAAGGAATGCTGAGAGTATGGGAACTAGTCTTCCTCGGGGATGAACCTCTTAACTGGTTATCCAATACGAAATGGTGAGCCCTGAAATTATATACACGCAAGTCAAACTAAATGGACTGAACAGGTTGTATTTTATATTTATGTATTTATATATGCTTGTGACAATAACAATTAATGAGAAAGAGGATGGCTCAAAGAAGGAACAGGGCAAGGACATGGGAAGAGTTGAAGGGAGGAAAAGGAAGGGCTAAAGGAGACAGATAAAAGGCATTTTTTTTCTTATTTTTCTTTCTTAGAATCTATCATCAAATGATGCTGCATAGTTTCAGCCATTAAGATGGGAAGAACTTTTTGTAAGAATATAAAACTCATAGGTCAACAGGCCAAAGTAAACATAACATATACGTTTAGGATAGAAAAACATCTACAACCATTTAGCAATAACAATAAAGTGTTACTGTCCATGTGGGTTCTTGACAGACAAGTTGAAGAACTCTGTAACCATGCAGAAAACAGAATGCATGCTGTAGGAGGGGAAGGAACCTCATTACTATTGACTGGGTATGCTTCTTATGCCGGGAGACTGGGACAAATCAAAGTCAGTGACTAGTAAGAACAAGGGCGATTAAAGTCAAACCTGACCATGGATCACTAACTACCACTGTGTTTCCGTCTCCATGTAGCTCTGCAGACAAGCTGTCTCTGCCCTTAACAAAGGCCAGGATGCCTGCTCCTAGCTTCTTTTGTTAAGATGTGGATTACCTGAGAAGAGATGTTTGACTGAAGCTGATGACTTAAGAGCTCAGATATTTGGTGCTTCCTTTCTTTTGTAATTTGGAAGGATGTCTTATAGAGATGCTAATTCAGGGCCTACCTGAATGCTAGATGCGGATGTAACTTGAGCCCAGGCACTTGGTTGCCTAGGTGATGGCATAATATGTTTTCCCCCTTCCCCTCTCAATTTGGTGTGGGTATATAAAATGTTTGGAGAATAAACGGCGAGCTGGCCATTTCCATGATGACGGTGTAAGCTGTGTCAGTTCTTTTCCTCGCAACTCCGTTCCAGCCGGTTTGAGGAATTGGGGAATTTATGTTGGACCCTCACGGGCCACGACATAATTGGCACCCAACGTGGGGCTAACCACTAAATCCCAAGATTAAAGACAACTGCAGCTGACCACGGAACCCCGAGACGAAGGACGGAGAAAGAAGTACGAAAAGGAACGCGGTGCTGACGGCCGAACTCCAGGACCCTGGAGAAGGGACAACACGAGAGAGACGGTGAATGCTGATCGCTGGATCCCAGAGGGAAACCGGACAAAGCACGGAGGAGAACACCAGGCTGATCTGCGTTCCCCAAAAAGCAAGAAAGAAATGACCAGACGCGAGGAACCTGCGAGAAAAAAAATCGGTGGATACATAAGTAAAGTGCGCTTAGATAACTAAACGGGATTGTAATATCTGGAATAAAGCTGGTAAACAAGGAGAAAGCAATCGAATGGCCATGCAGTTAATTGAAGATATTTTAAAGGACAGAGGAGAGAGGGTACAGCAGTATCAGATACAGGAATTTTTAGAATTCATAGATGAGATATGCCCTCAGTTTTCACAGCGTAGGACTGTAAACATAGCTGTATGGAGAGAAGTAGGAATGAGGATCCAACAACATTATTGTAATTATGGGCCAAAAAACATCCCTGAGGATACGCCTTATTTTTGGATGCTGATACAGGAGAGGTTGGACTCAGATCCTGATCAACAGGAGGCAGTTCCGTCCCCTCCACCGGAGGAGTTACTAGACACTCTTTCAGAACAGAGCAGTTACAACAGGCCGGAGACGAATGATTCAGGCCTTAAAAGGGAGTTCTCATCCCTCTCACTAGCGAACGACAATGCTGAAAGGCAGGCACACGAGGACAGAGTTCAGAGAGAAATAAAAGGCCTGAAAAAGATGGTAACCTCACTATCGCGCAGATTAGGAGCTATGCAGTCTCAGGATTCTTGTCAGAGGAATGATAACCTTCCTACAGCAATGGCGGGCTTAGATCCACCCTCGGTTAGGTGGATAATATAGAGCCCAAATTTAAGATCTCCCCTGTGGAAGAGAGCAAAAATGAATTGTAGAAGCCAGTGAGGTCCAGGCACCATGAGAACACAGACCACAGAATCAACTGAACAGGGCTCACAGACACCACAGCAGCAATCACAGAGCCTGCATGGTCCGCACTGGTCCTCTGCATACACGCTCTGGTTGTTAGCATGGTTTTCTTGTGGGACTCCTAACACAAGGAGTGGGGGTGTCACTGACTCCTTTGCCTGCTCTTGGGATCCTTATCCTTCTAATTGGTTACTTCATCCAGCCTTGATATGAGGGTTTGTGCCTAGTCTCTTTCTTACTTGTTATATTACACTGGGTTCGGTTGCTATCCCTGCAAGGTCTGTTCTTTTCTGAAGGGAAAAAGAGAAAGAACAGTGGATCTGGAAAAGGGGAGGGGCTCTGGGAGAAATGGAAGGAAGGGAAACTGCAGTCAGGATGCATTGAAAACAAACAAAGAAACAAACAAAAATTAAAAAACATATAATTAGAACAGAAAGTAGCAAAACATACATGTTATGGTTTCTTATTATACAATTTTTTGAAATGTTATCAGAAATTCACCAAATGGGACTCTGTATCAAGCTAGCTCAGTGGCAGAAAGTTGCCTAATATGAATAAGGCCCTGTGTTTATTCCCAGCATGGCAAAAATAAGAAATAACTTTTCAAAAGAGAGAGAGAACAAGAAAGTCTCTGAAATCATTTATAAACACAAAAAAAGTCAACAGATTTTGGTTCTGTACTTTAACTTGACAACAAAGAGGAACATCACCTATGCCTTCAAAATTCAGGCACTCTACAAAGTAAATAACTTTTAATACATAAAACTTCAAGAAGTAAAACAGAGTCTTTGTAAATGCTGGCTGATCTCCGTTAGCAATACTTCTGATGTGAGCACTTACTCGGAGAGGCACAAATGGAGGATGGGTCTTTACAGTGGACCACACTTGGGCTAGAATCTCAACTTGGCCACTTAAGTTATAGGGGACACTAATCAGATAATGTAGAATTATTCCCAATCTCCCTTGATCATTTCATTAGATGCTGAAAAAGCATTTGACAAAATTCAACATCCCTTTATGATAAAGGACTTGGAGAGATTAGGGATACAAGGGTCATACCTAAATATAATAAAAGCTATTTACAGAAAGCCGACAACTAACATCAAATTAAACGGAGAGAAACTCAAAGCTATCACACTAAAATTAGGAACAAGACAAGGATGTCCACTCTCTCCATACCTCTTCAATATAGTGCTTGAAGTTCAAGCAATAGCAATAAGACAACATAAGAGGATCAAGGGGATTCAAATTGGAAAGGAAGAAGTTAAGCTTTCGCTATTTGCAGATGATAAGATAGTGTACATAAGCGACCCCAAAAACTCCACCAAAGAACTCCTACAGCTGATAAACACCTTTAGTAATGTGGCAGGATACAAGATCAACTCCAAAAAATCAGTTGCCCACTTATACACAAAGGATAAGGAAGCAGAGAGAGAAATCAGAGAAGCATCACCTTTCACGACAGCCACAAATAGCATAAAATATCTTGGGGTAACTCTAACCAAGGAAGTGAAAGATCTATTTGACACGAACTTTAAGTCTTTGAAGAAAGAAATTGAAGAGGATACCAGAAAATGGAAGGATCTCCCTTGCTCTTGGATTGGGAGGACCAACATAGTAAAAATGGCAATTCTACCAAAGGCAATTTATAGATTCAATGTAATCCCCATCAAGGTCCCATCAAAATTCTTCGCAGATCTTGAGAGGACAATAATCAACTTTATATGGAAAAACAAAAAACACAGGATAGCCAAAACACTCTTATACAATAAAGGAACTTCTAGAGGCATTACTATCCCTGACTTCAAACTCTATTACAGAGCTACAGTATTGAAAACAGTATTGGCATAAAAACAGAGAAGTCAACCAATGGAATCGAATAGAAGACCCGGACTTTAACCCACAAACCTATGAACACCTCATTTTCGATAAAGGAGCTAAAAGTATAAATGGAAGAAAGAAAGCATCTTCAACAAATGGTGTTGGCACAACTGGATATCAACCTGTAGAAGAATGAAAATAGATCCATATCTATATCACCATGCACAAAACTCAAGTCCAAATGGATCAGAGACCTCAATATCAATCTGAATACACTGAACCTGATAGAAGAGAAAGTGGGAAGTACCCTACAACAGATGGGCACAGGAGATCGCTTCCTATGTGTAACCCCAGCAGCACAGACATTAAAGGCAACATTGAATAAATGGGACCTCCTGAAACTGAGAAGCTTCTGTAAAGCAAAGGACACTGTCACTAAGACAAAAAAGCAACCTACTGACTGAGAGAAGATCTTCACCAACCCCGCAACAAAGGTCTGATCTCCAAAATATATAGAGAACTCAGGAAACTAGACTTTAAAATGCTAATTAACCCAATTAAAAAATAGGGCACGGAACTGAACAGAGAATTCTCAACAGAAGAAGTTCAAATGGCCAAAAGACACTTAAGGTCATGCTCAACCTCCTTAGCAATCAGGGAAATGCAAATCAAAACAACTTTGAGATATCATCTTACACCTGTCAGAATGGCTAAAATAAAAAACACCAATGATAACCTTTGCTGGAGAGGTTATGGAGGAAGGGGTACACTCATCCATTGCTGGTGGGAATGCAAACTTGTGTAATCACCTTGGAAATCAGTGTGGCGATTCCTCAGGAAATTCGGAATCAACCTACCCCTGGACCCAGCAATACCATTCTTGGGAATATACCCAAGAGATGCCCTATCATATTACAAAAGCATTTGTTCAACTATGTTCATAGCAGCATTGTTTGTAATAGCCAGAACCTGGAAACAATCTAGATGCCCTTCAATGGAAGAATGGATGAAGAATGTGTGGAATATCTACATATTAGAGTACTACTCAGCAGTAAAAAACAATGACTTCTCGAATTTTGCATGCAAATGGATGGAAATAGAAAACACTATCCTGAGTGAGGTAACCCAGACCCAAAAAGATGAATATGGGATGTACTCACTCATAATTGGTTTCTAGCCATAAAGAAAGGACATTGAGCCTATAAATATGTGATCCTAAAGAAGCTAAATAAGAAGGTGAACCAAAGAAAAACATAGTTATCCTCCTGGATATTGTAAGTAGACAAGATTGCCAGTCAAAAATTGGGATCTTGGGGGTGGGGTGGGATGGGGAGAAGGAGAGATGGGGAGAGAAAAGTGAGAAGGGGAGGATGGGGGGAACTTGGTGGAATGGGATGATTGGGATAAAGAAAGGGTGGATATGGGAGCAGGGAAGTATATATCTTAATTATCTTAGGGTTGGCAAGAGACTTGAACCTAGAGGGGATCCCAGGTGCCCAGGGCGATGTCCCCAGTTAGTTCCTTGGGCAGATGAGGATAGGGAACCTGAACTGGCCTTATCCTATAGCAATACTGATGAATATCTTGCATATCACCATAGAACCTTCATCTGGTGATGGATGGAGATAGAGACAGAGACCCACATTGGAGCACCAGACTGAGCTCCCAAGGTCCCAATGAGGAGCAGAAGGAGGGAGAACATGAGCAAGGAAGTCAGGACCACGAGGGGTGCACCCACCCACTGAGACAGTGGGGCTGATCTATTGGGAGTTCACCAAGGCCAGCTGGACTGGAACTGAAAAAGCATAGATATTCTTCCCATCAGATGAACAGCAGCTGTATAGAACTCTTTCGCTTCATGCAGTCCTGTCTTCTCTAGACTCCTGGAGTCCTATTCAGAAAGTCCTTACTAGGCCTGCATCTTCAACTGTTTTCCTCTACCAGTTTCATCTCTTATATTAAGGCCTTTGAACCATATAATAAAAATTCTGATGCAGAGCTAACACAGTAAAAATGCCGAATTCCAACACATATACATTTATGGAAATATATTTTAGAAACCAACTCACCTTAAATTATATATTCCACATTGAGAAATGCATAGTTTCTCCAGTTTTTAATCCTAATTGTTGATACCATAATTTTCATAAGAACACGCACTATATAAGACTGCTTTCAAGGAAAATATCTTAAAGAAAAATTTGTTTGCTTAATAAATTCAAAACGACTAAAGCAATATCATAAAATCCACATGAACATTATAATATGTTCAATCAGTACAAATTAAGGATCTAATTATACCTGTTTAATACTCAATTTGCATTTTAAAAGAGAATACAAAGTATTCTATTTTAGGTCTAAAAATAAGGGTCTGAATTAAAACTTTAAAAGAAACCTAACTATAGTTTATTTATGGATGCCACCCCACCCCAACCTAAAAATTAGAACATGCTAAGAACAAAGCACTTTTCAAGTACTGGACTATGCTGAACCTGAATGACTTATCACACAAGGTGAAAGGAAAAGGTATGTATAAAGAGCTATGACTTTACAAGTGTCATTTATACACGCATCAAGTGTTTCCAATGACTAAAGTGCAGTGGTTTCTAAAGTAGGGAGCACACCCGTGTCTACCCCGAGTTCCATCCCCACCCTCTGTTAGGAGAAAGCATGTGGAAGGGAGATATCTGCTGTGTCCACAGGAAACACTCCTTTACCCCACGAGGCAAACCGCCTTGCTCATCTCCCTTGCACACGCTCACACCTACTTCTGCTAGTAAGCTTTCCACCGCCGTGACAACACCTGACACAGTCAGCTTAGGAAAAGGAAGGCTGGTTTTGACTCAGGGTTTTAGAAGCCTCCGTTCACAGTGCCTTCATTGTGGCACTATTATCATGAAAGGCAGGCTCAGTGACAGAAGTCAGGAAATGACAGGAAACAGAGGCCAGCCTCCCTATACTCCTTTCAAAGCCAGGCCTCCATCACCCCATCTCCTATCTATCACTAGGCCCTGCTCCCTCAAGTCTGACCAGCCCAGGAACCCACAGGGCCACTGTTTAACGCAGCACCTGGTCCTCTTTGGGAAGTAAAGACTCACAACTTAAGACTCATACCTCCTTCATACACACAATTTTATAATGCCCTTCCTAGAGGAATTCATCAGAATACACAGGCGACAGCATCTAGGATCGTGTCTGTGCACAACCTGTGAGAGGAAGTGTCCTGAAGAGGTCCTGGCACATTCAGGGTAAGGCATCCCACTCAGGCAGGGCAGCTGCATGTCTGACTGTGAAGCACAAGGAACAAACCATACAGATAAAGAAAAATGGATGGTAAAGGATGACCAAGAAAAGAAAAGGGTGTGGTGAATTCAAAGGCGAGAAAAGGCAGCAGGATTAAATGACGGAAAGAACGTACTTGAGCAAAACCTGCTGGGTAGGTGACCAGAGACCACTGCTAATAAAGTCATGACATAACGGGAAGAGGCAAGCCTTGCTGGGGAACGAGCAAAAATATTTAGAGAACAGGGAGTTTGGGGTCAGAAAAGACTGAAAAATATTTTACGGGAGAAATATGAAAAAGTCAGAAGGATTTTATCAAAGAAAAGACAATTGAGAAAATTTAAGGAAGTCAATTGAGAAACCATAGAGCTCTAGATAGAATCAGAAGAAATTCAGATATTTTTAAGTTATAAAACAGTAATTTCATTGGTTTATAGAACATAAGAATCTGATTTCAAGGAAGGAGATATGGTTATCTGCTAAAAAGGTAGAAAAAAGGAATAAAATTTCTTGTTAAAAAGGTAACAATACTAGAAATGAATGAAGAAAAAAATTGTTTTTGTTTTTTGAGACAGTGATTCTCTGTGTAGCACTGGCTGTCCTGGAACTCACTTTGTAGGCCATGAGCTCAGAAATCCACCTGCCTCTGCCTCCCAAGTGCTGGGATTAAAGGCATGCGCCAACACGTCTGGCAAAATTTTTTTTAAAGTACCTTATTAATATTGTGTGTACATGCAGGCCTCCATATTGAGACAGGAGGACAACATTCAGCAGCGGGTCTTCTACTGTGAATTCTGGGGGTCCGATCCAGCCATCTATCCCCAGAGCCACCTCGCCAGCACAGGGGAAAGAGCTGGGGAGGGGAGATCTGCAGTGAATACTGCTGCCTCCACTGCCCTCTTCCACAGCAGACTCGGAAAGCAGCTGCCCTGCCTGCATGGGATGCCCGAGCCTGAATGTGGCAGGGCTTCTTCGGGGCAGTTCCTCTCACAGAATGTGACACAGACGTAAGTCTCTACAGATGCTGATGCCTTTGACTTTAAAAGTATGTGCATATGTGTATGTCTGTGTGGGTATGTACATCTGAGTGTAGGTGCCCAGGCAAAGCAGAGGAGGGCATCAAGATGCCCTGGAGCTGGAGCTATGGGGTAGGGAGGTAGCCACCTGAAGTGGGTGCCTGTCCAGTCCCAATCCTCCCCTTCCCCTGAGGCAAGTGGCTCTCCTGCCTCCCCCTCCAGCCTTCTCTCTGTCCTTCCGAAAAGGCAGCTTCTGCCTCTCTCTCTTCTTCCCTTCCTCCCTTCTCTCCTTCCCCTCCCCCTCTATAACCCACTAAATAAACTCAATACCCAAGCTCTCTCTGCATGTTGTAATGGTGTATCTGTCTCTCAGCCCCCCAACCCTGCACCATAATCTCCCATCTACAAAGTGACCCACTCTTTCATGAATGATAACAATGTTGGCATCCAAAATTAATTCCTTTGTATAAAAAAAAAACACAGTACATGTTTGTAATCAATGAGCCATCTCTCAGGCCCTTCTATTCTGATTTCTTGTTTTGTTTTCCTGGTAAAGGAGGTAGATAAACAGATTTACAGCCCAATTGGAATTTCTGATTCCAGGTCTACTACTCTATAGCCTGGTTTCCCGTTTCCAACCCCATTTACCAGTTGCCTATAGAATAACCACAATATGGTTATATCCAAGTAAGCTCTGGTCCCTGCCCTGTAAATGGGTCTCATGCTTCCCTTCCACGATGACTTCCACTGTTCCAGTCACCTGAGCTGAAAACCTTAAGCATCAGTCTTACTGGAATAATCTCCTACAGCTTTCCTATCAATTGTCACTTTAATTCAGCTCCAACTTGGCTCTCTGGATTAGTCTTGCTACATCCACTCAGGCTCACACATCACCAATGCCAGTATCTAAAAAAGGCCATCCTCAAACATCACTCTTGCGTCTCTCCATAGTCATAACCTTGCAGACTTGAATGGAATTTCCTAATTGATTCTTTCTTATACCAAAGCAAGTATTTTATTACTTACTCAACTTCAGCCATGCTATGAGATCTTGACCACTAAAATATATGCACAGACTTGAACACATTGGCACAGGAGACCACTTCCTAAATATAACACTAGCCTCACAGACACTGAGAGAAACAATAAATGGGACCTCCTGAAACTGAAAAGCTTCTGTAAAGCAAAGGACACAGTCAACAAGACAAAACAACAACCTACAGAATGGGAAAAGATCTTCACTAACCCCACATCAGACAGAGGTCTGATCTCCAAAGAACAAAGAAATTGGTCACCAAAAGAACACATAATCCAATAAAAAAAAAAATGGAGCACAGACCTAAACAGAGAATTCTCAACAGAGGAATCTAAAATGGCTAAAAGACACTTAAGAAATGTTCAACATCCTTAGTCATCAGAGAAATGCAATTCGAAACAACTCTGAGATTCCACCTTACACCTGTAAGAATGGCCAAGATCAAAAACACTGATGACAACTTATGCTGGAGAGGTTGTGGGGAAAAGGGAACACTTCTGCATGCTAGTGGGAATGCAAGCTGGTACAGCCCCCTTGGATGTTGGTGTGGCGATTTCTCAGAAAATTAGAAAACAACCTCCCTCAAGATCCAGTAATACCACTTTTGGATATATATCCAAAGGATGCTCAATCGTGCTACAAGGACATGTGCTCATCTATGTTCATAGCAGCATTGTTTGTCATAGACAGAACCTGGAAATAACCTAAATGCCCCTCCATCGAAGAATGGATAAGGAAAATGTGGTACATTTACACAATGGAGTACTACACAGCAGAAAAAATAATGACATCTTGAATTTTACAGGAAAATGCATGGAGCTAGAAAATATTATTTTGAGTAAGGTGACCCAGACACAGAAAGACAATTATTATTACATGTACTCACTCATAGGTGGTTTTTAAACATAAAGCAAAGAAAACCAGCCTACAAACCACAATTCCAGAGAACTTAGACAACAATATGGACACTAACAGAGACTTACATAGATCTAATCTATATGGGAAGTAGAAAGTAGAAAAAGACAAGATCTCCTGAGTAAATGTGGAGCATGGGGACCTTGGGGGAGGGTTAAAGGGGGGAGGGGAGAAGCAGGGAGGGGAGCAGGGAAAAATGTAGAGCTCAATAAAAATCAATAAAATAAAGGTGATAAAATATATATGCACAGAAAATAAAAAAGACGAAATTAACAAAGTAAAGAGAAGAGGGACAAAGAGAATGGTGAGGAAGAAGCCTTTATAGCTTGCTAGGTATGAGACAGAAGAAAAGTTCACAGTGCAGACAGGAGGGACAGGAAGGGCATGGTGGGGCAGGAGTTCAGTGGTAAACACTGCTGTCTAGAACATGCAAGGCCCTGGTTTGATACCCAGCAGAGCTGGTGGGAGACAACAGAGGGATAAAAGAACAAGCAACATGGCGAAAAAAGCTTGCACACGGATTGTACTGAAGCGTTTACAAGACGGGCTGCAATGAGGAGGGTGACTCGGCTTTCAGGCTGCGTGCACAGTAATCCAATTAGCCAAAGCAAAAACTACAGCCTGACGATTAGTCTGAAATCATTCAGGCTCTCTTGCATGAGAAGAAATAAATATTTAGAGAACTATGCACCAGCAGCCTGAAAAAAAGAGCTCTTGCCATTGTAAGAGGGGTAAGAGTGGGGAGGGGGGTGAGACAGAGAAAGATGTAGAAACTGAGCTGGCAGGACCTGACACACCCCATGGATGCTTCCCAAACTATTCCCAAGTGACATCAGTCTACTCGGCATATACATAAGTAAGGGGGCAAAGGTCTGGATACCTAGAATCATACAACCTATATATATATATAAACCCTAAAGGTATCTTGTAAATATATTGGAAATTTAGGGTTAAAAAGTAATTAATACTACTAATATTGGTGATAAAACCACATCAACATTAAAAATATGGCAAAGGATGCCAGGTGGTGGTGATGTACACCTTTAATCCCAGCACTCAGGAGGCAAAAGCAGGTGGATCTCTGAGTTCGATGCCAGCCTGGTCTACAGAACAAGTTCCAGGACAGCCAGGGTTACACAGAGAACCTGTCTCAAATCCTGTTGGGAGGCCTTGCTGGCTGAACAGAAGTTGCAGTCTATTATAGCCTGGCTCTTTCCAAAGCTAGGCAACATGGGAATCCCTCCCTTCCCAGTGAAACTTCCTGCTTCTACCTGTCCTTATCTGGAGAGTTTCCCAGTGCATCTGAAAGTTGTCTCTAAGCCAGATGCCTGATTTATCTTTAGCATGACCGTTGGCACAGATCCCTGCTAGAAGGTTCCCCTGCTGCAATATGGTAACTAAGACTTATACTAGGAGTCTTATGATAGAACCATGACAGTTAATGCAGATTAGGGTTTGTCCCTGGGCTTCCCAATCCTATCTATTTCTTATACTCTGAAATAAACTTGAGCACATTCACTGAAGTGTCTCCTGGACAGCTGTCTCTGTCGTACCTGCAGCTGGCAAACCCTGTTCCCAGCTTCTGCTCCCTCTATCCTTATGGAACAATGCAGCCAACTATCCTGAGGAAGAAGCAGTATAGAACTCCCTGCCCCTAACACCACCACCAAAGAAAAGATAGAAAAGATAGACGAATGTTTTCATTTTCTTATGTCTTTTTCTACCACACATCTCATTGGTGGGACACGGCTGGGAGATGGCTCAGTCAGCAAAGGCCGCTGCACAGCAAGACCAGTTGAACTTGGATTCCTAGAGCCCATCTAAAAGTCAGGCATGGGAAAACACTTATCGCTTCAGCTTAGTACTGGAGGGAGGGAAGGGTGAAGACGGGTGGTCAGCTAACCTAGCCAAAGTGACCAGCTTCAGGTCAGCAGGGAACATAATTGTGGTCAGTGATTAAGGGAAGACACCAGCTCTGGGATCTACTATATGTGCACACAAGTACATTTACCCATATACACATGTGTACACACTTACAAATTTTAGACAACACACAAAGAAATTTTAAAAGCAATTATGACATTTTTAGAATAAAAGTTGAATTTGTTCACAAGAAATAATGTACATAAACTTTGTACACCTCCCTATATAGGAGGCAGGCCAATCCATACCCCCAACCCGAGGAAGAAAGCCTAGGGGCTCACTTCTTACAGAGGAGGGTATAAGTGAAAATGCACGCTCCACGACACCCTCACCATGATGTCCTGGTCACTTTCGTAGATGACCCAGGAAGGCGTTCACTCAGTCTAGATGGAGAGGTCCATGCAGAGGAATGAAACCTCTTGCCAACACCCAGCATGCTATGCTATGGTCTGGATCTGGAATGTTCTCCAAAGGTTCAGTGCTCATGGCTTGGTCACCAGCTCATGGCATAGTTGGCCGTCCTCTACTCCCAGCCAAGCTTTCCGATGACTGTCTACCAGGCAAACACCTCAAATGAATGTCCCAAGAGACCATGAGCCAGAATTCAGCTAAGGCAATCACTGATTCATGGATACTATCAATTACATGAGACAAACAAATGTTTACTATTCTAAGTTACTAAGTTTTGGGGAAACTTGTTACACCCTGTACTGGCTGGTTCTGTGTGTCAACTTAAGACAAGCTAGAGTCACAAGAGAAGGAGCCTCCGTTGAGGAACTGCCTCCATGAGATCCAGCTGTAAGCCATTTTCTCATTTAGTGACCAGTGGGGGAGGGCCCATCGCCAGACTGCTGTCCTAAGTTCTATAAGAAAGCAGGCTGGCCTGGTGGTGGTGGCGCACACCTTTAATCCTAGCACCTGGGAAGCAGAGGTAGGAGGATCTTTGTGAGTTTGAGGCCAGCCTGGTCTACAAGAGCTAGTTCCAGGCCAGGCTCAAAAGCTACAGAGACACCTCGTCTCGAAAAAAATCAACCAACCAAAATAAAACAAAAACAAACAAACAAAAAGAAAGCAGGCTGAACAAGCCACAGGAAATAAGCCAATAAGCAGCACCCATCAATGGCCTCTGTTATCAATTCCTCCCTCCAGATCCCAGTCCTGCTAAAATTCCTGTTCCAACTTCCTCCAATGATGCAAGTATAAGCAAATAAACCTTTTTCTCCCCAACTTTCTTTTTGGTCATGGTGTTTCATTGGAGCAATAGAAACCCTAACTAAGACACAAACTGATATCAACAATCACACTGTGTGCATTCTGATTCTCTGCCATACTTCATGCCGCTTCCCCAGAAATGTTTTTCCATTACTTAATTCCCAACAACTTCTCCATCTTTTAGATTCTAAATTTCCATCTTTTAGAAAAGACTTTTTTTCTGCTTACAAAATCATTTTAACTCTTTCTCTAAAGACCTCATTCACGTGGGCATTTGCTCATTTTTCTGCATTGCTGCTATGCTCTACAGATCCTTCGAACTGTATTCAACATACTGTAGTATGCAAAAAGTTTACTGAGGAGAAATGAAATTATACACACATGCATGCATGCACATGCACTTCTACTGGAAGTGAATCTGAACAGCATGAAGCAGCAAAGCTGGATGCGAAGGGCAGAAAAAAAGCTATGCTCACTTGCTAGTGCCATTGCACTGGGGTAAGTTACTTCAAATGCTAGCCTTGGTTTCTTCAGTGTCTTTAAAAAGGTTTCCTAACAGTATTAATATCAGAGTAAAAAAAAAGGGTGAAGAAAATAATGCATGCAATTTTCTTTTTTGTTGTTTATTTATTTATTTTTACTTAAAAATTTCCACCCCCTCTCCTCCCATTTCCCTCCCACTCCCCCCATTCCCCTTCCTCTCCAGTCCAAAGAGCAGTCAGGGTTCCCTGCCGTGTGGGAAGTCCAAGGTCCTCCCCTCCTCCATCCAGCAATTTTCTTTTAATGTATTTTGCATAGAGAATGTTCAACAAACATGAAATATTATTTATGTTATAATAACCACAAATTATAAAATATGTACTGAAATACTATTCTCCAAGTCTCTAGATGTTACCAAGTAGCAATGAATTAATGGAAAATTATACAGGCTAAAATAGAACACAGATCTTCTATTAAAACAACTTTTAATATTTGGAAATTCCACTCTTGACCCAAGTGTAGGACTGAAGCCTTGACTTTTTCTCCTCTCCTACTGAGGTTTTAATGTCAAAGGTTTTGTGGAAAAACTTGAAAAGGCTTGCACTCCTTGAGAAGTAGCCACACCAAGACATGGCTGAATCACTTGTGACCTTTCCAGTTCCAAAGTGGCACAAAAATTCCCAGACATTTCTTTTGACCATCTCCGCCCTGACAGGTGACAACTACACAGCAGTCAGTTCTGGTAGCAACAAAGACAGAGTCTACAGCAACCAAGCTAATAGCAAAACCCAAAAGCAGTTTCCGTGATATGCATCCCAACTAGGAACAACTTGACCCCTTAATACCATGTGCAGTCGACACCACATGCTTCCACAACTCCCATGTGTCTAGAAAAGATCATAATGTACAATCTGACCACATGTGAACATACTGTTCATATAACTATTGTCTTTTATTTAACGTTTAAATATAGCACACCCTTTTGCTTTTAAATTATCGAAGATGTGTTACAGAAGAGCTAGGTCACAGGTGAGTCTAAATCACCAATCTAGACAAAAATAGACACACTTTTAAGGTGTGTTCTTTCTCTTCCGAAGTAAAGAGACTCAATTCAAACTTTTATTTTCTCTTTGCCAATATACACCTTAAAAACTTGAGTTTTTGAAACATCCACTATATACTCCACTTTCTATTTGACCCTATATATTTCATAACCTGAAATAGAAACAAAGACTGGGAAATGAGCTTGTTTATTCCACCCAGTGTCAAACAAAAGTACAAGTAACATTCAGGGCACGTGCAAGTTACCTTGCAGCTGCCAATCATGCTTGTTTTGAAACTCGATTCTCAGAGCTGTCAATCACGTGTGTTGTGATAGAGATGCCAGAGTAGATATAATGCATTAAAGAGGCGCAAGCCTCATTTACACATTAATAAATAAAAGGACTTTTACTTATACAGCTGAGCTGGATGGTTTTACAGAAATGCTTGCAATTTCTGAAAAATGAAAATATAAAAATGAAATGAAAAGGTTTTGAGATTTTGACAAATCAATACGCATTGATGAACTGTGGGGATTCTGTACTTTGGAAAAAGTGGACGCGCTCCTAGCCTGGTAACTAATTAGAAGTTGAATGCCCAAGAATGAGAATGACAGAATCAAACTGATCTTAATCTTAATGGGAGCAAGCAAGATGTCAAAAATAACACCCTTCTGTTCTACCCCCCAGTACAACTCAACTCACTACTAAGTCACAAATGAACTAGAATACTGTTTGAAAGCCACCTCTGCCTCCCATCCATACTGGGCTCCACTCTCTACTTTGCCGAGGGCTTTATTCACCCTGCCATCACTTCTTCCAACAGTTTCCTCAGAGACCCAACTCTAGTATAAACACTTCACACCTCTTCCAGAATGACCTCACTGAAACACAAATGTGAGTCATGTTACCTGTTAGAATATTTCAGTGGCTGTTTATTCCCTTCCAAATAAAGCCACACCTTTTAAAACAGCATTTCTGTTACTGAAAACCTATATTCTGTCCGCCTGCCACATTTTCTACCACACCTCCTTAACCCGGGCTGGCTAAACTGCTTGGGTTCCCAGGAGACATGGGCTCTTTCACCTGGCAGCCAGCACTCTTGCTCTCCCCATATTCCCCCACCCATGTCAGCAGCCCCTCTGCTATGGCTCCCTGATGCAAGCAATGGAGACTGACCCCTAGTCGCCACTCCCGGAGAACATGGTCAAACAATGAACGTGGTGCTATTTGTATGCTTACTCTCTGTACCAGGCACTGAGGATGCGGTCTCAGGATGCAGAGATTAGCTCTAATCCATGTATCATTAGCATTAACAATACCGAGATAACTGTAATACAGTGGTCCTCAACTTTCCTAAGGCTGTAAACCTTTAATACAGTTCCTCATATTGTGGTGATTCCCAACAATAAAATTATTTTTGTTGCTACTTCGTAACTGTACTTTTGCTTCTGTTATGAATCATAATGTAAATATCTGGTCTTTGATGGTCTTAACCCCTGTGAAAGGTCACTTGACCCCAAAGGGGTCGTGACCCACAGGTTAAGAACCACTGATCTGCTAGATACACACTTAAAGTTTCTAGACGCAATGAAAAATTATACTGTTTGTTTAAAAATAAATGTTTTGCAGGTATATTCCAAAGCAAGCAAACTAATCAACATCATAAAGCTATTCTGTAGGCTTAATAATTTTTAAAGGAATTTCATGATCCACTTACAAGTTCCCTGTAAGAATTTCACTTCTTCAAATACAATCTAGAATCCAATAATCCCACCTTACTTTCCCCACTCTTCCTACTGAGGTATTAAAGTTTCTACTGTGACAAATGCTCATGTCTTAAACACTCAGCACCTCGGCTGGTTCAACAGACACTGCTCTAACATGTGACAGCCCTACCAAGTGGACCAGTGAACAGAGGCAAACCCCAGAGCAGCCATACTTCACCCAGAGCCAATGAGAACGGAGCTGAGAAGCTGTCATAATATACGCAGAAGCTCACGGGCTAAAGTGCGTGCACCTGGGGCCTTACTCAGTAGCTGTTCTTATTTTCAGCACAACCAGTTTCTCAGGTTTCAGTACACTGGACAGGAAAATGTAGGAGATTTGAGAGTAGAAACGGGCATCATAACAGGAAAGGAGAGTTGAAACAAAATTACAGAACTGGGGGTTATGTGCTTACTGAGCAATAACTCTATATGGTATCTGTGTGATGATAAAATATAGAAATTCATATTTGCAAGTATGACCTCAGGACATAAAAACGAAGGTTAAGTTTTAGGCCCAATGAAGTTAAAGCTGTTACATTCTATAAAAGCACCAATCAAAAAATGAAAAATTGAGTATTATGTATATCAACAGACTTCTGTTCCCTGAAAAATAAATCGCATTTCTAAATACCATGAGTTATCCACATTGGGTGCCATTATGTAACATGAACAGGGACCAGGCCCTGTTTGTTTGTTGTTGGGGTTTTTGTCCTCCCACCAGGTTTTTCACAACTGTTTAGCCCCAAAGAAAATCATACATAAGTCTCAATAAGTTATAAAGCTGATTGGCCCATTAGCTCTAGCCTCTCACTGGCTAACTCTCACATCTTGATCAACCCATTTTTCTGATCTATGTTAGCCTTTTTTCAGTGGGGCAGCTCACATCCTGCTGCTTCAGTGATCTGGGCAAGAGTGGGAGGAATCAACTTCCTCCCTCCCAGAATTCTCCTGTTCTCATTACATCATTTCTGCTTCCTGTCTGGTTTTTCCGCCTATATTTCCTGCCTGGCCAATCAGCGTTTATTTATAACATGATTGACAGAATACAGACAATTCTCCCACACCAGAGGCATGCTGACTTTAGCTACCAATCACTGCTAAACATAACCAATTTCTGTAACTACTATTGGCATTAAAATTACAATCTTGATTTATTCTAAAAATCCTGGGCCCGCTATAAATTACCGTACTGGTACTAACACTGTCAAACCATGGAATACCATTGTCTTAGTCAGGTCAGTATGCCACAGCAAAGCCTGAGGAAAATGGTAGCTTACAAACAGCAGCAACGTATTCCTCACAGTTATAAGAGTTAAGGAGTCCAAAGGTGGCAGCTGAGTCTGTGTGACGAAGGGAAATTCCTGGACACTATATCCTCAACTGGAGGAAGGATCAAGGACATTCTCAAGGGTTGACAAAAACACTAATGCCACTCATGACGTAATCCCTTTCCAACAGCCCGACCTCCTAATAGCATCACGCTGGTGATTATGTTTTAACATCTGAATCTTGGGAACACACACACTCAGACTGCAGCCATCATGACCACCACGGCCACCACGGCCAGCATCGATAGCGAACTCCCCTGCATCCTTTAGCAGATCTGCATCTCCATCTCTCACTGCCTTCAGTGCCCCTGGTAGAGAACGGACTGCGCAGGTGAGACTAAGTTTTGACGACATGTTTCATGATTGGAAAAGCAGAAAACCCTCATGGGCCCTGGATTAACACAGAGCCCTAGGCTGAAAATCTGCTTTGTTATTAATTAATTGTGTAACTGCAACACATTATGCCCAGAAAGTCATTTCATTCATTTGGAAAATAGCAATGCTATTGCCTACATTCTGGGTTTTTGTGTGCTATTCACACTGGAACAAATCTGTTTGAGTGTACATTGTGTGCATATGACAGAAGAAAAAATATTCTTTAGATATTCAGATACTGAAAAAAGTGCTTTGTCTAAATCATAGCAGAAGCCCTCTGGTTACATAAGAACAAAGGAGACTCAGACAAAAGAGACAGATATACTGAAAGAACGAGAAGCAAAGCAAAGTGACTTAAACACACCAAGAGTGAGCATCGCTGTCTCTGAGTGAGGGTCCACAGTGGAGCTCTGGCCACCTTCCTTTCCTAGCCTTGCCTATCTTGTAAGACTTATGTCTGTCAGGTCCACCACTGGAAAGAGAACCAGACAGAAAGTCATCTGCAAAGCAATGCCTTCCAAATTTTACAATCTTTTGTTCACCTTTTGTGTGCATGTATGGGTGAGATCTAAGAAAAGGCCTTACTCTACAGCCTGAGCTGGTCCAGCACTTACTATGCATACACATCAGACTGTGACCTTCTGCCTAGGTGTTCCCAGTGCTGCACTGTAGGTGGGTGATGCCACTCTTTGCTTCTCAGCCTTCAAATATCCTTGCTCAATCAGTTCTTAGGAAAATCAACTCTAGAGACTTTTTGTTTTCTTTTTACTTTTTTTATTAATCAATAATATCATTATACATAACAATGCATGTTCCCACTCCCTCCCCTCCTCCCATTCCCTCTACACAGCTTCCCACTCCACCCCCATCCAGACCTCAGAGAGGGTAAGGCATATTGCTTTGTAGGAAGGGCCTTGGACCTTCCTACTATATCTAGGCGAGCAAGGTATCCAACCAAAGAGAATAGGATCCCAAAAAGCCAGTACATGCAGTAGGGATAAATCCTGGTGCTATTGCCAGTGGCCACTCAATCTGCCCCAGCCATGTAACTGTCAGCACTTTCTACGACTCACACACAACCTTGAAGTCTTTCTGCAAAATACTAGGACTTTTTGGTGCAAAGGTTGGAAACCATTTGTTTAAAAAATATAATTCATATATATGCATACACACACACACACACACACACACACAAGCTAAATCCAGGTTTGGTGGCACACACCTATAACCTCAGAATTTGGGAGGTTGAAGCAGAAGACTCCCCGAAAGTTCATGGCATCTGTTAAGAAACAGACAATAGAGGAGATGAAGCTTCAGCGATGCCATGGCCTGCTGTGGTGACAGCACTGCACTCTGGAGATTGACTGACCATAGAGTCTCAACCCCAGCCCAGACTGCAACTGGAGGAGTGACCAAAGGAGCAATAGCCACGCCATGCCTGTACCAGGAGGAGCGACCATCTAAGCCTTGGGCCTGTTGGTACCCGGAGGAACGATTACAGAAGTCTCTACCCTGCTTACACCTGAAGCATTCAACAGAGCCACAGCCCCCACTACAATTAGAGGAAAAGGGACACCCCTGAAACACAGGCTCTGCCTATTCTGATTGGATGAAAAAGTGGGTCCATCAGGATAAGAATCCACTCCACAACATAAAGAACAAGACAGCACCACAAGAAACTAGTAGTTCTACAATAGCAAGACCTGAACATCCCAACCCAAATGAAGCAGAGAAAATGACCATAAAAATAACTTTATGAGGAAGATTGAGGCCCTTAAAGAGGAATAAAATAATTCACTTTAAGTGGAAGAACAGACAAAAAAAAAGTGGAAGACATCAGCAAATCCCTTAAAAACAACAAAAAGAAAAAGCAATCAAACAGGTGAAAGAAAGGGGTCAAACTTAAAAACTAAAATAGAGGCAATAAAGAAAACACAAACAAAGAGAAATTTAAAAATGGAAAATCTCATAACCAATCAGGAACTATAGAGGCAAGTATAAACAACAGAACACAAGAGATGAAAAAAAGAATCTCAGGTGCTTTAAAGATACAATAGAGGAAATAGATACATCAGTCAAAGAAAATGTTAAATCCAAAAAATTCTTAAAATCTCCAGGAAATCTGGAATACCATGAAAAGACTGAACCTAAGAATAGTAAGAACTGAAGAAGGAGAAGTCTAGCTCAAAGGCACAGAAAATATACTCAACAAAATCATAAAAGAAAACTTTCCCAACCTAAAAGAAGGACATGCCTATGAAAATACAAGAAACTTACAGAACACTAAACAGACGGGACAAAAAAAAAAAAAAAAGTTCCCTCATCATAAGATAACCAAAACACTAAACATACAGAATAAAGAAAGAATATTAAGAACTGCAAAGGAAAAAGGCCAAGAAACATATAAAGGCAGACCTATCAGAATTACACCTGACTTCTCAATAGAAAGAATGAAAACCAGAGGACTCTGGTCAGGAGGTATGTAGACACTAAGAGACTGGATGCCAGTCCAGACTGCTAAATCCAGCAAAACTTTCAAGCAACATAGATGGAGAAAGCAAGATATTCCATGACAAAAACAGATTTAATCAATACCTACCACAAATCCAGCCCTACAAAAAGTACTAGAAGGAAAATTCCAACTCAAGGTACACCTACAAAACCACAGGAAATAGATTATCACACACACCAGAAAATCCCAAAGAAGAGAACCGCACACACAATACCACCACAACTAACAAAAGTAAAAATGACAGGAACTAGCAATCACTGTTCATTAATATCCCTTAATATCAATGGGCTCAATTCACCTATAAAAAGACACAGACTAACGGATTAGATACAAAAACAGAATCCATTCTTCTACTGCATACAAGAAACAAACCTCAACTACAAAGACAGATATTGCCTAGGAGTAAAGGATGGGGGAAAAGGTTTTCTAATCAAATGGACCTAAGAAACAAGCTGGTGTAGCTATCCTAATATCTAACAAAATAGGCTTCAAACTAAAATTAGTTAAAAGAGAATGAAGAAGATCATTTCCTATTTGTCACAGGAAAAAGTCCACCAAAATGAAGTCTCAATACTGAACATCTGAAGGTGTAAGTCACAAACAATCCCACACCAATCTGGAATTATGATTACTAGAATGGATATTTATTTAAAGGGGAAAACTTACAGATCACCGTCCCAGACTGTTACGGGAGGTCCTCCCACTCCTCCAGCAGAGGAAATTCTATTAATTACCTAGGTTACAGAATAGGGTTAGAGAAAATTAAAACGCAAAAGGCACAAATTAGGAGAGACCGCTTAAAGACTCTTAATGACTTCCAAAGATTGTTAGGAGACATTTCCAGTCTACGACCAGCTGTTGGGATAACACCTGATCTAATAGTTCATTTAAACAAAACCTTAGATGGTGATAAAGATTTGAATAGTCCAAGAAAACTGACAGCTGAAGCAGAAAAAGAACTGACAATGATTGAGGAAAAATTACAGGAGGCACATGTGGATAGGGTGAACCCAAATCTTAGCTGCATCCTAGTCATATTGCCTTCCAGAATTTCTCCTACAGGGATTCTAATGCAGAGGGAAGATATTATTTTAGAGTGGATATTTATACCTAATAAACCAAGTAAAAATGTAAAAACTTATGTGGAAAAAGTCTCTGAATTAATTATAAAAGGTAAGCTGAGACTTCGTCAACTAGCAGGTATAGACCCAGCAGAAATTATAGTGCCTTTTACTACTGAAGAAATAAAAAAAAAGTTATGGGAAGACAATGAACCGTGGCAAAGAGCTTGTGCTAATTTTTTGGGAGAAATTAATAGCAACTATCCCAAAAGTGGTAGACTTAACCTCATAAAAAGAACTTCTTGGATTCTTCCTAGAATTGTACATGATGCTCCAATAACTGGAGCCCATACGTTCTATACTGATGCAAATAAATCAGGGAAAGCAGGTTACAAGTCAGATGAATTGAGTAAGGTGGAACAAAGCCCTTATAATTCTGTCCAGAAGGCAGAATTATATGCCATTCTTATGGTGCTAAGGGATTTTAAAGAACCTCTTAATATAGTTACAGATTCACAATATGCAGAAAGAGTTATCTTGCATATTGAAACTGCTGAATTTATACCAGATGACACAGAGTTGACTTCATTGTTTATTCAGGTACAAGACATAATCAGGAATAGGCTTTGTCCGATGTACATAACACACATCCGGTCCCATACAGGTCTGCCTGGTCCTCTAGCCCAAGGCAATGCTGAGATTGATCAATTATTGATTGGAAGTGTGTTGCAGGCCTCAGAATTTCATAAGAAGCATCATGTCAATAGTAAAGGCCTAAAGAAAGAATTTTCCATTACTTGGCAACAAGCTAAGGACATTATAAAGAGATGTCCTACTTGTTCTTTCTAAAATCAAACACCGTTGCCTGCAGGGAGTAACCCAAAGGGTACTAAGAGAAATGAAATCTGGCAGATGGATGTGTTCTACTTTATGGAATTTGGTAAATTAAAATATGTACACCACACCATAGACACGTATTCAGGTTTTCAATGGGCTACTGCCCTGAGCTCAGAAAAGGCTGATTCAGTAATCACACATTTATTGGAAGTTATGGCCATCATGGGTATACCTGCGCAAATAAAGACAGATAATGGTCCAGCATATGTATCTAAGAAAATGAAACGCTTTTTTGATTATTACAATATAAAACACATTACAGGTATACCAAATAATCCTACAGGTCAGGCAGTTATAGAAAGATCAAATCGTACTATAAAGGATATGCTGAACAAACAGAAAGGGACCGAAAATACCCCCAGAAATAGATTACATAATGCTTTATTAACCTTGAATTTTCTTAACGCTAATGAGAAAGGAATGACAGCAGCAGAGAGATATTGGATAATGGAAAAGTCTGCTGAACTAAATCAACCAATTGATTTCAAAGATGTGTTGACCTCTCAATGGAAGCCAGGAGATGTGCTACGTTGGGGAAGGGGTTTTGCTCTTGTTTCCACAGGAGAAGAAAAATTGTGGATACCATCAAAATTAATAAAGTTTCGATTTGAAGAGGAGAAACCTCTTGGAAAGGAGAAATGACAACTTATCCACAATGATGATATTCATACAGGTGGTAAGAAAAACATATAGAATGGGGGCAGGGTTCTGTTCTTATCTCCACAGGAAAACACTCATCTTTGAAAAATTCAAGGGACCCTGGATATTTGGATACTGACAGATGGAAAAATACCTGCCCAATAGGAAATATCAAGAAAACTGAATGGGTTGTGTAAGTAAAATTAAACCATATTTCTAAATTTATAAAGCTGGTTTTGAAGTTGGACTCTGGCTCAGTCCCTCTCCAATTCCAAGCCTGTTAGTAAGAGAAAAACCCAGAGTTTCTGGAGTTTCTGTCTCATGTCAAGAGCCATGATGTGGGACAGAAAGAAATATGAGTTTAGAAAACATCTTTGCTTTTCTTCATATCTATCATACTTTTCATTGAATATATCATGTCTTTCATTGAATATATATATATATGTCTATATGATTAATGTTTAAGTTTTTCATAATGAACAATGAGTTTTTCCTGAAGTGACATTTGAAGTTTCCAGGAAGAAGATGGGGCCCCATAACAACAACTCCACCTGGTTGATATGACGTCATGATACTGATAGCGCTACTACAAGACCTGCTTTGGATACCAGCTGCACAAGACAGTTCCAACTTGGTTAGCTGAAATGGTGCACATCTTATACAACATTTTGGCCAGACCTGCACAAAATAGTCAGAGACTATTGGCAATTTTAAAAGACATTGATCTTGAAATTTAACCATCATTTTACTTTCACAGGATCCCCCAGAAAGAACGTCGCCCCCATGACAGCTGGAAGTAATTCTAGAGGACGACGTCCCCTCTCCCAGTAAAGTTTGCCCTTGGGTTTAGGGACATCATTTAGGGGTTGATTATAATTAGTATACGATTGAGGGTTGGGGGAGGAATTTTATAAGCTCAGGGATCATTTTGGAAAAAAAAAAGAGGGATGATGGGATAATAGATTTGTAATTGTGAGTTACTGTTTTTAAACAAATATATTGGTATAGATTCTTGTATATTGACACAAAGTTAAATTATATTGACTATTGTATGCATGCATGTTTCTACCTCTGTTTAAAACATTTTTTATGTATTGACATATATTGTATTGATATATATATATATATTGTATATATTTACCATATTGCAGTGTACATTTCTACCTCTGATTAAGATACTTATATAATGTTTGTGTATTGATATATATTTACCTACTGCAATGTATATTTGTACATTGTTTATATTTGGAGGCCATTGTCCTCATTTGTTTCACAGTCGTTTATTGTCTTAGTCTTTAAGTTTGATAGATATTGAGAATTATATAGACTAATAGTCATCTAAGTTTGTCATTTATAATTAGACTAATCAGGTTCTTTAGGTATATAGAGATTATACTCAGTATAGATAGATAATCTTCAACTTCTTCAAAGAGCTGTAGAAAATGGCCTTTAATCTAACTCAGAGTTTTGTGGTAGTGAGATACAATTGCTCCTGGCAACACCACTCTATTCCCGAGAGAATGTTGAGCACCGAAGACACTCCACCTGGAGCCTTCTTTTTGGCAGAACTGGCCTTGGGGCAAAGAAATGCCCATACCTCAACCACTGACAGAGATACAGAGCATGCATCGATGGATAAAACAGGACTGTCATACCTGCCAAGACAGGGTAAGATAGTTTTGAAAAGTTGCTTGCCTTTGAAAATGGTATGTCAGTTATGTTAGGCCTTAGCCAATGTTGGTTGCTTCAACGCTGCTAATGTGACTTTGGGTGATTGCCTAGGTAGCTAGTTGTCTCTGTGATTTGTTGCATGTTTTGGAAGTTGTTTTACTGAACTTCCTAATTACCCAGGTAACATTATTTCCCTTCTCAGATCTTCGATGGGGTTGAAGACTATATAAATGTAGTTACTTTCTCTCATGACTTGGCCAAGTTATTTATTATACAAGACCTAAGCTAGTTAGAATAGGATATTTGTACTTATTGTATATAATTTCATAGTAGGTTTAGAACTCTCTTATTTAAACAAAAGGGGGAGGTGTTACGGGAGGTCCTCCCACTCCTCCAGCCTATCGCCGCTGAGATACCAGCCCATTGGGGCGTGGTCTCTCTCCCTTTAAAAAAGCGGCCACTTCCCTCTCCTCTCTCTCTTCACTTCCTGCTCCGCTGGTGACTAGACTCCCTTCCTGGTTGCGCAGAGGGCTGACGGTGATCTGTAAGTTTTTTCCCCTTTAAATAAATACCACCCTATTAATCATAATTCCAAACTGGTGTGGCATTGTTTATGACTTACGCCTTCACCAGACAACAGCCCTCTGCACAATCAGGAAAGGAGCCTAGTCGCTGGAAGCGGAGCCAGAAGCCAGAGAGAGAGAGAGAGCAGAGGGAAGTGGCCGCTTTTTTAAAGGGAGAGAGACCACACCCCAATGGGCTGGTATCTCAGTGGCTATTGGCTGAAGGAGCGGAAGGAGCTGCGCAACAAACATCTATGCCCCAAATACAAGGGCACCCTCATTCATAAAAGAAACATTACTAAAGCTTAAATCACACATAAAGCCCACACACTACACTGAGAGGCTTCAACACCCCACTCTCAACACTGGAAAGGTTTGCCAGACAGAAACTTAACAGAGGAAGAAGAGAACTAACAAATGTCATGACTGAAATGGACTTAACAGACATCTATAGAACATTCTACCCAAACACAAAAGAATATACCTGCTTCTCAGCACCTCATGGGAACTTCTCTAAAACTAACCACATACTTGGTCACAAAGCAAATCTCAACAGACACAAAAAAAAAAAAATTGGAAAACGCCCTGTATCTTATCAGATAACCAAGGCTTAAAGTTAGGATCCAACAGCAATGCAAATCTTAGAAAGTTTACAAACTGATGGAAACTGAACAATGCTCAACTGAACCAAAAGAATTCCTAAGTCAAGGAAGAAAGAAAAAAATTAACACTTCCTAGAATTCAATGAAAATGAAGGTACAACATACCCAAACTTATGGGACACTATGAAAGCAGTACTAAGAGGAAAATCTATAGCAGTAAATGTCTAGATAAAGAAGTTGGAGAAATCTCACACTAGCAAATTAACAGAACACCTAAAAGCTCTAGAACAAAAGGAAGCAAATTCATCCAGGAGGA
Organism: Microtus oregoni; assembly: GCF_018167655.1. Lineage (NCBI taxonomy): Eukaryota > Metazoa > Chordata > Mammalia > Rodentia > Cricetidae > Microtus > Microtus oregoni. The sequence goes on along the minus strand of NW_024543093.1, from coordinate 26,766,211 downwards.
GCAGTCGACAGGAATAATCAAATTGATGTTGAAATCAATAAATTAGAAACAAAGAGAACAATACAAAGAATTAACGAAATAAAGAGTTGATTCTTCATGAAAGTCAACAAGACAGACAAACCCTTATCCAAACTAACCAAAAGGCAAAGAGAGAACATTCAAATTAACAAAGTCAGAAATGAAAAGGGGAGACATAACAACAGACACGAGGAAATCCAGAGAATTATCAGGTCATACTTCAAAAACATGTACTCTACAAAACTGAAAAGCTTAAAGGAAATGGACAATTTTCTGGCTAAGTACCATAAACCAAAATTAAATCAAAACCAGAAAAGCAAATTAAATAGACCTATAACTGCTAAGGAAATAGAAACAGTCATCAAAAGTCTCCCAATCAAAAAAAGCCCAGGACCAGATGGTATTAGCAAAGAATTCTGCAGGAACATCAAAGAAGAACTAATACTAATAATCCTCAAATTGTTCCACACAATAGCAATAAAAGGAACATTACCAAACTCTTTTTATGGGGCTACAGTTACTCTGATACCCAAACCATACAAAGATATAACTAAGAAAGAGAATTATAGGCCAATCTCCCTCATGAACATTGATAGAAAAATACTCAATAAAATACTGGAAACGAAATTCAAAAATACATCAGAAAAATAATCCACCATGACCAACCAGGTTTCATCCCAGAGATGCAGGGATGGTTTAACATATGAAAATTCGTAGCCGGGCAATGGTGGCACACGCCTTTAATCCCAGCACTTGGGAGGCAGAGGCAGGCGGATCTCTGTGAGTTCAAGACCAGCCTGGTCTACAGAGCTAGTTCCAGGACAGGCTCCAAAGCCACAGAGAAACCCTGTCTCGAAAAACCAAAAAAAAAAAGAAAAAGAAAAAAGAAAATTCGTCAATGTAATCCACTATATAAACAAACTAAAAGAAAAAAACCACATGATCATCTCATTAGATGCTAGAAAAGCCTTTGACAAAATACAACATTCCTTCATGATAAAGGTCTTGGAGAAAGCAGCAATGCAAGAAAAATACCTAAACATAATAAAGTCAATATACAGCAAGCCAACAGTCAACATCAAACTAAATGGAGAGAAACTCAAAGCGATTCCACTGAAATCAGGAACAAGACAAGGCTGTCACTCTTTCTATATCTATTCAATATAGTACTTGAAATTCTAGCTAAAGCAATAAGATAACAAAAAGAGATCAAGGGATATAAATCAGAAAATAAAAAGTCAAACTTTCACTATTTGCTGATGATATGATAGATTACATAAGTGACCCCGAAAATTCTACCAGAGAACTTCTACAACTTATAAACACCTTGAATAATACAGCAGGACACAAAATTAACTCAAAAAATCATCAGCCCTCCTAAATACAGATGATAAATGGGCTGAGAAAGAAATCAGAGAAATATCATCTTTACAATAGCCACAAATAACATAAAATATCTTGGGGTAATAACTCTACTCACACAAGTGAAGGACCTGTATGAAAAGAACTTTAAATCTTTGATGAAAGAAATCGAAGACAACAGAAAATGGAATGATTTCCCATGCTTTTGGGTAGGTAGGATTAACATAGTGAAAATGGCAATCTTACCAAAAGCAATCTACAGATTCAATGCAATACCCAGCAAAATCCCAGCATAATTTTTCATAGACCTCGAAAAAAACAATACTCAACTTCATATGGAAAAACAAAAAACCCATGATAGCCAAAACAATCCTGCAAAATAATGGAACTTCTAGAGGCATCACCATTCCTGACTTCAAATTCTACCACAGAGCTACAGTAATGGGAACAGCTTGTTATTAGCATAAAAGCAGACAAGACAACCAAAGGAATCTAACCGAAGACTGGGACAGCAATCCATATGCCTATGAACACCTGATTTTTGACAAAGAAGCTAAAATTATAAAATGGAAAAAAAGAATCTTTGCTGACATGTAGGAAAATGCAAAGAGATATATATCTATGCCATGTACAAAACACAATTCCATAGATCAAAAACCTCAACATAAAACCAACCACACTGAACCTCATAGAAGAGAAAGTAGGAAGTATCCGTGAATGTATTGGTACAGGAGACCGCTTCCTAAATATAACCCCAGTAGCAAAGACACAAGAGAAACAATTAATAAATGGGACCTCCTGAAATTGAGAAGCTTCTGTAAAGCAAAGGACATGGTCAACAAGACAAAACAACAGCCTATAGAATGGGAAAAGATCTTCACCAAGCCCACATCTGACAGAGGTCTGATCTCCAAAATATACAAAGAACTCAAGAAACTGGACACCAAAATACCAAATAATCCAATTAAAAAATGGGGTACAGATTTAAACAGAGAACTCTCAATAGAGGAATCTCAGATGGCCAAAAGACACTTAAGGAAATGCTCAACTTCCTTAGCCATCAAAGAATGCAAATCAAAACAACTCTGAGATACCATCTTATACCTATCAGGATGGCCAAGATCATAAACACTGATGACATCTTATGCTAGAGAAGATGTGGAGTAAGGGGAACACTCTTGCATTGCTGGTAGGAGTGCAAACTTGTACAGCTGCTTAGGAAATCAATATGACAGTTTCTCAGAATATTAGGGATCAATCTATCTCAATATCCAGCAATATCACTTTTGACCATATACTCAAAGGATGCTCAATCATGCCACAAGGGCATGTGCTCATACTGCTGTTCATAGCAGCATTATTCATAATAGCCAGAACCTAGAAACAACCTAGAAACTCCTCAGCTGAAGAATGGATAAGGATAGTGTGGTACATTTACACAATGGTAAAAACTAATGACATTTTGAAATTTGCAAGCAAATGGACAGAAACAGAAAAAAAAATTCTAATGAGGTAACCCAGACACAGAGAGAAAAATATAATATGTACTCACTCATAACCAGATATTAGACATAAAGCAAAGGATAACCAGCTTATATTCCACAATCCCAAAGAATCTAGACAACAAAAAGGACCCTGAGAGAGACATGGATCTACTAAGGAAGAAGAAAAAGATAAGCTCTCCTAAGTAAATTGGGAGGGGGTGAGTATGGGGAGGAGAGGAGAGAAAGGAGGGAGGAAGGGGAGTGGGGAAAAATGTATAGCTCAATAAAAAAATATAAAATAAAAATAAAAAAGGAAACTATGGGGGGGAAAGGAAAAAAGAAACAGGACAATAGCCAAAATAAAGCAAACAAACACTATGGGGCTTATTAAAGAGTGTTTAGCTCATGGGGATAGTGAAGCAATCAAAATGGTCTACAATCCCTATCAATTTGTCTAAGTCTAAAATATCATTAAACATATTTACTAAGACAGTGACAAAGAAATTAAACATATACCTAAACTTACATTACTAGCTTTAGTTATCATCCACTGTATCTTCCCATTCTGAAAATGTCCTAAATTAGAATGCACTCAACCACACGAACATCTGAATGACAGGCTGGGGAGGCAGCTTAGTGTAAGCATTTACCTAACAAGTAATGCCCAAGTGTAATCCTGGCCTTGGGGAAGGAAGTCGGAAAAGATAGAACATGATTCTTTACAAGTACTGGAAGAAAAGACGAGGTCAGGATGCAGCTTATGAGTGCTAAATAAATAATGCATGCTCTATTCAGAGTGACTTCAAATGAGTCATAACAGACGATTTGGTTACTCAGAGTCTGTCCATCAGAGGTCTGACACTATGGAAGAGAAATGTAAAGATCTCTCGAATCCATAACCTCTGTAGCGAGCTATATAATCTAAACACACAGGGACAATGGAGGTGAGCAGCTGCCAGGCCAGCTCATTGCTGTCCATCCCAGTGACACTATCTTCCTGGCAGTGACAAAGGCCAGGCCAACATTTCTCTGGAAGTTTCCACGCACACATTTTGTTTTGCATTCAAATAGTAATGAAACAAGCCGGGAACAGTAACTACACCGGCCTTATATTTTTCTCCAGCACTTTCAAAGCTTTAGTGATGAGCACCTGTGAAGACCTATAGTAAACTGAAAAATTTTAGGGAGAACATTTCTACACATACAAGAAATTTAATAAATACTCTGTAGACAGTAGAAATACCTCATGACACAATAAAAGCTGGACAAAGAACATCCTGGCTTAGTTTCTCTCTTAAATCCATGTTATGTACTGTAGGCAGCAGAAGAAAATAATCAAACCCGCCAGGTTAAATTGTGTCTGAACTGAACTACTCCTTGGGCACACTCGGCTATATCATTTCTGGTCCACAGCAGCATGGGGACAGTGTGTAAGCTTCAGTTTCTGCTTATCTTTTTTTTTTTTTTTTTGCTTTTTCAAGACAGGGTTTTTAAAAAGGTCGCCTGACAGCATTTCACGTCTACATCACTACAGCCTGTGAGCAAAGGCCTTTCTGACTAGTACTTTCTACTCATCTGCATTTTGTCTCCATACTATCCTTTTCCCCTTGTAGGGTTACTGCTATTTTAAACTAATTTATATACTTATTTACTACCTATTCCCTTTCCACCATTAGAGAGAATCTTTACTTCACAAAGACAGACAATGAATGGATGATATGAGTCACTAGCCCTGTCTACAGTGCCCAGACACTGAGATGCAGTAAGTGTGAATGAGTAGGTGAATATACAAATGAGCATATCAACCCTTGCACAACCCTCTTCATGATCTTCATTCATAAATGCATTAGTTTTGTGAGTACTTTGTAAGTTAAGGAGATATTTCTGGACACTGGACAGATGGTTTGTCAAAGTAGGAGCTGAGAGGTAGGTACTGAGAGGTACCAAGAGATGCACATATTTAACTCACTTAAATACAAAAAGAAGGAAGGGAGGTAGAAAAAAAGGGAGGGAGGGAAGGAGGGAGAAAGGGAGGGAGGGAGGGAGGGAGGGAGGGAAGAAAAAGAGGTAAATGAAAACAGCAACTACTCTAAAAACTAGAGATCTTTGCTAAAGCACTGTGAACTGCCCATCCCTTCTCCTTCTAAGTAGTCAAGTCCACTTTGGAGGGCAGACGGTGGTGGGGCTACAAGCTGTCATTCTGTAAGAATGTGCTCTCAAGTGGTGTGTGAATAGTTTTAAATGCAATTCTAAGGTTTAGTAAATATTGCAACAGATTCTAGCATTTAACCATTTAAAGCTACACTATAAAGAATATTCGATACATACCATAATCCACATAAGAGAATATCTAATCTCAAATATTGACATTTAAAAAATTGTAACCTGGCAAATAAGGAATTAAGAGTCAAATCAATAATTCTGAAATTTTCTATTCAAGACATTCTGAAGGCACTGTAAAATATTGTGTTCAAGAAAAAATGACATAATGACAAAACAGATGTTATAAAATTTTAACTAAATGAAAAAGAACAACCAGTATTCATAAAGAATTATCTATGAAAAATATTAACAAAATCCCATCCTTAGAGAGAAAGTGCCAGGTGTAGTGGTTTCCATCTACAACCCGAGTATTCAGGAGGGAGGCAGAAGCACAACTGCCCAAGTTCCAGTCAGTGAGGGCAACAGAACAAGACTGTGCCTCAAAGGAAAAGCAAAGGATCTCAGGTATCTGAAAGTGAGAATAAATCTGACCGGGTTTTATCTACAGATAGGTTTAACATGCCTGAGGAACAGCTTTAGAAAAGCTTACATCCACATCCGCCCTCCATAGGATTTCAATAACCAAATAACAGGAACATCTGCCTCCCAGACACCATCCATGTTCTAAATACTTACATGCAAACCAAGCCCTTCAGCCACCCTATGCAGCACACATACAATACAGTGCTGAAATCTGGACTGCATATGCCCAAGATGGAGTTTCTTTAGGTCTTACTACTTTGGACTGGACTGGGTTTGAATGTGTTTAACATTTGCCTGTGCCATTGCTTCCCACTCCAGGAAGCAAAGGAAGCCCCACTTCTCTGTGGAGACCAGACTGGCCTAGAACTCATAAAAGATCTACCAGTCTCTGCCTCCAAGAACTAGGATTAAAAGCGTATGCCACCACACCAGGCACAACCTCTTTTCTGTTTGCATGTATATGTGTGGGGTGCGTATGTGTTTGAATGTGTCGGTTTATACATTGACATTGGGTGCCTTCCTTGATCATTTTCCACATCATCAATTGAGGCGGAATCTCAATTAAACCCAGGGCTTGTTGATTTAATGAGTGCAGAAGGCAGTTTCCTCCAGGAACCCTATTTCTGACTCCCATGAGCATGACCACACTGTGTGGTTTTTAAAACTGTATACCTGTGGAATGCAGAGACTAACGGCTGCAGATTAAGTGATGGTTGAATGCACTCTCCTAAAGAGACATTTAGAGCATCCCCTCTACGGCTCAAAGGACACTTCAGAAGAGGGGGCAGAAAACTGTGAGAGCCATAAGACAGGAGGAAGAGTTGGGAAGTACCATGTTCCAGGCAAGACCCAGACAGGGACTGCAATCAAGCGCTCACAGGCGCTGCAGTGCCTGTATTAGATCTGCAAATGAGCTCATCGACAGGCAAGCAAGGGCGTGAACAGAGGCTGAGCTATCTGTAACAGACTGAGAGAGGGGGAAGCCACTGTTTGCAGTCTGTACCCACTGGTGACCTTCCCAAGTTCCAGTGTGTACTTGGAATTCAGCGGTCACACAAATGGTCCTGGTTAAACTAAAGGAGTCACACGACAAAACCAAAGTCATGAACCTGAAAATGGTCTGGGAGGAAGGAGAATGTGTTCATCAGGATGGAGATAAGAGAGAGCAGGGAGAAAGAGTAACCAAAATGTATCACGTGCGTATGAAACTTTCAAAAAACAAAGCTAATTTAAAAAATCACCTGTGTTTTGCAGTACATCAACCTTTATAGCTATGTGTAGGGAAGGTATGAATTTACAAGAGTATGGAGACCAGAAGTCAACATCTCAATCCTGGATGTCATTTCTTAGGCACTGTCCATCACGTATTCTCTTTTGATAGAAAAGGCCAGGGTCTTTCACTGGCCTCCAGCTCCCAGACTATACTGGCAGGGCATTGAACCTGAGGGATCCATCCGCCTCCCAGCACTGGGATTACAAGTGCATGTTCCACACCTGGCCTTCTGTGGTGGTTCCAGGGTTGGAACTCTGGTCCTTAAGATTGCAGAACAAGCAATTTACTGACAGTCACTTGGAAATGATTCTACTTACTCGCCATCCACGTCCGGTCTTTTACAAACACAGTGAAACTTGCCACCGAAATCTATGTAGAGATCATCCTCCACAATATGAAAGATCCGCCCAATGACCAGTTTGTCCTTGGCAGGCCCCATCTGTGTCAGTGGAGAGTGTCTCAGCATGGAAGCAAAGGATTGTACATTTTTTGGAGACTCCTAAATATGAGAAAAAATATTTATAAACATGAAATCCATCAAAAAGATAAGAGTTAAGTTTAACAGAGACTTAAAGAGGAAATTTCACAAAACCAATCTGCTGTACACCTACAGTGTGCAGAATGAGTTCAAGACCAAAGTGGAAGCTTACTCCATACTCCTCATTCCTCTTCCTCCCTTTCCTTCTCACAGGCCACTAGAGGAGGCAGCAGACTGACTCTCTGAGCCTCAGCAAAGGCAAGGACAACAGGCAGGACCTAGACAGTGCTATCAGGTCCTGGCTCCTGCACGTGTCCAAGGAGGCCACACTGAACTCACTCCCAGAACCTAAAGTGTGATTTCATCACAAATGCCAGTGCAAACGTTAATCTCTGTCATAGAACAATGCTAAACAAATGGGGTTTATCTTCACACCCTCTTCTTTCTCTGATAGGATTCACGCTGCAAACTCTCCAGGAGTCTTCTGCAGCATCTGCTTGAAAGCTGAACACAGGATGCTGTGAGAGTTTTTCTTATTCTTACAATTGTTTCCAGCAAGCTTTGTTAGAGACCTGTAAATACAAACTGGTGTTTTCTAGTCCTCTTTAATTTGAATATGGGATGTGTGATAGATGTTGGTACAAAGTACAACGTTTCTATTTGTGAGAGCAAATTACAAAGAAATATTAATTTGATGTGACTACATTTACCGACCTACACCCTGAATTATGAATGAGTTTTACATGCTACTTAAGAATTATTAATCATTTAGTGGCATGTACCTTCAATTATACAACTACATTTGTAACAGAACTTTAATGTGGTGCTCTGAATTACAACTTAAATGCTGCTCCCGTGAGGGCCCTGAGTCGACCCACAGATTGAGAACCACTGTCCTAGCGGCTCAACAGTGCCCAGCCCTAAACAGAGCAGAGTCACACCAAGTAAGCCAAGAAGAAACAAGGCAGGCACCACGTTCCTTTGCTGGAAGCCACTAAGTCACCTACACAGTCAGTACCAGAGTGGCTGGGAAGACCAGGCAAATGTCAATGTAGGGTCTCGCTGTGCTTGTAACCAGAAAAGTCCCCATCCACACGGGCCCCTACCAGGTTTCTTCTTTTAATGTTTTTTCACCTGACTCATTAGAACCATAGCTATGTAAAACAAGAGGCCCAGAAATGAACTGTGTACTCAGGAGCCACTCCTAACACACAGTCTCCTTCATAACCATGAAGAGATGCGTGGGCTAAGAGCGTGAGGCAGCAGGTGTCACTTCCCCTCTGGTTTAGAAAACAGTACGCTGAACTATCTCATAAAGATTCCCTTGGGCTGGCAAGACGGCTCAGGGAGAAGCTGCTGACAAGCCTGACACCTGAGTTCAATTCCTGACACCCACTAGGTTGGAGAATCAAGCAAGGTGCCCCCTGACCTTTGCAGGCAAGCTGTGACATAAGCACACACACAAATAGGTGGGAATAAAATTAATTCCCTTGAGAGTTTTAGTAAATCTTTTTTAAAATATCTATTTCATTCTACGTTTTTCGACGTCAAATGGAAACGAAGCATTTCTTTCTCTTCTGTCACCTTTGCCTTTCTCACATTGTACAGTAGGGACAACCGTGTCTTCAGTGAGGGAAAGGACTTCACACAAGCACAGGACTCCTGGGTTAATTCCTGTACAGTTGTCATTACTCACTGGCTTTTGAGAGTCATTTAGATAATCAGACAAAAATTAATAATTAAGATCCTTTCAAGAGATAAAGCATCAAACACAGATAAATGCACTGGCAAATTTCACCAAACATTTTAGAAAGAAATTATTCAAATTTTCCACAATTTCTCTCAGAAGTTGGAAAGGAAAGCACTACTTCTCAATTTGTCCTATGAGGGCATTATTACCTTAAGGCCAAAACACTCAGGACATGACAGCAGGCAGAGAACTATAGATTAGACCTTCAGTGAATACAGACTCAAGTATCTATAATAAAATAGCAGCAAACTAAATCCAACAACATATAAAAGAATTATGCCCCACAACCAAGTGTGGTGTAACAGAGTCAACATACAGAGATCAATTAATGTAACCCATCAAATCAATAGAGTACAGAAGAAAACCACATGACCATGTCAACAGCAGAAAAATTCTAGACAATATCCAATATACAGTCATAAACACTCTCACTACACTAGGAATAAAGGGGAGCACTTCAACTTGATAAAGAGTGTCTTCAGACAACCCCTCTAGCTACCGTAATTAATGATTAGAAACATGGAGATCTCTCTAACGACCTGAGAAGGAAGGCAATGAGTCACTCTCTTTGGCAAGGGATTAGAAGTCCTCACTAATTCATTAAGGCAGGCAAAAAACAAAAACAAACAAACAAAAAAAAACTAAGCAAAAAGTGTACAAAAGAAGAAACAAACTATCCTGAAAGGAGATGATCATGTCTATAGAAGGCAGGGTGGTGGTGGTGCACGCCTTTAATCCCAGCACCTGGGAAGCAGAGGCAGCTGGATCTCTGTGAGTTCGAGGCCAGCTTGGTCTACAAGAGATAGTTCCAAGACAGCCAAAAATACACAGAGAAACTTTGTCTCAAAAAACAAAAACAAACAAAACCCAAAAACCCTCAGAAGGACAAGGAATGAGAGCTCGGTTATTCACTGGATTGCTCAGCACACACCCTTCACCCTTCTCGGCATCACACAGAACTGGAGAGCTGACACAAGTTTGTGACTCCAGAGCTCAGGTTGACTCAAGAGAATCCGAGTTTCAAGGCAATCTTTGCCCGCATAAAATTAAAAGCTAGCTGTTGCTGCTATTTTAATGTAAGCTAATTTAATTCTTGGCAGGGGGGGGGGGTCAGCCTGTGCAACAAGAGATCCCACCAAAAATAAAAATATCAATAGGCAACTCTGCTGGCCCTGAAAGCAGTGATTACAACAAGGTTACAGGACATCTGGGTCTGTCAGAGGAGCCATCATGCTTGAGGGGCAAATAAAATTACAAAAGGAAGCCAGGTTCACATTCTCTCTCTCCCCCCCTTCTCATCCTGCCATTTCCACCCTTTCCCCCCCCACCTCTTTTTCCCATCCTCTCCCTTTGCCCTTCTCTTCCTCTCTCTCTCTCTCTCTCTCTTTCTCTCTCTCACTCACTCTCGACAGATATGTCTAACTAAACATTAGGTCATGCAGCTAAGTACATGCAATTTTACTTCCAGTTATTCTACAAAGTGAGGCATTTTCCCAAGCAAGACTGTTTTTGCTGTAAGGGCTTATGTAAGTCAGTCTGTACTATACAATTTCTCTAATAACACACCACATTTAAAATTTATTATTATATTTTATCTTCCTTGCTATACTCCAAGATGAAAGAGTTATCTGTATTGCTCACTACTAAAAAGTTGCATACATATATAATCATGGCTCTTAAAAGAAAAAGAAAAGTGGTATATTTACTGACTCTCCTAAAAAGAGTCTTCTATAAATCAATTTCTATTCCATCTCTGACACCATCCCTCTGAACACACTCAACCTCCAATCTTTGACACACTACCAAAAAATCCTTTCCAGGGAAGATTCTCGTTATAGTGGGTAACAGTTACTGCAGAGACTCAAAACTCCTCAAAGTACTGAGAATAAGTAACTGTTGAGTGCTCAACCCTAAACATGACATTTATTATCCCTCAAAGGCTCACAGACAGAAGGAGGGGAATAAAAGATGTACGTGCTGTGGATGGGAAAGAGTGCTATCAAATGCTATCTTTAGGCACGACAGTGTCGTGGAACTCATCAACTCACAGCAGCTGTGCTTACCCGTGCAAAACTTACAGGGATTCCTGGGATCGAACCCACATCACCAAGCTTACATGCAAGTGTCTCTATGTGTCATGCTTTCCAGACCCACACATTAAATTTAAAGTTAATTTACTAGACAAATCTCAGGTGCTCAATTGTTCTATATGGACAGCCTGTTATGGAACATTTCGAAGTCCAAAGTTCAAAGTCTCTTCTGAGATTCATACAATCTCTTAACTATAATCCCCTGCAAAATCAAAATGCAGATCACAAACTTCTAACACACAATGGCATGGGAGATACATCACTGTTCCAAATGGAAAAAAAGGAGCACAGTGAGGAGATACTGAACCAAAGCAAGACTGAAAACCATCTGGGCAAACTCAAAACTATGCATCTCCATGTCTAAATTCAAAACATTCTTCAGATCTTCAACTAATTTCATTTTTGTTGACTGCAACACACTTCTCTCTTGAGCAGCTTCCACTCCTGCTAGCAGCTTTCCTTGGCAGGGACGCCACGACTCTGGCATCTCAAGTATCTTGGGGTCTCCAAGGCAATCCAGGTTCCACCTTCACAGTTTTACACAATGGCTTTTCTTGGTCTCCGTGCAAGGACACCCCTACCACACACCTGACCTCAGCATCTTTCCTTAGTCTCAGAGAGAGAGAGTCCATTACCCTTTCTTGTATCCTTGACTCCAAAGCCAGAATTATAAGGCTGAAGTTGCCAAGCTCTGCTGCTTCCTGGGCTGGAACATGGCCCTCTCGTTCAATTGCATCTTCATCAGCTTTCTGTTTTCCATGGTTTCCTGCACTGCTTAAGCTTGCCTGTCCTGGAACTCACTCTGTACACCAGACTGGCCTTGAATTTAAATATCCTCCAGCCTCCACCACTAGAGTGCTGGGATTAAAGTGTACTCAACCACACAGGGCTTTGAGCTTCCTTTAATCCATTTTCAAAATTTGGAAGCTTAGCTGTATGGGATCTTGTCCTAAGGTTATCACTCCCTTTATTCCATTTCTTAATCTGTTTATCTCCTTCAACACCAATTTATCTCCAATCCACTTCCTAGTGCTCCTTTCCTCTTCAAATTGTACATTTTGTAATTTTCCTTGCTCAGTTTGCTCCTTTTTTATTTATTATAAATCTGTATGAAAGTAATAACCACACAACAGAGTCAATACTGGGCTTTTTTTGAGATTTCCTCCACCAATGGAATTAATCCAAATCTCTTCCCTTTAGCCTCAGGTAGATGCTTTGGACAAGAGCAAAAAATCAGCCACAATCTTCACCAAAATATCCCAAGAATGATCTCTAGGCAACATACTAAACTTCTCCTCTAAAACCTCTTGAGCCAGGTCCCCACAGTTCAAATGACACTCAGCAACACTGTCTTCATGCTCCTACTAGCATGGCCCATTAAGCCCCAATTAAATCGTTCAATTCCTTTTCTAACTCAAACTCCCAAAGTCCATATTCCCCAAAACAAAACACATGGTATTGTCAGGCCTATCACAAGAATACCCGACACCCCACTCCTGGTACCAGCTTCTGTCTTAGGATTTCTATTGCTGTGAAGAAACACCATGACCATATCAACTCTTCTAAAGGAAAACATTTAATTGGGATTAGCTTACAGTTTCAAAGACACAATCCACTATCTTAATAGAGCCATGCAGGCAGACATGGTGCTGGATAAGGAGCTCAGAGTTCTACAGCTTGCCCTTCAGGCAGCAGAAGCAATGGTGTCCAACAATGAGCACAGCTTAAACAAAGATCTCAAAATCCACCTCCACAGTGACACGCTTCCTCCATAAGGCCACACCTACCAACAAGGCCATATCTCCTAAGAGTGCCACTCCCTATGGGCCAAGCATTCAAACATACGAGTCAGTGGGGACATACCTACTCAAACCATCACAGATTCTAAATACAGTATGTCAATATAAGTAACTAGCAGTGGTTTTTAATAGCCTGCTTGTTTGGCCAAATGAAGCATACTAAATGAAGACAGACTGTACTAAATAGAGTTGAAATACCCTCCTAGTCCAGGGAAATATCCTAAAGGCCTGGAGAGAATGGAGGCTGGAGTGGATTGACTATTTAAGAGCTGATCGCCCACCCTTCACAGTGGCTCCCTGAAATCAATGGAGTCAGGGTGTGCCAGGACCGCAGACTGGATCAGCATGGTCTCAGGGCTCAGTGGCTATCAAGCTCTCTGGTTGACTGATTATACTGCTCCTGAATTTCACACAAAGAAATCTTGGCTTGAATCACACATGAGCATCATGAGCCAGCCACCAAACTTGAACTAATTTCCAGACTGCCTGTCTCTTAAATAGAGAAGTTCATTCAAAGCCCCTGCTGCCTGAATATGAATGATATCTAAAAGGAGGAAAGAGGACAGAACAAGAGAGGGAAATGGAGTGGGAAAAAAGAAAGATAAAAATTACATTTCCTCTTATATGTGGAATGTACGTGTACGTGTGCATGTGATATGAGAGCAGAAGGGAGATGAAGAGACCAGCGGGAAGGACTTGGAGACGGTTGGGAGAGGTGGGAAGACAAGCAGGAAGGAGCAAAGGAAGATGCCTCTGTGTATAGAAGTGCCATGGCGAAATCGTTACTGTGTATGCTATCGAAAAAAATTAATAAAAAAACAAATTTATACTATCAACCCTTTTCTTCACTTTCCCAAAGGGAGCTATGAATATTTGATCAGGGTGACTATCCATCAAGTGAAGGAAAATAGAATTTCAGAGATGACAAATTGCACCAGTCAGAATGGAAGTTGTTGGAGATCACAGGCTCAAAGATGTTTTAGCTCAGTTCTCGCTCATGTACATACTCTGTAGCTATTTTCTCAATCTATAATGTATAACTGGAATACATACACTGGGTAACTGGCAAAATCTCCGCACTAGTTCTGATTTGTGGACACAGGTCTATGATGATAAAGAAAGCCAGCAGAAGACACTAGAACACTGGTTCTCAACCTGTGGATTGAAACCCATTTGGCAAACCTTTATCTCCAAAAATAGAAGACAAGGCATAGGAGAGATATAAACAGACCTTCCTGAATGGGAAGAGCATCAATGTCAGTCAGCCAGTGTTAGACCTTTATCCTCTCCTATCTTCACCATCCATTCATACCCTGATGGCAACAGGCTCTTCCTGAGTTCTGGCTATGATGAACAGAGCAACAGTGAGCATGGGCAAGTGCTCTAATAAGATGTGCAGCCCTCTGGGTGTATGTCCGAGAGGCACAGCTGCATCTTGTGGTAAACCTACCTGTTTTCAGCTTTTTGAGAACCCTCCACACTAATGTCCAATTCCCTTTTCTCCAATTTTGTCAGTATCTGCTGCCATTTGTTGTTGTTGTTGTTGTTGTTGTTATTATTATTATTATTATTATTAATCTTGGCCATTAGGAAGTGCCTGTCTCATAAATTTCAGGAGCTAGATTTGATCTTCAGAAGCAACAGAGGAAAAGTCAGGTACAATGGTATGCTTGTGATCCCGAGCCAGTCAGAGACCTCGAATATTCACACACACACACACACACACACACACACACACACGCACGCACACTAGCAATTTCTGAAAAGAAAGAATCCTTACTGAGCTTAGTTAAAGGATCAAAGAGCAGAGCGATGGCTCTAGTGAGGATCTTCTCCAAACAGACCTTAGGGTGGCTTATGACTGTATGATAGGAGCACAGAGGAAAAGAGGAAAACTGAATGTCAAGATGGAGTCAGTATCAATGGGCTGATAAAAAGACATGAGCTAAAAGAATGGATACAATAGAGGCTGACCTTCTGCTAAAAACACTCAATCAAATGGACCTGAGAAGCAAGCTAGTGTAGCTATGTAGCTATCCGAATATCTAACAAAATAGGCTTCAAACAGAAATTAATCTAAAGAAATGGAGAGATACATTTCATATTCATCACAGGAAAAATCCATCAAGATGAAGTTTCAATTCTAAACAGTTATGTCCCAAATACCAGAGCAACCACACATGTAAAAGAAATATTACTGAGGTTTAAATGGCACATCATCTCCACACACTAATAGTAGGAGACTTCAACACCCCATTCTCACCAATGGACAGGTCTGCCAGACAGAAAATTAACAGAGAAATAAGGGAAATAACAGATGTGATGACTCAAAATAACTTAACAAACATCTATAGAACATTCCATCCAAACACAAAGAATATACCTTCTTCTCAGCACCTCATGGAACCTTCTCTAAAATCAACCACATATTTGGTCACAAAGCAAAACTCAACAGATACAAAGAAATTTCAATAAGCACCTGTATCTTATCAGATCACCATGCCTTAAAGTTAGAATTCAACAACAACACTAATTGCAGAAAGTCTACAAACTCATGGAAATGAGTAATTCTCAGGTGAATCACCCCTGAGTCAAGGAAGAAATAGAGAAAGAAATTAAAGACTATTTACAATTCAATGAGAATGAACCCAAACTTATTGGACACTATGAAAGCAGTGCTAGGAGGAAAGTTCATAGCACTGAGGCCCACAAGAAGAATTTGGAGAAATTTCACATTAGCAACTTAACAGCACACCTGAAAGCCCTAGAACTAAAAGAAGTAAACTCACCCAGGAGGAGAAGAAAACAGGAATATTCAAATTGAGGGTAGAAATCAATAAAAATAGAAACAAAAAGAATGATACCAAAAAAAATTAATGAAACAAAGATTTGGTTCTTTGAGAAAAATCAGCACAACAGACAAACCCATATCCAAACTAAGCAAATGGCAGAAAGAGAACATCCAAATTAACAAAATCAGAAATGAAAAGGGCAACACAACAACAGACACTGAGGAAATACAGAGAATCATTAGGTCATACTACAAAAACCTGTATTCCAGAAAAATTAGAAAATTTAAAAGAAAAGGGCAATGTCTGAATAGGTACCACATACCAAAATTAAATCAAGACCAGGCAAACAACTTAAATAGACCTATAACCCCTAAGGAAACAAAAGCACTCATTAAAAGTCTCTTAAAAAAAAAAGCTCAGGACCAGATGGCTTCAGTGCAGAATTCTACCAGAATTTCAAAGAAAAGCTACTCCTCAAATTGTTCCAAACAATAGAATCAAAAAGAGCATTGTTAAATTCCTTTTATGATGTTACGGTTACCCTGATACCCAAACCACAAAAAGACACAACAAAGAAAGAGAACAGAGATAAACCTTACTCATGTTGATGCAAAAATTCTCAATAAAATACAAATACTGGCAAACCGAATCTAAGAACACATCAAAAAAAAAGGAAAAAAAAAAAGGATCATCCACCATGATCAAGTAGGTTTCATCCCAGAGATGCAGGAATGGTTCAACATAAACATACAAAAATCCATCAATGTAACTGATCATATACACAAACTGAAAGGAAAAAAAAATGCGTGATCATCTGATTAGATACAACAAAAGCTCCACAAAAATCACAAAATCCAATACTGCTTCACGATAAAGGTCTTTGAGAAAGCAGGGATACAAGGAACATACCTAAACATAATAAAGGCAATATACAGCAACCCAACAGCCAACATCAAATTAAATGGAGAGAAATTCAAAGCGATTCCACTAAAATCAGGAATAAGTCAAGGATGTCCACTCTCTCCATACCTATTAAATATAGTACTCAAAATTCTAGTCAGAGCAATAAGATAGCAAAAGGAGATCAACGGGGTACAAATAGGAAAGGAAGAAGTCAAACTTTTGCTATTTGCTTATGTTATGAGAGTATACATAAGTGATCCAAGAATTCTACCAAGGAACTCCTACAGCTGATAAATACCTTCAGTAATGTAGCAGGATACAAGATTAACTCAAAAAAAAAAAATCAGTAGCCCTCTCCTATATACAAAGTCTTTGGAGAAAGAAACTGAAGAATATATCAGAAAATGGAAAGATCTCCTGTGCTCTTGGATAGGTAGGATCAACATAATAAAAATGGCTATCCTACCAAAGGCAATCTACAGAGTCAATGCAAACCTCATCAAAATCCCAGCACAATTCTTCACAGACTTCAAAAGAGCAATACTCAACCTCATATGGAAAAATAAAAATCTCAGGGTAGCTAAAACAATCCTGTAGAATAAAAGAACTTCTGGATGCATCACCACCCTTGACTTCAAGCTCTACTATTGAGTCATAAAAACAGCTTGGTATTTGCACAAAAACAGACAAGTGGACCAATGGAATCAAATTGAAGACCCTGACATTAAGCCACACACCCATGAATACCTGATTTTTGACAAAGAAGCTAAAACTGTACAATGGAAAAAAGAAAGCATCTCCAACAAATAGTGCTGGCATAACTGGATGTCAACATGTAGAAGAATGTAAATAGATCCTTATCTGTTGTCATGCAAGGAACTCAAGTCCAAGAGGATCAAAGACCTCAATATAAATCCAGGTACACTGAACCTGACTGAAGAGAAAGTGGGAGGTAACTTTGAATGCATTGGCACAAGAGACCACTTCCTAAATATAACTTCAGCAGCATAGACACTGAAAGCAACAATAATAAATGGGACCTCCTAAAACTGAAAAGCTTCTGTAAGCAAAGGACAGAGTCAAGAAGACAAAAAGGCAGCCTACAGAATGGGAAAAGATCTTCACCAATCCCACATCTGACAGAGGACTGATCTCCAAAATATATAAAGAACTCAAGAAATTAAACATCAAAATACCAAATAATTCAATTTAAAAAATGGGGTGCAGATCTAAAGAGAGAATTCTCAACAGAAGAATTTCAAATGGCCAAAAGACATTTAAATCCAGGTGTCAGCAAAGATCTCCACGTAGAGAAACGAAGACTGAGCATGAAGGTAAGAAAAGGATCTAAATGGGCCAGGTTATGTGATCACCCTTCACATACAGCACGTGCCAACTATAAATCTTCTTTCCTTTCTGGAATGATGTGACTACTGCTTTCAAGCATATTTTAAGTGTTAATAAAGGCCCACTCTCTTGAGAAGTCTATCTACTTCAATTTACCATCTCATTGTGTTTATTAACTGACTATTTTCTGTAAGAAGGAAGTGAATGTTTCAGAAGATTTTATTACTAAATCTTAGTAACTCTTCCAGAACTCTACAATGTAAAGGAAAAGGGCTAGCATTATAGCTAAAATAAGAAACATTTTTCAACATTCCTTTACAACGTTAATAATTTTTAAAGTGGAATGACTTCTTTTTGTCAATATAAAACTGGGAAGATTTAAAAAAAAAACCTGGGAGGGTAAGAATGAAGGGTTAAATAAAAGTACATAATCTTGTTATTATATTTATATAGTGGAGATCATTTTCCCCTTTCTATTGAAGCTGACACAATACCTTCTTTGCTGAGGCACCCACCCTTTATAGTGAAACAAATCTCTGGTATTCCAAAAAGAGCTCAACGACAGTGTGAGTCCATCATGGCCTGCAGAGACTGCTTAGTGGTTAAGAGCACTTGTTGCTCGTGTGGTGGACCCAGGTTCCATTCCCAGCATCCACACAGCACACATACAAACGTGCAGGCAAAACGCTTGTGTACACTTAATAAACAAACAGTGTTCTGGAAAATTCAAGGTTTTTTTTTTTTTTTACTTTGTTTTGTTTATTTGGTTTGGTTTTTCTGGAGACTGGATCTCTCTACAGAGCCCTGAATATCCTGGAACTCACTATGTAGACTGGCCTTGAACTCACAGAGATCCACCTGTCTCTGCCTTCCAAGTGCCAAGATTACCATGTCTGGCTAAGATTTTGAAAATAAAAAAGAAAAGAAAGAGTGAAATTTTAACAAAAAATTGAAACATTTTAAAACTATTTACATGAAATCCAAATGAAGATATTGTGAAAACAAATAAATAAATAAATTAAATAAATAAAACTACAAAGTGTTCTATAATGTCAGTATTCTCCATAATTTAAAGCACAAGGATGTTTAACTGTGCAGGCCCTAAACTCCCTGAAAACCACTTTTTCAATGTACTGAAGGGACAGGACACCCTCTACTGTAAGGAAGCAGTAGTAATAGCTTGAACACAGAAAAACCCATTCTTTGCTCAATACTGCCATCTGTGGGCAGCTAGCATGAGTTATAAACTACAACAGTTCATATTGTCATAGTGTTCAGATTCACACTGTCTAAATGAAATAAGAGTGATTAAGGATTTAAGATTTAGGAGTGGAAAGGCTGGGATGTCACTCAAAGATACAGCAATGGTCTATCATGTGCCAGGTTCTGGCTTTGATGCTCTACCCCATAAAGGAAAAAAAGAATTAAAAAAATATATTTATAATAATCTTTATCAAACATTAGCCAGTAGTCCTTTTATGTACCAGAATAAGCTGTGTTGATCACAATAATAAAAAATATTTGGTCCTTATACTCAAAATAAGCAAAACAACTAACAAATTGAAAAATAACGCCAGCATCAAAGCTGGTATTTTACCAAAGGGAAGCGATGTGGCCACGCGAGCTCACAAGTAGTCATAGAAAACACAGGACCTTTAAATAAATAGTAACTTCCATGAGAAATTAGAACAAAGAATTATGTGGATCAATTTCTGACATACTTGAGAATGCCAAAATGAAACCCATTATTTTAAAAGATTAATATATGCTACAAAGAAAGTCGGTGGACACCACCTGAAATTTCATCACTATACAGACATAGTTTAAAATCCATGAGCAGGCTTCTGAGCTGTTACTTTTGCATTTATAACTACTCAACCATCAAACTAAGTTTTACAATTTAAACCAACATATATTCCTGCTTAACATGTAAGGCATTATGCAGTGGATGTAAAGACCATACGAGACCGAACCCTGCTCTCCAAGAGTTACAATTACAGTGGAAGACAACAGGCTCAGAAATGACCTCAGTGAAACTCCAGAGCTGCCAGCATTCTATAAAGACAATGTGAAGCCAAGCACGGGACATTGGAAGGTGTTTCATAGGAATGGTGGGATCACCAAGGCTAGACAAGGAATGAGGTTTACAGTGAATCTGCACATGGAAAGGCATCTCAGCAGGGAGAGCAACTTGTTTAGGAAACAACAATGTTTATCTTTAAACAAAATCAAGCATAAACCATCTAACCAATGAAATCTTACATAAAACCCCAATATATGTGCTCTAAATGTAATTTTTGTGACTACAAGTATATCTTATGAGCTGATTTATCAAATAAAAAATACAAACATGAGCAATTTTAACTTAAAATCGGGGACCAGGGGCAATCCCAGCTCCCAAATTCTAAAGTCTGGTTCAGCCACCCAACATCAAGAACATCCGCTGGTGGGCTGGGGGCAGAGCTAGCTACAGGGCACTTGCATAGGCACATATGAGGCCCTTAGTTCATTTCAAGCAATGCAAAGTGATAAAAGCAAATGCACACATAATAAAAACCCCATGGCGATGAGGTGGTGCAGTGATGTGGGAGTGTCATCTATCTGTTGCTTTCATTGGTTAATAAAGAAACAGCTTGGCCTTTGATAGGCCAGCCCTTAGGTGGGTGGAGTAGACAGAACAGAATTCTGGGAGAAAGAAACCCGAGTCAGGCAGTTGCCATAGCTCTCCCTTCCAAGATGGATGCAGGTTAAGAATATTCCCAGTAAGACACCACCTCGTGGTACTACACTCATTAGAAATGGGTTAATCAAGATGTGAGAGTTAACTAGTAAGAGGCTAGAGCTATGGGCCAAGCAGTGTTTAAAAGAATACAATTCGTGTGTTATTATTTCCGGGGCTAAGCTAGCTGTGTGGTATCCGGGCGGAAACATAGCCTGCTGCTCCTTACTACAGTACGGAAACAAGTGTCCCAACACTGTGCACAGGAGTTGGGGGTAAGCTTCCTCCCAAGGGCATCTTCCAGGTTTGCTTTCCTACGCACCTATGCACACTGCTGTCATATCTTTATTAGGGGGAACAGCAACAACCTGAATAAATTACATTCTGGCCATAATATAAAAAACCAGCAGAACTGTTAATACAGTGTATACACTGATCATTTGAAGCAATGTGGAAAATACTCAAAATTATACTTAGGTGAAAATACCAATTTTCAGTTCTAGCAAATAAACTATATATGCTTATTGGCAGGGACTAGTTTGTTTTTAATAAATTTATTTATTTATTTTACATCCCTGCCACAGTTACACCTCCCTCCTCTCATCCAGTCTCCCCGCTATTCCTCCTCTGTCCTTTCCCCACCCTCCAACCAATCCACTCCTCCTCTGTTTCTGTTTAGGAAAGCACAGGTCTCCCATGAGCATCAACAAAACATGGCATATCAACTTGCAGTAAGACTAAGCACCTCCCCATGTATTAAGCCTGGGTAAGACAACCCAGTATCATGAGTGGGATCCCAAAAGCCTTGAGTCAGAGAAAGCCCCTGTTCCCACTGTTAGGAGTCCCACAAGAGGACCAAGCAATACAACTGTCACATATATGCAGAGGG
The DNA here is from genome assembly GCF_018167655.1 of Microtus oregoni. NCBI lineage: Eukaryota > Metazoa > Chordata > Mammalia > Rodentia > Cricetidae > Microtus > Microtus oregoni. Next base: position 26,744,562 of record NW_024543093.1, on the reverse strand, counting down.
CCCCAGGTCCGTCCGATGCAGGCTCCCTGGTTGTTGGTTCAGTCTCTGTGAGGCCCGATGAACCCAGGTTAATTGATTCTGAGTTTTCTTGTGGCATCCTTGACCCCTCTGGCTCCTACAATCCTTTCTTCCCCTGAGCTCTGCCTAGTGTTTGTGGGTCTGTATCTGTTTCCATCAGTTGCTAGATGTCTCTCTGATGACAACTCGGCTAGGCACCAATCTGGCCACAGGAGATGGCCAGTTCAATATGGCTGCTGTTGGGAATCTTAGCTAGGCTTTCCTTGTAGATTTCTGAGAGATTCCCTTGTGCCAGGTTTTTACTTGACCCCAAAATGGCTCCCCTTTCCAGTAATCTCTTCTAGTACTCTCCCCCAATCACCCCCTAACCTGATCACCCATGTTCCTATCCTCACCTGCCCTCAGTCCACTCAGGAAATCTCTTCTGTTTTCCCTTCCCAGGGAGATCCAAGAGTACCCCTATTACCCCTCCTTGCTACCTAGTCTCTCTGGGTCCATGGGACTATAGCATAGCTATCCTTTATTTTACACCTAATATCGACTTATGAGTAAGTACATACCATGTTTGTCTTTCTCAATCTGGGTTACCTCAATAAGGAAGATTTTTTTTTCTATTTCCATCCATTCTCCTTCAAATTTCCTAGTGTCCTTATTTTTTCAACAGCTGAGCAATACTCCATTGTACAAAAGTACCACATTTTCTTTATCCATTCCTCACTTGAGGGACATCTAGGTTGTTTCCAGATTCTGGCTACTGCAAATAAAGCTGCTATGAACAGAGTTGAGCAAATGTCCTTGTGTGTGATTAAGCATCCTTTGGGTATATGCTCAAGAGCAGTAGAGTTGGGTCCTGAGATAGATGGATTCCCAATTTACTGAGAAACCACTAGAGTGATTTTTCAAAGTGGCTGTACAAGTATGCACCCCATCAGCAATGGAGGAGTGCTCCCCTTGTTCCACACCCTCTCCAGCATGAGCTTATGTTTTTTATCTTAGCCATTCTGGCAGGTGGAAGATAGAATCTCAGAATCATTTTGATTTGCATTTACCTAGTGGCTAAGGATGTTTAACACCTTAAGTGTTTCTCAGCCATATGAGACTATTCTGTTAAGAATTCTGTTTAGATCTCTACCAAACTGTTGTTGGATTTTCTTTTTTACTCTAGCCCCATGTTGGGACGCCAAAATGTTGCTGTTGTTTTTCTCCTTTTACTCTTTTGGCTTTGGGGGAGAGGGGTCTGCCAACCAGTTCCCAAATAAATCACACATAGAGGCTTATTCATATATATATTGAGCTCTACATTTTTCTCTGTTCTCCTCCCTGCCTCTCCCCTCCTTGCTTCAACCCTCCCTCAAGGTCTCCATTCTCCCAATTTACTCAGGAGATCTTGTCTTTTTCTACTTTCTACTTCCCATGTAGATTAGATCTATGTAAGTCTCTCTTAGTGTCCTCATTGTTGTCTAAGTTCTCTGGGATTGTGGTTTGTAGGCTGGTTTTCTTTGCTTTATGTTTATGAGTGAGTACATGTGATAACTGTCTTTCTGTGTCTGGGTTACCTCACTCAAAATAATGTTTCTAGCTCCATCCATTTTCCTGCAAAATTCAGAATGTTGTTATTTTTTTCTGCTGTGTAGTACTCCATTGTGTAAATGTACCACATTTTCCTATCCATTCATCAGTCAAGGGGCATTTAGGTTGTTTCCAGGATCTGGCTATGACAAACAAAGCTGCTATGAACATAGTTGAGCACATGTCCTTGTGGCACAATTGAGCATCCTTTGGATATATACTCAAAAGTAGTATTACTGGGTCTTGAGGGAGGTTGTTTCCTAATTTTCTGAGAAATCGCTACACTGACATCCAAAGGGGCTGTACCAGCTTACATTCCCATCAGCAATGCAGGAGTGTTCCCTTTTCCCCACAACCCCTCCAGCATAAGTTGTCATCAGTGTTTTTGATCTTGGCCATTCTTTCAGGTGTAAAATGGAATCTCATAGTTGTTTTGATTTGCATTTCTCTGATGACTAAGGATGTTGAACATTTTTTTAAGTGTCTCTCAGCCATTTTAGATTCCTCTGTTGAGAGTTCTCTGCTTAGGTTTGTGCCCCATTTTTTTAATTGGATTATGTAATCTTTAGGTGTCCAATTTCTTGAGTTCTTTATATATTTTGGAGATCAGACCTCTGTCTGATGGGGGGTTAATGAAGATCTTTTCCCATTCTATAGGCTGTCATTTTGTCTTGTTGACTGTGTCCTTTGCTTTACAGAAGCTTTTCAGTTTCAGGACATCCCATTTATTAACTGTTTCTCTCAGTGTCTGTGCTGCTGGGGTTATATTTAGGAAGTGGGTCCCTGTGACAATGTGTTCAAGTATAGTTCCCACTTTCTCTTCTATAAGGTTCAGTGTGGCTGGCTTTATGTTGAGGTCTTTGATCCATTTGGACTTGAGTTTTATGTATGGTGATAGATATGAGTCTATTTTCATTCTTCTACATGTCGATATCCAGTTATGCCAGCACCATTTGTTAAATATGCTTTCTTTTTCCATTTGATATTTTTTGCTTCTTTATCAAAAATCAGGTGTTCAAAGATGTGTGGGTTGACATCCGGTTCTTCTATTTGGGTCCATTGGTCCTCCTGTCTGTTCTTATGCCAATACCAGGCTGTTTTCAGCACTGTAGCTATGTAGTACAGTTTGAAGTCAGGGATTGTGATGCCTCCAGAAGTTCTTTTATTGTACAGGATTGTTTTGGCTATCCTGAGTTTTTTGCTTTTCCATATGAAATTAAGTACCGTTTTTTTCGAGGTCTTTGAAGAATTTTGCTGGGATTTTGATGGGCATTGCGTTGAATCTGTCTTATTCTTAATTATATATGCTTGGCCTTAGCTTGGCTTATTTCTAGCCAGCTTTCTTTAAAGAATCCCGTTTACATTTTGCCTCTGGGCTTTTTCCTTTTCTTACCTGTGTACATCTTACTTTCATTCTTACTCCACGGCTGGCTGTGTGTCTGTGTGGCTATGTGGGTGTCTGTGTGTCTGTGTGGGTGGCTGTGTGTTTGTGTGTCTGTGTGGGTGGCTGTGTGTTTGTGTGTCTGTGTGGGTGGCTGTGTGTTTGTGTGTCTGTGTGGCTATGTGGGTATCTGTGTGTCTGTGTGGGTGGCTGTGTGTTTGTGTGTCTGTGTGGGTGGCTGTGTGGGTGGCTGTGTGTTTGTGTGTCTGTGTGGGTGGCTGTGTGTTTGTGTGTCTGTGTGGGTGGCTGTGTGGGTGGCTGTGTGTTTGTGTGTCTGTATGTCTGTGTGGGTAGCTGTGTGTCTGTATGTCTGTGTGGGTAGCTGTGTGTCTGTGTGTCTGTGTGTCTGTGTGTCTGTGTAGCTGTGTGGCTGTGTGTCTGGGTGGCTGTGTGTCTGGGTGGCTGTGTGTCTGGGTGGCTGTGTGTCTGGGTGGCTGTGTTGCTGGGTGGCTGGGTGGCTGTGTTGCTGTGTTGCTGGGTGGCTGTGTGTCTGTGTGTCTGTGTGGCTGTGTGGCTGTGTGTCTGGGTGGCTGGGTGGCTGTGTGTCTGTGTGACAGTGTGGCTGTGTGTATGGGTGGCTGGGTGACTGTGTGACTGTGTGTCTGTGTGGCTGTGTGGCTGTGTGTCTGGGTGGCTGTGTGTCTGGGTGTCTGTGTGTCTGTGTGGCTGGGTGGCTGTGTGTCTGGGTGGCTGTGTGTCTGGGTGGCTGTGTGTCTGGGTGGCTGTGTGTCTGGGTGGCTGTGTGGCTGTGTTGCTGGGTGGCTGTGTGTCTGTGTGTCTGGGTGGCTGTGTGGCTGTGTGGTTGTGTGTCTGGGTGGCTGTGTGGCTGTGTGTCTGTGTGACTGTGTGACTGGGTGGCTGTGTGTCTGTGTGGCTGTGTGGCTGTGTGACTGTGTGGCTGTGTGTCTGTGTGTCTGTGTGGCTGTGTGTCTGTGTGGCTGTGTGTCTGGGTGGCTGTGTGTCTGGGTGTCTGTGTGTCTGTGTGGCTGTGTGGCTGTGTGTCTGGGTGTCTGTGTGTCTGTGTGTCTGTGTGACTGTGTGGCTGTGTGTCTGGGTGGCTGTGTGTCTGTGTGTCTGGGTGGCTGTGTGGCTGTGGGGCTGTGTGTCTGGGTGACTGTGTGACTGTGTGATTGTGTGGCTGTGTGTCTGTGTGGCTGTGTGGCTGTGTGTCTGGGTGGCTGTGTGTCTGTGTGTCTGTGTGGCTGTGTGGCTGTGTGGTTGTGTGTCTGGGTGGCTGTGTGGCTGTGTGGTTGTGTGTCTGGGTGACTGTGTGGCTGTGTGGCTGTGTGTCTGGGTTTCTGTGTGTCTGTGTGTCTGTGTGTCTGGGTGTCTGTGTGTCTGTGTGTCTGAGTGGCTATGTGGCTGTGTGACTGGGTGGCTGTGTGGCTGTGTGTCTGTGTGACTGTGTGAGTGTGTGACTGTGTGTCTGTGTGTCTGTGTGGCTGTGTGTCTGTGTGGCTGTGTGACTGTGTGTCTGGGTTTCTGTGTGTCTGTGTGTCTGGGTGTCTGTGTGACTGTGTGAGTGTGTGTCTGTGTGTCTGAGTGGCTGTGTGGCTGTGTGACTGGGTGGCTGTGTGGCTGTGTGTCTGTGTGACTGTGTGACTGTGTGTCTGTGTGTCTGTGTGGCTGTGTGGCTGTGTGACTGTGTGGCTGTGTGACTGTGTGGCTGTGTGTCTGTGTGGCTGTGTGACTGTGTGGCTGTGTGACTGTGTGGCTGTGTGGCTGTGTGGCTGTGTGTCTGTGTGGCTGTGTGTCTGGGTGGCTGTGTGTCTGGGTGTCTGTGTGTCTGTGTGTCTGTGTGTCTGGGTGTCTGTGTGTCTGTGTGACTGTGTGGCTGTGTGTCTGGGTGGCTGTGTGTCTGTGTGTCTGTGTGTCTGTGTGGCTGTGTGTCTGGGTGTCTGTGTGTCTGTGTGTCTGTGTGGCTGTGTGTCTGTGTGTCTATGTGGCTGTGTGACTGTGTGTCTGTGTGTCTGTGTGTCTGGGTGGCTGTGTGTCTGTGTGTCTGGGTGGCTGTGTGTCTGGGTGTCTGAGTGGCTGTGTGGCTGTATGGCTGGCCCCTAGCGTCCTCCTCTCCTTGTTCTTTCATCCCTTCTCCCAGATTTCCTCTTCTATTTATTTTCTCTGCCTGACAGCCCTCCCTCTTCCTTCTCATGCCTCACTACTGGCCATTCAGCTCTTTATTAGACCATCATGTGTTTTAGACAGGCAAGGTACCACTGCTTCACTAAAAAAAAATGCAACATAGAAGAGAGCAACACAGTTTTGCATCACTAAAAAAAATATACCACAGCATAAACAAATAAACGTAACATCTTAAAATAATATTCTACAAAACCACATTATATAATTAGATTATTTGGTTTGTTGTAACTTAATTTCTTGAATTCTTTATACATTTTGAAATCAGCCCTCTCTTGGATGTGGAGTTAGTGAAGACCTTTTCCCATTTTGTAGGCTGCCATTTTGTCCTATTGATGATGTCCTTTGCCTTACAGAAACTTTTCAATTTAATGAGGTTGTTTTAGAATATTTGTTTATACTATGTGAGGATGTGTCACTGTGGTTGGTTTAATAAAGAACTGAATGGCCAATGAGTAGGTAGAAGGGAATAGGCAAGATTTCTGGGGAGAGAGAGAACTCTGGAAACAAGGGAGGAAGACAGGCCAGTGAGACCCTGAAGAAGTGAGACATGCCACAGGGCAGAGGTAACTGAGCCACATGGCAGAATACAGATTAAAAGAAACATGTTCATTTGAGTTATAAGAGCTAGCTGGGGATAAGCCTAAGCTAACGGCCAAACATTCATAATTGAGCTGGTAGCCCAAAGAAAAATCCAAGTACATAAGGTCCCATGTATTAATTGTCAGTCTTAGTGCTTGCGCTATTGGTATTCTGTTCAGGCAGTTGTCTTCTGTGCCAATGCATTTGAGATTGTTTCCAACTTTCTCTTTTATCAGGTTCAGTGTATCTGGATTTATGCTGAGGTCTTTAAGTTAAACTTGAGTTTTGTGTAGGGTGATAGATATGAATCAATTTGCATTCTTCTACATGCTGACATCGTTTTAATATATGGTAGTCTGATAAGATACAGAGGGCTTTTTCATTTTTTTTTTAAATCTGTTGAGACTTGCTTTGTGACAAGAATGTGGTCAGTTTTGGAGAAAGTTCCATGAGGTGCTAAAAAGAACATATATTCTTTTATATTTGGATGAAATATTCTGCAGATATGTTAGGTCCACTTGAGTCATAACATCCATTATTTCTCTATTTAGTTTCTGTCTGGATGACCTGTCCACTCGAGACAGGGGGGTGTTAAAGGCTCCCAATATTATTGTGTGGGATTCTATGTGTGATTTATGCTTTAGTAATGTTTCTTTTACAAGTGTGGGTGCCCATACATTTGGGGCATAGATGTTTAGGATTAAGATGCCATCTTGGTAGATTTTTTCCTTTGATGAGTATGAAATACCCTTCTCCATCTCTTTTGATTAATTTTGAATGGAAGTCTATTTTGTTAGATATTATAATAACTACACCAGCTTGCTTCTTAGGTCCATTTGGTTGGAAAACCTTTTTCCAATCCTTTACTCTGAGGTAATGTCTATTTTTGATGTTGTGGTGTGTCTCTTGTATGTAGCAAAATGATGGATCCTGGTTTTGTATTCATTCCATTTGAGCCTGTGTCCTTTTATTGGCATAGAGAGTCAACTGATAATGACAGATAGTAATGACGAATGATGGTTAATTTGTTGTTGTTGTTGTTGTGGTGGTGGTGGTGGTGGTGGTGGTGGTGGTGGTAGTGTGTGTGTGTGTGTGTGTGTGTGTGTGTGTCTGTCTGTCTGTCTATGTTGTCTGTGTGTTTTCCTACTTTGGGTTTGGCTGGTGTGGAATTATTTATTGCCTGTATTTTTGTGGGTATAGCTAACATCCTGGGTTTAGACTTTTCCTTCTAGGACCTTCTATAAAATTGGGTTTATGTGTAGATATTATTTTATTGTCATGAAATATCTTGTCTTCTCCATCTATGGTGATTAACAATTTTGCTGAGTATAGTAGTCTGGGCTGGTATCCATGGCTTTAGAGTCTACAAGACATCAGTCCAGGCCCTTCTGGATTTCTGGGTCCCCGTTGAGAAATTGAATGTGGTTCTAACATGTCTGCCTTATATATGTTGCTTGGCCTCTTTGTTCTATATGTTTTGTGTTTTGATTATTATGTGGTGAGGGGGTTTTCTTTTCTGATACAATCTATTTGGTGTTCTGTAAGCTTCTTGTACCTTATGGGCATGTCTTTATTTAGATTAAAATTTTCTTTTATGATTTTGTTAAATATATTGTCTGGGTTTCTGAGCTGGGTTTTTTCTCCTTCTTCTATTCCTATTATTCCTAGGTTTGGTCTTTCATAGTGTCCAGATTTCCTGGATTATTTGTGTTAGGAATTTTATAGATTTAACATTGTCTTTGACTGATGAATCTATTTCTTCTTTCCTGTCTTGAACACCTGAGGTTAGCTCTTTCATCTCTTGTATTCTGTTGGTAATGCTTCCATCTGTAGTTCCTGTTCACTTACCTGGATTTTCCATTTCCAGGATTCCCTCCCTTTGTGTTTTCTTTATTGCTTCCATTTCCATTTTCAGGTCTTGGTTTTCTTCATCTGTTCGGTTTTTTTTTTTCTTGGCTTTCTTTTAGGGATTTACTGACTTCTTCCAATTCTTTGTCTTTTTCAATTTCTTTAGGAGATTTTTTCTCATATCCACTTTAAGGACCTCTATCATCTTCATAAAATCATTTTTAAGGTCATTTTCTTGTGCTTCAGCTGTGTTGGCATTTTCAGTTCTTGCTGTTGTAGGGTAACTGGGCTCTGACGGTGCCATATTGCCTTTTCTGTTATTGTGCTTTTCCACTGGAGTTTAGGCATCTGGATTTGGGGTGATCACAGGTCTAGGCGTTGATTCCCTGCATTTGTCTTTGTTGGATGGGTGTTTTGCTCCTGGTTTCTCTTTCCTCTCTGGTTTTATGGCCTAAATGGCCTGCGGTTCTGGTGACTAGCATGTCTTTATGTCCAGTAGGATGTACCTTCTGGGGTTTTGGGAACTAGGAGTACCTAGGTCTAACTTGGCCTCTGGTAAAGTCTTCTTCCAAAGTTATAAACCAAGATATGTACAGAACCCAGGGGAGGGAGTGCATACTGGGGTCCCCAGATCTGATCTGGCAGGCTTTAAAAGGGGTTTAGTAGGCAGTGGGCAGTTCCTTACCTGGGGTTCCTACATTAGCAGGGACTAGTTTCTAGTGCTTTAAACAATAAATTATTTAACCTTGCAATAATCCCTTAACAGTAGGTTTCAAAGCGATACTGCTAGAAGAGGCTGGAGAGAGGACTCAGCGGGTAAGAACACTGGCTGTTCTTCCGATGGACGAGGTTCAATTCCAGCACATACATGGCAGCTCACAGCTGTCTACAGTCCAGTCCTGGGGGAGCCAATGTCATCTTCTAGACTCCTTAGGGATTACATAGTGCATAGTGCACTAACACACACACAGAGACAAAAACACCCATACACCTGAAAAGAATTTAATTTTTTTAAAAATATAGCTAGTAAACAAAGAAATTAAACGAAGACTTTCTGAACTGAAAGAGTATACTCATGGCAATGTAGTTGAAGACTACCTACAACATGAGCCAATTGTGTTTTTAACTATCTACGACATATTCATAGTGTGTGTGTGTGTGTGTGTGTGTGTACATATGTACACACATAAAATTCAAGGGCGAGCATTTAAAATTCCAACTCCATTCTTGGTGATGACTCACATTTCACGTAACATTTTCCTTGCTATTTAAACTCTTTTTAAATAAGTGTTACTTTTATAATTTGTAAATAAATTCTTTCAAAAGTCCTGATCACACAGTTAAGTATTTATTCACCTTCTAATTTCAGGGTACTCTTCAATTAATTAAACCCAGAAACTCTAAGTGATATGAGACTTTTCTCAAAAACTAAATCCCTCTCAATTCCTAAGAACTGCTTGCATTTCTCTTCATGGCATTTTATATGTCTCTAAGACAGAAATGTAGCAACCTTCCAGTTAAAACTAGCAGGGTATTTTCAGCTTTCTTACTACTCTAAACCATTCCTGGTCAATTATCCCTAGGAACAGCACAGGAAGGAAGAGCTCAACTCTCCTGCTCAAGCAGTTCGTGAGCAGTCACAGCAGATGCCAGCCTAGGCAGCAGTGAGAAGCAGCTGAAGTCGCAGTGTACACTGCCTATCCATGCATCCATTCGGTAACCCTGATGTTCAACCTTCACTGGCAGCTGGACAAGACAATAGAATCATGTAAAACGCACCTCCGCACATGGACGTGAGTGTCTCCAGAGACGATCCCACAGGCTGGGGTCCCGTTCAGAAAGAAAGGAGAATGAGAAAGAGAGCTGAGCACCGTCACTCATCTCTGTCTCTCTGTCTCTGTCTCTCCCTCCCTATCTCTCTCTTTCTCTTCCCCCCACCCTGGCTCCAGGCACATGTAACCCGCTATTTTCTACACCTGATGCCAGGTCTTGGCTATCCCTGGGCTATGCCCTCAAGCTGGGCCAAAAGCAAGCCTTTCCTCCTTAGGCTGCCTATGGTGAGGTGCTTGCTCATGGCCAGGAGGAAAGGCACTGAGACTGCAGATATTTACTGACACCCACCATAGGGAGCACCCACACTGTGCTCAACACTCAGAACAAAGCAGAACAAGAGAGAAAAGCTCAATCAGTTAGAGGAGAGAGCCAAAGAAAACTTTACCTTACTTAACGTGTACTAAATTAATATTGTCATATTAGAAATTACCAATGCCTTGAAGTCAGGATTAGACATGGCATGGCGTCTGTTGTTTTGAGTTTTCTATTTCTCCAGTGAAAAAAATTAGTTTACTGTCTTGCTGAATTGCACATTACAACCTGCAGTTATAACAGAGACCTAATAACTTTTTTTACAACATTTTGGGGGGAGGGGAATGCCACAGGGCACATGTGGAGGTCAGAGAACAGTTAGCAGGAATCAATTCTCTCCAGGTCAATAGGCTTGGCAGCAAAAGCCCTCCCACCCCCAAGTGACATTTTAAAATAACATTTTTGTGATTTCATTATAACATAAACCCAGGCCAGTCACGATGACATATAGGAGGTAGGAGATTCACAAATTTGAGGCCAGCCGCAGGTGATATTAAGGACCCCGTCTCAAATAAAACAACAAAACAAAATGCCTATTGTTGGAACTGTGTTAGAGCTTAAGCCCTGCAGTACACAGCTTAAACTGTGGGTTTAGCCAACAGCACTGGAGATACCCCAGGGAAGTGCTTTAGTACACCTTTACGGTACTTACAGTAGAAGTGAGACAGTGATATCCCATGTAACTCCTCCCCAACCTCATAGCCTCTATTCCCCACAACCTCAACGGGGTGTGTATTTGATGCATGGTGAAACCCCATGGTTACAATAGTGTCTCACTAATGGAGCAATGAGATTTCATGTAAAGAACAACTTGATTCTGAAGGCATCACTGAAAAGCCAGCTCACTAGTTACACACAGAGCCAACTCAATTACAGTGTCCTAGTCTAGATGCTACAAAGCCAAGACACTAAAATGGAGGCTACTCAGCCTCCTTACACCCTCCTCCCCAAGGCATTTCCTTCCCACTAAACCAAGACTTCCAAGAACTATAAACAAGAGATTGGTGAACTACATGTCTCAATCAAATGCATTTACTCAGTGTGTAGCAAAATAATGTTATCTAAGCTATGTTGGATGAAGAAAAACTGTCCTTGGAGACTCCATACAGTATGAGCTGGGCAGACCTGGCCAGAGCAAATGTAAGCTGGGGCTAATGTAAAATGTCCTGGGGCTGCCAGGAAACACCTTACCTCCTGGAAAAACAGAGCACCCAAATTAGAACCAAATTCAGAAGGAGAGGGAATATGGTCTGATGTGGGAGTGCCATATATCAATCTGTTGATTTCATTGGTTAAGTAATAAAGAAACTGCTTGGCCTCATAGCTTAGAACATAGGTGGGTGGAGTAAACAGAACAGAATGCTGGGAGGAAGAGGAAGTGAGCTCAGACTCGATAGCTCTGCTCTCTGAAGCACACGCGATGAAGCTCCGAACCAGGATGGACATAGGCTAGAATCTTCCCGGTAAGCACACCTTGGGGTGCTACACACATTATTAGAAATGGGCTAGTCCAGGTGCGAGAGTTAGCCGAGAAGAGGCTAGATATATGGGCCAAGCAGTTTAAAAGAATACAATTTGTATGTTGTTATTTCTGGTGTAAAGCTAGCCGTGCGGGAGCCGGGCGGACGAAAAGCAGGCCCACAGCTCCTACTACAATGGTCAGATCCTAGATCTTTCCTCCACTAAACTGACTACTATTGGTTATATGAAACCCACAGATATGAGTAAAACAGGGAGGTTACTGCAGGCATTATGAATGAGGTGGGGAGTATCAGGAGGACACAGTTTATCACTGCCAGCTTTGAAGACAGAAGCAGCAGCTCTCCTAAGTCAGAGCACTGTGTCCCCACAGGAGGAAAAAACAAGGAAAGTCACTCCCCAAAACATCAAGAACTGAAACTTTCAATATCTCCTTAAGACTTAGACACTTAGACTCCTTAAGAACTCCTACTGTGAAATCCTGTATAGCCAATATGGAAATCAGTGTGGCAGTGCCTCATGAAGATGGGAATCAATCTACCTCAAGATCCAGCCATACCCAAGGACACTTCATCATACAAGGACACTTGCTCAACCATGGTCACTGGTGCTCTAGTCATAATAGCCAGAAATCTGAAAGAACCCAGATGTCCCTCAACGGAGGAATAGATAGTGAAAAATGTGGTACATCTACACAATGGGGTATTACTCAGCCGTTAAAAAGTGAAACCTGCAGGTAAATGGATGGAATTAGGAAAATTACCCTGGGTGAGGAATCTCTGAACCAGAAAGAGGAATATGGTTATGTATTTCTCTTATATGAGGACATGAGCTTTAAGTCAATGATAACCAAACTACAATCCATAGAACCACAAAGATAGAGAGTAAGGAACTAGAGGGAACAGACAGGGGGAGGTGCGGCTGGAGAGGAGGATTTACTGGGGAGAGGGAAGAAAGAGGGGACTGAAGGAGAGGATTTGGGGAGGGACAGCTAAAATTAAGGGCCATTTGGGGGGTGCTAGGAGAACCCAATATAACAGAAGTTTTCTAAAATATATACATAGATGAAGGCAATCCAATAGACATCACAAATAATGGGGGAGACAGAGCCCCAACTGGCCATTTCTTGTCACCAAACGAAGCTTGCAGTCCCAGGACTGAGTGACATCTAACTGAGCTCTTGGCTAAAGGAGTCTCATGGGAATCCAAACTACCCCGGCTGTTGCTATGACTATAGGTTGCTCCCCACAAACTGGCAGCAAAGCCCCATAGCTGAAGACAACACAACACAACTCATAGACCATGGAAAAGTCAAGCTGGTGCCTATATAGCTACATTTTAGCATATTTGGTACAGGAAGGTCCTTTGCATGGTATCAAAGAGAAAAATAAACACGCACCCAGACTCAAACCCTTGATCTAAAATGGTGTCCTGCCTGCAGGATATGTTAGAGCAGCGGTGGCATAGAGCTTGTGGGAGTAACCAGCCAATCTCTGATCTGATTCAAGGCCCTCTCCATGAGATGGAACCCATGCCTAACACTGCTGGGGTGACCAAGAAACTGACACTAAGAGCCCAGGGACTGAGGATAAATACTACTGTTCTAAAAAATAAGTGGCAATAAAATTATTCTTAATAACATTCTTCTATATTCATAGATCAGTGCCTAGCTCAGTCATCTTCCTTCCCCTGCAGCAGACGAGAAAACAGAGACCCATGGGCAAACAACTGGAGAGAATGAGACCTTGAAACACTCCACCCTTAAACAGGAAGGTTCGGGGTGAACCCAGGGAGGAAGAGGTAGAAACAGTGTCAGGACCAGAGGGGGTGGAGGACACCAGGAGAACAGGCCCTCTATGCTGACATGAGCGAAGCTCCTAGGAATTCAGAACCGGACGCAGCAGGACACGCCTGCGCATGTCTGCACCGGACCCTCTACATATATATTATGGCTTCCAGTTTACTCTTTCGGTGGTGATGGAACAAGTGGATCTGTTTCTTGGACTGTTCCTTCTGTTTGTTTGCTTTGTCAAATTCCAATGCTTTTAATTCTTGTTTTATCTTTTTATATTTTATTTTATCTTACTATTAAAAAAAAAAACCACTACAGTCCTGTAAGTAAAAATTTGTGTTTAAGTCACTACATGTGACAAAAATCACAAAACTATGTCCTAGAGTCCTTCCCATCGTTGGATCAAAGAAAAGCTTTGATACTAAAATGATCCCTTGATCCAGAGAAATGTCCACATGTGTAATGTTTCATAACCATATCTAATTATTTTTTTAAAAAATCCCAGCCTTGTCCTTATGCCTATTTCCACTACTTTGTGTATCTGAACGTTTTATTCTATTTTACAAGGGTTCACCTTTCCATCTTACACTTCCATTTCATACAAATGGAAAAAATTTTTTAAAGAGGGCATTTTTGGAAAGTGAAAGTGAAACACTGACGGCCCAAATTACACACTCAGCTCACAGCAACAATAACTGTCATTCACTGTCAATCCCCTACCCATTCAGCTAGGATGTTTATGACAGCCCTGGAGCCCTTTTCCCGCGGGTCGCAGGGGTCGCCCCACAGGCCCCACCCGCTAGCTCGCCCAGGATGACGCGAGTGTGCGCGGAGCGAGCCCACCCAGCAGTAAATGCCAAGGTAAAGAACTCGGAAGCGAATGAAAACTTAAGTCACGCGCTCCGCTGCGGGAGGCCAAGGGGCGGAAGTTACACCGGACTCCTTCCCTGAGTCACTGGCACAGCCTCCCCCGAATGAGGGGGTGGGGAGCATCCCGCCCCGCCCCCATGCTAGCCCCATCCCACGATGGCCCCGCCCCGTTCTGTGCCCTCCCCCGTGCTAGCCCCATCCCATGCTGGGCCCTTCCCTGTGCTGGCCCCGCCCTCTGTGCTGGCCCCTCCCCTGCTGGTCCCTCCCCTGCTGGTCCCGCCCCCATGCTAGTCCCGCCCCGTGCTAGCCTCATCCCACGCTGGGCCCTTCCCTGTGATGGCCCCGCCCCCATGCTAGCCCCACCCCACGCTGGCCCCGCCCTCTGTGCGGCCCCTCCCTGATGGCTCCGCCCCCGTGCTAGCCCCACCTCACGCTGACCCCGCGTCGGGACGTGCGCCGCGAGGCCCACTCACCGGTCCGAGCTCCGCCTTCCGCTGCAGCTCCGAGAGTCGCTCCAGTGCGCTCGCGAAGCCGCCTGAGCGCGCCCGAGGAGCGGAGGAGTCGCCGACCACGCTCTCGGAACCACTCTCCGTGCTTGCATTTCGAAAGGGCTTGGAGAAGAGAAGCGCTCTTAGGAATCGGCTCCCTGCAGCCCTGGCATGGAATCCACACAGCGCCGCCATGACGCCTGCGTGACCTCTCACCTCTGGCCTCTTACGCACTTTCGCGGGCCAGGGGGCGGGTCAAGGAGAGCCCCGCCTACTACCGTAGTGTGGTGTGGGCGTGTGGCTTGTGTGGCTTGTGTCCTGATGGCTAGGCAGCATAGAGAAGGCTTGTGCCTTGCAGGGGATGCTGTCTTCAGCGGTCTCCTTGATTATCCTCTTGGTCGGAAGCCCCAAGCTCGTCCGCGCCTCCTGTCCCTTGTTATCCAGCACTTTTGAATTTGTCACGCTCGAGACTAAGATGTTTAGTAGCCGCCCTCCAATTTTGTAAGCTCCAGGAAGGAGATTGCCTTTGCAAATGGACATAAAGTTGTTTGTGAAACTGGTAGCAGGTCTGTCGTTGGGCACTTCTGTCGTCAGTCACCCGCACTACAAAACAATCTGAGAAGTTTTATCCGAGATACCTACTATCCCTTCTCGTGAGTTAAGTTTCAGAATGTGCCCAGGTATAGCACTTCCGTAACCACACACAAATACTTTATATTTTTTGTTTGTTTCTCTTCGGCATAAATCCCCAGAATTTGTCCACCGCCTGACAATGTGTTTGCAAATTAAGTGGGTGTACTCATCTAAGAATCAGTTTGATATTAGCCTACAAATTACCAAATCTGGGACATGTGCCACAGTTTCCTATGTAGTTTGCTAACAAAAACTTTTCTTTTGGACTCAAGGTCTCTTGTAGCCCAGACCGGTCCTGAGCTCACTATGTAGTGGAAGCTGACGTTAAACACATGAACCTCCTGCTTCTCTCTGAATGGTGAGATTTCAAAAGCACTGTAACCACCAGGAGAGACCCTTTTCTACTACTTTTGACTGAATTTAAATCTTACTCCATGTCATGGGTGTAATAGACCTTGGGATACTGCATAATTTTGAGCCACTTAAGCTTCACCATTAGTAGCTTCTGCAGGGAGACTCCTAAGAAGTCAGTCAGTGCTGGAAAGGGACTCTATCCAGGTGGGGGTCTCATTCTACACATTTAAACTCAATTCGGCTGACAGCTGTGTGGATTCTTGTCTAGAATGCCATTCTCTATGGCTAGTGTTACTTCCAGTCCCTTCCAAAAACAGTGTGGCAAATTGTAGAGCACAGCCAGTGACCGTTAAGAGCCCTTCGTAGTCCTGAGTAACCTTTGTCTTGGGCAATGCACTATCATGTTGCTGATTTGATTTCCCTGTGTGGGAGAGTGTAGTGATATTTTAATAAATAGAGCTTGCCTGAAGATCACAGGGTAAAACAGCCACCCTGGTCAGTCTTACAGACCAGGCAGTGGTGACACACCTTTAATCCCAGTAGCCACACTACTTTACCACAGAAACCAGGCTGTAGTGGTGCATGCTTTTAATTCTAGCCCTAGAGAGGAATTTAAGAAGGGACGAGCTCTCAGATACAGCCTCATTCTGAGATTCCTTGAGGCAGAATCGCAATTTAGGACTGAAGCAGAAATAAGAGCCAGTGGCTGGCTGTTTTGCTTTTCTGACTTTCAGGTTGAACCTCAATATCTGTCTCTGGGTTTTTATTAATTGTGTTACAGTGCAGCAAACTGATAACCAGAGCCAAGTTTAAAGAACTGCTTTATGAACTAAAATCTTACCAGCGCTTGCCTGGCATGCCAAGGCTCCAGATGGTCTTCAGTATGAAACCCACAGGACAGAACAAATGAGGTACTAAGGTCCCATCTTTGATGAATAATGTCATATTCATGTCCTGCCTCACCTAGAGGATAACCCCGGAAGACTAGCAGAGCTGTTGGGGGGACAACTACAGCAGCTGCTCATTCATCCTGATGGTGGACTGTTTGCACTCTCGGTAGAAGTAGGATAGACCTTGAAGTAGGATAGACCTTGAAGTTTCCTTTTTACTTGAAGCATCAAATGGTGGATTAGAAAAGTGGGGATTCATATACAAGCTTTTTTAAGTACTTTTATTTTTTAAAAAGACTTTATTTATTTATTTATTCTGTATACAATATTCTGTCTGTATGCCTGCAGGCCAGAAGGCGCCAGATCTCATTACAGATGTTTGTGAGCCACCATGTGGTTGCTGGGGATTGAACTCAGGTCCTCTGGAAGAACAGTCAGTGCTCTTAACCACTGAGCCATCTCTCCAGCCCCATATACAAGTTTTAATTGGAATTTCTCTACACAGTGGCTTGTGCTCATGGATAAGCCATGGGTTGTCGAAAAGAAGCCAAGTCCCATCATGAGAACCTCACAGTAAAACTATTGCTGAAGACACTGTCCATATTCACAGAACATGAGAAACCAGGTAGCGCTCCATGCACTAGAAGGTGCTCTGCACACTGCTGAAGGGCAATCATCAGTTCACCCAGCTGTAAACTCCAGTAGCTACCAGCATGGCAGACTATGCCCGTGCATGCGTGCAGCGGTAGCGTGAATGTTACGGAGGTAATCAAACACTTCCTGGTTGGACTTCTAAGACTTGCTCCAAGGAGGTGGAACCCACCAAGCTACTACGGATCTGGCCAAAAACAGTCATTTTGCTGTGTGGACATAAGCATCAAAGTGACCTCTAAATTCCTGCTAATCACAGACTCCTGCAATTCTCAGACCTCATCAGAAGTTTCTGTGTGCAATGGATGCTGGTTAACAAGAAACAGCTGTTCCCAGTGCCTCTGGAGTACTCAGCCACAGTGGGACAATCTGCATCCCCATTCCACCACCCCAGGCTCAGGGACCATCTTGTAAAACCTGGTAAAAAGACTGTTAGACCCAAGAAAGCACAAGGCTTTCTTGACATGACAGGATTGCTGCACTGAAACTCACAGCAGCTATGGCTGCCCAAGTGGGGCCTGCACAAGACCCTAGCTTTCTAAACGGGGAAAGGGGTCCTTTGGCCCAGCTCTAACTCAGGAGCTATGGGCAGTTGCTAGCTTCTCGGGGAGGAGAATCAGGTTGTTTTTTAGGTAGGCTGACTACACCGCACAAAGTGGAATCAATGGGGATTAAATTAAAATTAGAAAAAAGACATGACGTTGGGGGTAGGGGTGTTGAAGCAGATATGGGAGTTGAGGGGAAGTGTTAGGAGTAGATATAATTAAAATATATGCAACCCTCAACAATTTGTTTTTAAAACTGAAGTAGTGAGGAGATGAGAATGTTGAGCTAGGGGTCAACCTGAGCTGAGTAGTGAGAGCCTGTCCCCAAAACAAACTGTGGTAGGGGTGTGCATATGATCCTGTACCTGGTAGATCGAAGCAGGACATCCTTGGCTACATAGCAAGACTGAAGCCAGCCTGAGCCATATGAGACCCCGAAAGACAAAACCAAGTGAGTCAATGGAGAGACATCTCCAAGATTCTTGCCAACACAGGCACCAACAGGAGCACCCACTGCAGGGGCAGCAGTGCCGCTCCCTGCATCGCCCCCTCTCCCACCGCCGCCCCAACTCCCGCTCTGTTAGAATACAGTTTCTTTACACTTCCAAAGTTCTTCATGTGCACCGTGCAAGTGTTCCAAGCAGGTAGCAAGAAAGGAATAAACATATTCCACAGCCCCATCACATCTGGCTGTGGCCTCATCTACCATTACATACACCCCACCTCACGCCCAAGACCACCCGTGTGAAAGGCTCACTAAAACCTCCATAAAAAGTAGCTAGTAGTGCCTCAGTGGAGGTGACTTAGAGGTGATTAGAAATTTATGCCTCTTGGGTTGGGGTGTGGCTCAATAACAGATCACTCGCTCAACAATCTTAGGCAAGCCCTGGTTCAATCCCCAGCACCACATAAAAATAAAGGAAAGGGGTGGACAGTTATATGGCTGGGGCAGACTGTGGGGCCACTGGCAGTGAGACCTGGATTTATCTCTACTGCTTTTACTGGATTTTTGGAACCCATTCTCTTTGGAGGGGTGCCTTGCAGTGCCTCAAAGCAATATGCTAAACTTTGTTGAGCCCCATGGGAAGCCTTACCCTGAAGAGGGGATGGGGTGCGGGATGGGGGCAGAGGTGGAGGGAATGGAAGGAGGGAAGGGAGCGGGAGGAGGGGAGGGAGCGGGAACTGGGATTGGTATATAAAATGAAAAAAAGATAGTTTTTAAAAAATAAATTAAAAAAATAAAGGGAAAATATGCGTAACTGCTCAGCAAAGTCTGAAAGAAAGATCCAGGGCGTGTGTAAGATATGCTGTCGCACTGAAGACATTTCAGCACCATAGAGGAGAGCATTCTGGGATTGGGAGATTAAAAATTAGTCATATTGAAAAGCAAGCCTAGATGTGAATGAAAACTAACGTATGTGGAACTGAAGGGTTTTAATGTGTGTTCATCTGTGTGGGGTGCACATGTCCGCACGCTGTGGAGGCCACTGCCGATGCTGGATGCCATCTAGGACTTAGCCCCTTTCTGGAAGTGGGAAATACATAAAAGAACCCATACCCAAATTACAGTCTTATTGCTTTCAAACTCTTCACAGAAAATAGTGTATACTTTAAAAGATCCAGAAATAGTTCAAATTAAACATTTTTCTGTATTCCAATAATTGCTTTGAGTTGCTAAAATCATAATCCAGTTAATGAGTTCTCTCTTCCCATTAATTTCATGAGGTTCTAAACCGTTAAGAATTCCGGCTAGATTTACCACAGACCCTGTGCGTTAGGGAAACCGCGTGTGGAAGGCCTCAGAGATCTTCTCTCCCATTACAGGTATGGCCTTAAATATCCAAGATTTCACAAATATTTGAGGTTTCTCTTTTGCTATTTTCTTACCCTAAAAAACACAAATCCCAGTAAAGTGGCCCTGACCTCTTAGGAATATTTCTATTAATTGCTATATTTCAAATTTCTGAAGTATCTGTGAATTCATAATGAATTTCCCACAAATATTTTTTTTTTTACAGAGTAAAGTTCGACATTTATTAGATAGGTTATGGAGGGGAAGAAAAAAGGGGAGGGGAAGACAGAGAAAGAAAAAGAGGGAGAGAGGGAGAGAGGCTGCCTCTCCAAGAGAGGGGACAGGAAGCCCACAAATATTTTTAATATTTCTGAATATTCTAAAAATTCGTGTTTAATTTTCTTTTTTTGTTTTTGTTTTGTTTTGTTTTTCGAGACAGGGTTTCCTCTGTGTTAGTCCTTAATCATTATTATGACGTTTTTGGATGAGGCAGGGTTCTTACAGTAGATTAACTTTTTAGGTTAAGAGTAGGAAGATGTCCAGAAATATATTTCTCTAATTTTTTCTTGCATACTGATTCCCCAAATTTATCTATATCTTACTTACCCACCACTATTGTTTTCCTCATGTGAGAAATCTCTTTATGAAATCTGAATATTTCTTATGAAGAAAGCTGCCATATTACTCTATTTTTGCCTGGTTACAAAAACAGTGGGTAAGACACCCAGGAAGTAATCTGTTGAAAAAATGTTGGATTGGGGGGGAAAAAAGTGGTTATACTGAAAAATCACAATATTTCTCTAAAGAGACAAATTTCCAGGATACCAGTTGATTTTGGAATACAAATTGTATCCAGACCATTGGCCTCTTAATAAATCAAAACCTAGACTACTGATACACAGACTTTATTGAGATTTGTCACATACAATAGAGCATCCAAGTAGCAATCAACATTGGCAGCACGTTATTTTGTAACGACTGACACTTGTGGCTTTTCAAATTTGGTCTGCAGAAACTTTATCAATTCAATCTAGTCATGCTTTTGAAAATGCTTTAGGTCACTCCAAGCTTGGCAATTAACATTTGGCATGGACAATGATAAAATCACAATAGATAAATACCAGACAGACCTCGTAGCCATAAACATAGACAGCAGAGGAAATGGTAGTGAGTCAGTAGCTAACCACAGTTACGGGAGGAGCTCAGAGACATCTGGAAGCCTTGATCACAAGCCCCACGATCTCTCCAAGCAGGGGCCGTATCTACAGTACACTCTACATCACTAACGCACTGAGAACACGTACATGATGAGCTCATTTGTATTAATGCCTTACATCCTTTGGAGTCAACAATACCTTAGTATAAAAATATTTAAGTTGTACTTCTCATAGAACTTTCTATGCTTCCTAATGGGTGCTAAATGGATTTAATGGAGGCAGCAAGTTCCCCTGCGGTGATCGATTTTAGCATTTTTACAGCTATCTAGACCTAAAGACGTTTTAGACAAGTGTGGTCACATTTCAACTTATAGTAATATATGCTTGACTCACAATGATATTTTGTCAGTTTACCTGAAATTAAATTTTAATCTTATAAAAAATGTGTAAGAGTGGCATAATAAATAAGCAGTATGTTGAAATGGTAGCTGCTAATGACCAAGGACATGGGGGGACCCCACACTCACGCTACTGGCAGACTGAGTTTCTGCATGGTTTTAACTTACAGAACTACTCAAGTACACACACACCTGTTTGCTTTAGTCTGGTGTGCTCAGAAACCCAAGATATGGTCCACATACAAAAACTGTTTATCCAAGAAAAAAAGAATTGTAGCTGGTGGTTTCTCCTTTAAAAGTAACAAAATAATTCCGAAACTTTTAACTACCAGAATTTAGAAGAACCATTTTAGTTAGAAATCAAGTATAACAGACTCAAAAAGGAAAAATGACTCGTATAGAAAAGGATCAAAAAGAATCCCAGATGTGGAGTGATTCCGTAAAGCCGAAGCTGAGGTGGCCCGCAGCTTCCTGTCACCCCGGCGTGCCTCGGGGACTACCAGAGGCTCTGGCTGCGGTCTCCTACAAAGGGTGTTTCCCTGGTGTGGAGGCGAGGGTGCTCCCACTTCGTTTAATTCGCAAACTATTTGGTCAAAGAAATAAGTAAAGCTAAATGAAAGCACATCTGGTCGAAATCTGTGGCCATGAACGCTGACGAGATGTGCTTGATGTCCCTTGCAGCACCTGGCAGTGGGCAGCAGGATATGTTCCGGAACTCAGGGCATGGCCTCCGTCTGCGCTGGAGGGGGCTCGGTGGCCTCTGCACTAGTAGCGTTCGCGGTGGAATTCAGGACCTCTCCAAAATCACCGCCGGCAGGCTTGGCTCCCCCTACTTTAGACTTTAAAAGTGGGGAAAAGAAAGACATCATGAAGCAAAATTAATCACCTCTGCAGAAAGAAACTCTAACCTGACTTTCAGTAGCAAACTGGGCCTCTCAAGACTATGTCCGTGTGGATCTACATGCTGCTGTAACGCTCGGGGTAGCTTAACCGTGAGACACAACAAACGGAAGATAAAAGTATCTTTCCTGGTGCACTGTAGGGTTCTCAGCCCTTTCCTACATAAGTCTGCCTACAGACTCAGCATCATCTGGGGGCTTGTCAGACACGGAGTGTCAGACGCGGAACTGTAATGCCAGAGGGACCCTGAGTGACTTCTTGTACACTAGAAATTTGTGACGCCCTACTCCGACCTCCTAGGCCTGAAACTGTCAATCAGTATCGGTTTGAATGCTACATATGCCTGATTTTTTTTTTTTCAAAACGCCTAGATGGGTGTGGTGGCTCATGCCTATAATATCAACACTCAGGAGGCTAAGGCAGGAGGACTGCCGTAAGTTTGGTCTCTAGCCTGGGCTCTACTGTAAGTTCCTGTGACGCACTGTCTCAGGACCAAAACCACACCTGTTATTAGTATGTCACTTCATGCTTCTCAGTGCTCGCTGCCTGTTACATGTAATGACTGAACAACACGAGAGCTACATGAGGAAACCAGCAGTGACCAAGAATGCATGCTCAGTGGATTCAACTTGAACTTCCGGTTTCCCCAGTCTTAACTCACTGGGCAAGTCTGAGAACTGGAATCTAACTGAAAGTTTTCTGCCATCCAAGCTTTGACTTAGATAAATATGCATAACTTATATGCATTACTAAATTCACTAAAATGTCTTTAACTATAAAAATTGTTACAACTTCTGGCAATTTAGCACAAGTAAAGGAACTCCCCAGAGTGGGCCCCTCTTCCATTCATCTTTCCTCTTCAGAAGAGCCAATGAAACCCTCCAAGAAAATAATTTTTATATTGTTTCGCTTCACTGCTTGCTCCATAAAATTCTAAGTAAAAGTGATTAAAATATTATGTAACTTACTATTAAATTTAAAGATGTAAAAAGAAAATGTTCAACAGCAGCACCTCCATAGCTGACTGGCCCAGCACGTGAGGTGTGCAAAGCCAGCCTGCGGTGCACAGCATACCACCTACTCCAGCATATGAGCTGTGCGCGAGCCAGCCTGCGGTGCACAGCATACCGCTCACTCCAGCACATGAGCTGTGCGCGAGCCAGCCTTCGGTGCACAGCATACCGCTTACTCCAGCACATGAGCTGTGCGCGAGCCAGCCTGCGGTGCACAGCATACCACCTACTCCAGCACATGAGCTGTGTGCGAGCCAGCCTGCGGTGCACAGCATACCACCTACTCCAGCACATGAGCTGTGCGCAAGCCAGCCTGCGGTGCACAGCATACCACCTACTCCAGCACATGAGCTGTGTGCGAGCCAGCCTGCGGTGCACAGCATACCACCTACTCCAGCACATGAGTTGTACGTGAGCCAGCCTGTGGTACACAGCGTACCGCTCACTCCTGTCTCCCTTCTGTGCTTTGTCCCATTAGACCCCCTGAATCTTTCACTGTCCTCCTTACCGAGATCGCAACTCCTGCCTCTCAGCTGCTCTTCCTCCAGGTCTGCATGGTACCCTCAGCTGACCTGTCATAGCCACCCACATACCTAAAACTACAGGAAACTGAACCCATCCAAAACTGCAGTGCACAGACATGCTGATACAAAGCTTAAATGACTGTAAGTATAATTTGGCAAAATTATCCCAAGCATATGACTACAAATTTCTTCAGCAATAACTATTCAATATACTTTGAAAAGTTACTTTTTATGTGTTTATCTGTGCTGGACAGTTGTGTCAACTTGACACAAGCTAGAGTCACACAGCAGGAGGGAATCTCAATTAAGAAAATGTCTCCGCGAGACCAGGTTATAGGCAAGCCCATATAGAATCTTCTTAATTAGTAGGTGATGGGGAAGGACCCAGTTCATTGTGAGTGTGGTCACCCCTGGGCTGGTGGTCTTGGGTTCTATAAGGCGGCAGGCTGAGCAAATCATGGGGAGCAAGCTATGTTTAAGTTCCTTTTCTTCCCAACTTGCTTTTGGTCATGGTGTTTCATCACTAAGACATCATGTTTCATCATCCGAGTGATGCTAAGTTGGATATGACAAATGAACTATACTGGCTGGAATCTATAGCAACAATAATTAATATAGCAAGTGACTAGGCAGTTCTTTCTCATCTTTGGGATCAAATGCACATGAGCTGCTGATTTCTGATTAGCTATTTCAAATACTAAGAAGACAGATGTGAGGGAGAGGCAGGGAGAGTTCAACAGTCTTGAGAACTGAGTCACTGCAAACCATGACTATTCACAATGCAGCCTCTTTTCAGATGTGTGACGTGGCACCGAGATGAAGAAAGCCAGTCTCATGTACCAATCTAGAAACACGAGTGTGATGTATGTTTGTATTCATCCAGTGCACACCATGGAACAAGCCAAGGACTATCACAGCCCCTAAGCAATAATACTGAACAAAATGAAGGATCCCTGCAATCATGGGTTCACAAGCATGAAGCTGTAAGACTGTATACAGTGAGATTCTACAGAGAAGGGGTCCAAGCTAAAATCCAGATCACTGCAGTGTCTTATCTTTCAGTAAGCAAATTCTGCCTTTTCATGTAAGAAACTTTTTTTCTTTTTGTTTGTTTTCTTTTTGTTGTTGTTATATTTTGTTTTTGTTTCACTATCTAACAGTCTTGGCTGTGCTGGAACTAGTACTGTAGACCAGGCTAGGCCTTGAATTCAGAAGTGTGTTCTGAGTAAGATACCCGGCTATGTAAGATACTTTTAAGAATAAGTGATTCTTCTGGTGTTCTGAATGACTAAAATAAATATGAGTTCTTTTTAACTTATGTTCTTGAATAAGGTCTCTCTGTAGCCAAGGATGGTCTTGAACTCACAGCCCTCCTTTTCTATCTCTCAAGTGCTGAAATTCCAGGTGTGTACCATTTAAATAAATGAAACTGCCAGGCAAGCTCACTTATTTAAAATAATAAGATGTCAGCTCCAAACTATATCCAGTGCAGTGAAGAGGGCTGGATAAAGGGCCGCCACCCAGGCTGCACACAAACGCTGGAACAGAGCATCAGGAGTTTCACTAGGCACACATGGGACCATTTGTGACTCAAAGAGTTCATAGAATCATTTGTCATGGTTTGTTTGTTTCCTGTTTTGGTGCTTTTGTGACAAGGTATGTAGCAAAAGCTAGCATCAAACTCTAGGCAATGCTCTTGCCTCAGCCTCCAAGTGCAGAGATTAAATGCATGAGCCACTATGCCCAATCCTCAGGGTTGATGACTTCGCCATAATTTTGGAAATAACACAATTTATAAAGCTACTGATTATGGAAGAATGTGTACCTCCAATGGGAGACCAAAGGAGACAGATATGAACAAGATACACTTTATAAATGTGTGAAATTGCTAAACAATAGGAAAATACCCTTAAATAGAAAAGATAGTGACTAATTTTTCATATTTTAATATCTATTATCAATATTAAAATACTATATTTATATTAAGTCTAGTATTGTGTGATTTTTAGATGAAAACAGCACAAATTCTTGTTCAATTATAAGAATATTTGAAATAAAACAAATGTCTGAAAAATTGCAGTTTTATGTTACCAAAAAAAAAAATCACAAGAAAAAGAAAAAACCCTACAAAACCATGCAGTATGCATTAGTGATGCGCAGGGTAGAATTCTTAAAGTTCTCTAGAGCTTTATGGGAATGATGGGAGGTGGCAACAGTGTCATGAAGACAATGCACTCCTGTACTTACCTTTAAGTTTTCAACCTTTTCTTCAAATGACTTGAAAGTTGGGGAGTTTCTATGAAGATAGAAAAAAATAAAATTACAACCACTGTGAAAAAAGCAAAAGTCTCTGAAGGATCAGAAACGACTGCTTTTCTCTTTGCTGAGATTCATAATTAGCAAGAGTGGGTATTTATCTGCATATATGTGAACAGGTATCGACACATACACTTCCTGTGTGAACCAGCTTCTGGGCTAATACTTCTACATTGCTTTTAAGGTCATGAAGACAGTCACTCTAAGATATAAGTGATACTGTCATATAAACAGAAAAGGAAGAAGGTAGACAATACCAGCTCTGTCACCTTCCTAAAGACTCACCAGAACCAAGAAAATGCCACTGTGAGATCCCCTGAACTAAGCAGGATACTTTAGAACTCTGATTCAGTGCCTCATCCTGTGGGCTAAGGATTCCCATAAGAGCACACAACACACTACACCATCGAGACAAGCTGAGATTCCATTACAGGGACCCTAATTCCATAAGAATTGTGTCAGACAGAGAAAGGGACCCAAAGAAAGCAGAGAGCTCAGAAAAGTATCTCTCCTCTACACATTAGGCTTTTGTCTCTCACCTATGGGTTCCTACATAGAACCTTAAATCCCACCCTGTTACAACGTTAGAAGGGCACAGAGGGGACCAAAGCCAGTGGTTGTTACATGTGACACCCCACCTCCCCAACCCCAGGTCAACTGTACTAGCAGCTCTCAAGCACACGCTAGGAAAATGAACGCCCAGTCCCACACCTACTCTAGATTCAGAGACTCTAGGGCTGGTTCCAGCGTGCAACATTGTAGCTACCCCTTCAGGTGCTTCCTGTACAGACTAAAGTACAAGCCAGGGATACCTACTGTTCCGGAGCCTCTGCTCCCCAGGCAGACTAAATTATGGCTGATTACCAGTGCCTGCTGATGAAAGCTGGCTCCAAAGGCCACTCTGGGATGAGCAAAGCAGAGTGTGAGGCTGGAAGCTATGGCGGGGGCGGGGGGGGGGGGGGGGGCGGTTGAACCAAAGCTCACAGAGAAGGAACAAAATAACCCTGAACCACTAAGACAGCTTCAGTCTACACTGGCATGTGCTTTCCAATTCAACTGGTTTCAAATAGACATTTTATAAAATAAAATTGAAACAGTAATTCTTTAAAAAATTCACATTTTGGCTCTTATGAATCTATCCCAACATTGTAAGAAAAGCAACTGCAGGTTGTAACAGTGTTAATGCCCAGCTTGTTAGACAGAATTCTATTTCCCTAGTCAGTGGTTTGAGCATCCATACATGGGGCAGGAAGCATCTTGTAAGGACATACGTTACCTCATAGCAGGCATGCTAATCGAATGCTGAATGGAGCGTATACTGAGAGGCAGCATTAAAGGAAGACAGAAACAAGTTAGTATGCAGTGATCCAGCACAGAAGCTGCCCCACTTTCTGATTAGCGGAGCTTCTGGTAGCTCATTCTTTAGGCACTGTGAACAATCGTCTACTTTTTGAGGTGAGAGGGCGACATCAAAGCTATGCCAAAAGAATTTACTTCCATTCATAAGTCAATGTCAACCAAATCATTATCAGCGCTAATAGGCAAGTATGTCCTCTCCTGGTGCTGTGAAAACTATCAAGTGCGTTTACCCGGATCTAGAAGGTTCAAGGCTCAGAAGCCAAATTGTAACCCAAGGAACAGCAGAAAACTAAGAATGGCACGTGGATCTTCAGGAGTCCCGATTCAGGGTTCACCACCTCCCCTCAAAAATGAAGTGTACACACGCACACACACACACATGCACACACACACACACGCACACACACACACACACACACACACACACACACACACACAACCCTGAAGGGCCACAGTGGCCATCTTTCTCCAGGTATCTGTTTCAGCACTGAAACAGGCCAGTTTCTAAATCTATCACCTATTTGGTAACTAAGCAATCACAAATTCCAAAGCACTGCTTAGCAGCAGCAGCATCAATTCTACACTAAGAGAGGCTTACACTTGGTCTCAAGACTTCCCCCAAGATTGTTCAAGTACCATTCAGCTCTCTGTATTCTGGGGTTCAACGTCTACCCCTTAACAGTACAGTCTACTGATTGGCAAAGCTTTTGAGCCTGCTCTGAGCTACTGTCCCTAGACACTAGCTCAAGAAAATATCTTCATTCTTGGGCTCCTAAAAAAAATTAAAAAAAAAAAACTTTGCTCTTGTTCAAACTGTTAAGTAATCTTTCCTTTTGGTAAAGTGAACAGTTCAAATATTAATCCTTAATGACATTCAAAAGAGTTTGTGAGTTTAAGACTAAGACTGTTGTTACAGATGGCAAGGTGTTATGTGCTATCAAGTCTAGCTTGACATATACTATCTAATTATATACAGCATGATCTGGATGTACAGAATGCATACTCTGGAACAGAGAGAATTGGGACACCATTGTGCCATCTGTCACACAGGAAGTTCTCCACCCAACAGAGGTGGCATGTGCTATGACTGCATCCTGGGCATGAACTAACCTGGAAAAAGTTACCAGTTCTTCTACTTGATATTTTCAAGTACACTATTCCTCTAATTATAGGGCACAGATTAATGAAAACAATTGTAAATTATTTACAATGTAACTTGAATCATCCCATGGATTTCCTTGGGCCCTTCTAAAGAACGAGCCAGGAAGAGCCAACACCCATGAAACACGTTTGACCCCAACTCCTGTGACACATTGGGGAGCACCCTCAACACTTCTAACCTCCTGCCAATCTGCAAACTGTCACTGAGTGGGGTGTGGAACTCCACAACAGACAGATCCTCAAATCCGACAGGACGCGGATCTCTGAGCTAGAAACCACACCAACTTAAAGGCTATGGTGGAATTGCCAGATCATGAAAGAGCCGTTAGAACTCAGAGGAAGCCTGTTTGCCAAGAAAAGAGAAAGGGAAGCGTGGACAGGGTTAGGAGGGAGAGAGGGTCTGGTTGGTCATGCAGGTACACCTGGGTAGGAGGGGGCACACTTTCGTATCGCCTAGTTGGCAAGTGCTACCTCAATTTCCAAAGCTTTTTGCTTTTCGAGGAGTTGGGCTGGTTTGAGTGGGATGGGGCTGGGCTTACCTCTCCCCACTCCTTGGTTTACAACACTGTTGTTATATTTGTGCAAAGCTTTTCCCTTTGCACTAAGCTAACACATGCCATTTTCTGTCCCTCCCCAAAGCACTCTCCACCAGAACACCCACTTCAGGAGAAGCTACTAAACTCTGGCCACGGAAGGTGAGTAGTGGCCAAGTATGATAAATTGATTGTGTGTGGGATTCAGACACAGTTTAACAATATTAACAAAATGAGGTAATAGTGGGTAAAGTTTGAGTTTTTTAAAGTCCCAGACAAATCTAGCTACTGTTCCTACAGTCACATAAGAAGTTTTATTTCCCCTAGCAGCCAGGTGGCTGGGTTTTCTCACCAGCACACAAGCTAATACATATTAAATATGCCTCAGACAATATCTATAGGAAAAGACAAGGACCTGTTTATAATAAGGCTTATTTTGTGGAAAAAAAATCACTGGGCTAAATCTGAATACTTTTCTGTAGCTATATTTCAAAATTCAAAAACAAAACAAAAACCTCTTAAAACAGAGAATGAGATCAATTGCCAGAGATGGCTTTGAAGGCAAGGTCTCTGCTCCTGAGAGCCATCTTAGTGGGAAGGACAAGGCGTATTTGTGAGTCCAACCCCACCCGTTGGCTAATCCCCTCTGCATTCGCATCCAGATGGCATTGCACTCAGGGCAGCTGTTCTTTCATCCCTGGCTACTCTGCACCAAGTTACTCAAAGCTTCCTCAACTGAAACTATCATCTCCTATTTCATCCAAAGTTGAACTCAATACAGAACCTTCTACAGCAAAAAGCCAGAATCACTGCTTAACAGCCAAGCTGTGGGGACCCGTCCCATCTACAAGGCAAGATCTGTTGTAACCCTCGAAGCAGGGCACAAAGTAAGGCGTCTCCGAACATAACGACACAGCACAGGGCGGCTGGTTCTCAATGCGTCCTTGTCCATCTCAGGGTCACTCTGACTTTGCAAAGCCCATTCTTTTAAAGAGCCAAACTATTCGGGCTGGAGAGATGGCTCAGTGGTTAAGAGCTGGGCTGCTCTTCCAGATGACGCAGGTTCAAACGTCAGCACCCACATGGCAGCTCACGTGGGACTCCAACTCCAGGAGATCTGTCACCGTCAGACCAATGCACATAAAATAAAGTATTTTCTTTTAAAGCTGAATTACTTAGTTTTTTCCTAGTCTGATACTGTTGCTTGGTCTTTCCATCTCTACAAATCAGGATGAACAGAGAAAGAAGGGCTATGCAGAGAGCAGCAATGGCTAATGCGTGGGTGCCGGCCGCATGGCAGGCATGGCTGCAAAAGCAATCTCACGTGGCTCTCAGAGCAACACCCAGGGATCAGGAGTCACTCTCAAACGCAGTGCTCTTAGCAGAGAGTCAGCTCCAGGTCCAGGACGCTGGATTCGAATCCTAACCATCAGCCACTTACATTGGCTTTGTAGCCTTCAGGTCATTTACTGTCCCTCTAGCTCAATGTTCTCCCAACTATAAAATCAGAACAGTAACCACGCCTACTTCGGAAGTGCTCAGATCTTCTTACCCAGCTTACAACCCTGAGGCATTATCACATCATTTTCATAGTCAATTATGTGTCTAAAGTTTCCAGCATCAGCAGTTCTTAGTCCCAGCCCTACAGGCTAGGACAAGGCTATCATTTAACAGCTCCATCAGAATGAACGAACACCTTGGCTAACTGAAGGGGGGGGGGGGGGAATGGATGCGGAAAGTGGAGGAAGTTATTACTATGATTCAGTTCCTAATTAAAAGATACTGTTTCATGGAGAAGGAAAGATATTGTCTTTTCCCACAAAGAGCAGAAGTTTCGAGCAAAAAAGAATTGTCTAGAATGACCCTAATAAACCCCAAAACAAATTTTAAAAATTGAGATATGTCTATACATGAAGAAATACTTATTTGAAAGGAAAACACCCTGTGAAATAAACACAAAATGAATTAGCATTTCTTTGTAAATATGAAAGAAATGAAACAAGATGAATTATTCCAGAATGCCATGAGCCCATCGCCTGTGTTTAAAGGCAGCAGTAGTTAAAATGAGAAGGGACTTCTAAAGGATGAAGACTCAATGTGCTGCCTGTATGTACAGGGGAAAAGGTGGAAATAGAGATGTGGAAATGTACGTGCCACTTTCATGAGTGGCCAATGACTGTCCCCAAGGGCCTCATGGATCAGTTTTCCTTGACTTGTCCCACCAGGATCCCAGCCAGGCTGAGCTCTCGTACATTTTCTCCCTGACCCCCACTTATCCTCCTGTCCTTTCCCTCCCCCACCCACCCCTAACCAAGCCAAATTACAGATGTCTAAATCTCAAACATCACCTCATTAACTGACCACGTTTATAAGATGAAAACCTGATGCTGAAATCTCCGAGTCAGCAAAAGCCGTGTACGTCTCTTCTTGCATCCCAAACTACATGGGCATGAAATCACTAGTCTCGAGTTTGCCGCACGAGGGGGACTCAGGACAAACAGTTAGTGGGATTAACGGTCTGTTTCAGAGCGGTTGGCACGAGGGATCTCTGGTTTCCATCCTCTTAGCCCTAGACGGGGCCATGCTGCTACAGCCTGTCCCCTTGGATGGTTCCTAGAGGACTGTGGCCAGTTTGCCCCTGACCTTTATGATCTAAAGATCAGATTTGTTTTCCTTGTATGTCTGAAACATGAGACTAGATTAAGTGACTTTAGCTGATCTCTGCTCTATAAGAATTACAAAGTTCAGAAGAGAAGTTTTTCTCTTATTGCCAAGTTTTGATCAAAAGACTTGATCTCCACATGGTGATATGCACTATTTGTCAGTAGAAACGAACACTTGCACCACCTCCTTGAAGTTTAAGAACTTTGTGGAAGGGGGAGCAGAAAGAATGTGCTGGAAGGTGAGGAGAAGGCTAAGAAATGTCACCTCGTAAGCCTGACACGGCAGTGGCCGTCTGTATGAAAGTCTGCTATGGAAAGAGAAAGGACTCGTGGGGTCTTGCTGCTGACCTGCTGGCAGCTAATGGATTCTGGAAGATGGGAAGGCATACTATCCAGTTGTATACACACTGGTGAGCCCACAGTGCTGCGATGCTTAGCTCCAAACCCAGGGTAACACAAGGCCCTAGTAAACTCAGTAGGACACTAAACCAAAACAAATGAATATGGGAAAGATGCCCGCCAAGAGGAACGGGGATTGGCAGGGCTGGGAGGGAAGCAAGAGTGGGTGGGGGAAAGGATTTTATACCTGCATGAAATTCTCAGAGAACAAAACTTATTAGTTTAAGAATACTGCAGCACAATTGCCATTTCTAAGTAAAATGAGATGACCTAAAAACATTCAGAGGAGCAGACTGTTTCTGACGTAGCATGACGGCACACACTGACCACGTACACATCAGCTTTAACCTCGCTAACAGTGTGCGGAGGAATTAATAACCAGAAAGGGAGACAGCTAAATCATAGCACAAGTCCCTTAAGACAATGATGTACTCCAGTCAGAAGAGAGATGGAGACGGAGACACCCTTCCTGCTTACTCTTTAAGATCTCCTCTTGTCTCCTCCAAAGCCTCCATTTATAATCACATAATCAGAATCGTCACAGCGACACCTACAGGGCACAGCCTGTACTTTCTCATACCCCATTTCCACTGACAAACCATAAAACTACCCTGTATGCTTAAAAAAACAGCTAGCAGAAAAATAATAAAACAGCAAAATCTATGAGCTAATAAGACAAATATTGCGAAGTACATGGTGGGTAAGATCTGACGTCTGTCTTACCACACACAAAAAGAGCAGTGAAACCTTTATAAGATGACAACTACCACGAGACAGCACATGCAGTCTATTACAGTTACATAATAGGACACACATGAAGGAGAATCCCAGCATCCTTACAAAAGCACCAAAGAAACTAAAGCATCAAAACCAAACAAAGTCAGACATCAAAAGGGAGGAATTCTGTATGCCACAGTAAAAGTAATGACAATAATCACTGAAACTTCAAACATCATTTCCATATCCCTTGTGCAGCAGCGTCAAATTCTTCTTTCAACTGGTTCGTTACACATGGCACACAAGGAACCCTCCCCTGGAGTAAGAAACACTCATGTCCGAGCTACTGCGAGTGCAGGAAAATCACAGTGGACACACACAAGCATCCACCAAGGCATCAACATCCGCTCTCACATGCTTGTCTCACACAGATGCGTGGCCGCAGCAGGCATTTCGCTCTCCTTACCTAAAGGAATGTGAAAAGGCTTGCAATCTGTAAGAAGCCAGAGGAAGCATTAAAACAGAAAGTAAGTTCTGACAAATCCGTCACAATTAAATAACCTACTTTTATTAAGGGTGCATGTTTTACATAGCCCCTAACATACTGAAGAGCCAGTCAGCACTGAAGAACCAAGGGCATCTGGTTGGTGCTGTGCACACGACTGTCCGAGGGTCAGGAAATCCCTCCTTACGGTGCCATGCATACAACCGTGGTGCTCTCAAATGCGATGAATGAAGAAATGTGTTTTAATACACAGTATAAAATAGTAATTGAACAAACCAATTCAACTAATGAAATTCTGGTTGTAAAACCTATTTTCCCCACAAATAAAAATACAAAATCATGCAATCTGGGTTTAGGAAAAGACAAACGGGAAGTGTGCACACCAACAGAAGCAGAGCCCACGTAAGCCATGTTGGCCATGTTGGCACTATTCCAATCATGGCGGTAGATGGAGCACAACAGCACCACGAAGCGGTTTCACCAAAATGACAAGAAACAGTCTGCAAACTAATCTCAAATATAGATGCACAGTTTTTAAAAAGAAACTAAAAATGAAGACCCGGGCCTGAGTGTGGGTGTACATAAAGCTATGGGTTAGTACAAACCAATGCACGCATGAGCATCCTGCAGCCACACCATGACACACAAATGTCACACACAAACAGTGACACCCTCAGGCCAAGCATGCGCTTCAGTGCTCGTGTACTTGTCCCCAGAAAGATGCTCGGCTCTAACCACAATCCACATTTGCAAACACCAGAGACAGACTGACACTGCAGGACTGAGAAGGACCGAGATGCAAAAGTTTGCAACCAGAATTTTTCAACAGCCCCTAAAGGGACTTACAAGAAACTCATTCTGGAGCTTAGAATACTAGGCCTAAAGATTCAGGCACGCACTGCAGGCCTTGGCGTGAAGGCAAACCCTCCCTCCCTCTAACAGAAGGGGACCCAGCAGCACCATGACCCACAGGCAGGGACCAACAGCGATCCCAGCACCAGTTCAGTTTGTCACAACTACTGGGTGAGCAAGGGAAACATATACACATACTTCACATCTTCCAGCTTCTTGGTGATGACTGAGCCAACCGAGGAAAATGCAGCTGACGCCTTCTGTCCAGCCTGAGATAAGGTTTCAGATGTCTTCTTGTACCTACAGTCAAACATGATTAAATGGGGGAGAGGGGGGGTCAGTCAGGCTTTCCTATAAATTCCAGCACAGTGTCATCACTACTGAGAAACTCAAGTACAGGACAGTTTAATAACTTCTAATGTTCTCTCTAACCATCAGAGCAGCAATAATCTCTCTGCCACAGTCTTCTGCAGTGCCCTGAACAGAGGCCTAGAAAGGAATGGACCAAGCAGTATCAGGGTAAGGCTCACAAACTCAAATGCCCTCTCCCCCCACAAAAGCTGCACATGTATTAAAATTTTCATTTATCTGAGCCTATACCTTATCTGGGGTTATCTCATCACCTAATCTTCTGGGTTCTGAGGACTAAATATCACTGT
Source organism: Microtus oregoni (assembly GCF_018167655.1). Taxonomy (NCBI): domain Eukaryota; kingdom Metazoa; phylum Chordata; class Mammalia; order Rodentia; family Cricetidae; genus Microtus; species Microtus oregoni. The sequence goes on along the minus strand of NW_024543093.1, from coordinate 26,710,170 downwards.
GTACATACTGGAAAAGCCAATAGACAGACGTCCCCTCCCTGAGCTGAGGGCAGTATGCTATAAGATCACTAGTGGATGTCAACACTTGCCACTTACACTGAACCCTAGCTATACCATGTCGTCTTCTCTTAAATGGCCACAAAATGAGTAAGGATTGGGTGGTGCATACAGCATGGGTACAGTGGAAAAGGGGATGAATCATGTCCCAAGCTGTACAAAACAAGATTGCAAAAGATTTAGTCAAGTTACACAGAATAGCGTGCAATTTAAAACTTGAGTTTTATGCCTAGAATTATCCACTTAATATTTTCTGACTGTGAGGAAGAAGAAAAAACATACACAGGAAGGGAGGACTATTATCCAACACTTTTGGAACTTCAATATTGTTCCCACAACCCGCACATGAGATTGTTCTGCTCTCTATTCCTTAGAATGTTCCAGAAAACCAACATTAGAAAACAGTCAAGTGCTCTGAAGAACGGGAAGAAAGGGCTGTGTGGTCCAAAGAAAAGAGGTGCAAACGTCCTCATGCCCCTCCTCTTCCTCTCCCCAAAGAAGAAGTGTGTACACCAAGGGAACATACGCAGAGGTAGCTGTCACGTCTTGCCACCCTTTGGCGATGTTCTGCTTCAATTCCTGAAGTGAACTGATCCCAAGTTTGCGCTTGATCTCCGCAAGATGTTTCTCTTTGGCTGCCAGCACTTGAGAGAGAGTCTGGATTTCTTCTTCCACCTATGAGGAACATGGATGAGGAGAAAATACAGCAAGGATTGCTCTGTAAGTTATTAAGGGCTTCAAAGCAAGCCATGCCCAGACACTATCGTTACTTTCGGGGAGGTGTTTTGTTCACTTAAGAGAAGAATCTCACTATGCATTTTTGGCTGGCTGAAACTCTTTATAGACCAGGTTGGCCTCAGATTCACAGAGATCTGGGTCATGGTGGCACAGCCTTTAATCCTAGTTCTTGGGAGGCAAAGACAGGCAGATCTGAATTCCAGGCTAGCCTGGTCTACAACACAGGGAATTTCAAGACAGCCAGGGTTACCCAGAAGAGAAATCCTGTATCAATAAAGGAAAAAAAGAAACAAAAAAAATTTCACAGAGGTCCACCTGCTTCTGTCTCTCAAGTGCTAGTATTAAAAGTGTGTGAACCACCACACCTGGCTACAGTTAATTTTTTTATTAATTTTATATGTGTCTTTACAAACAGCATTGTTACTAAGCTCTCCTGAGAGCTACTCTCTAAGCTGTCAGTTGTCTGCTCTGTTATCTCAGAAGCCTCAGGGCTTCAACCTCTCACACGTGATTGCTACGTCTACATCTGCTGTAGCAGCCGAGCATCCACGGCTTTCCTTCCAGACCCTTCTACCTAACTGCCACAAAAGCAGTTTACTCCATCCGCCACCGAGACATTCGCAGCCAACCCTCTTGTGTATTTCATAGACTTCATAGTGAGCCTGCCAAAGTCAGAGTTGTATGAACTAAACGATGTCCCCTAGAGAGCCCCACACTAAGTGAACCTCCAACCCTAGAACAGCTATGGCCGGGTATGCTGGGGCAGGGTGCCTGGCAGGAAAGAGGAGCTAGACTCAGCCTTTCTTCTAGGAGCCTGACTGAAGGAATGAGATCATGGTGGAAGACGCTGAAAAGATCTGGAGACAGAAGCATCTAGGAACAAGTGAGGTGTGGTAGAAGAGAAGGCTACATCACAGAGAGAAAACGGAAATGTCACCGTGTGACACAGACACCAGGTAGAGACGAAATTGAAAACTGGGCTCCACGATGGAGCCTGCATGGGTCCGACCTAGGCGCTCTGCATAGATGTGACAGTTGTGTAGCTTGGGACTGTCTCTAACTCTTACTGGCTTTTTGAACCCTACTCCTCATTCTGGGTCAACCTTAATTCATGGAGAGGTGCTTAGTCTTACTGCAACTTATGTTTTGTTGATGCTCATGGGAGACGCGCCCTTTCCTAAACAGAAACACAGGAGGAATGGATTGATTAGTGGGAACAACAGAGGGGGAGTTGGGGAAGGGACTGGGAGACAAGGGAGAGGAAACTGCAGCTGGGATATTGACTGACTGACTGACTGACTGACTAAGAATCAGTAGAAAAGAAAAATCGGGTCCCTAAAGTCTATTCATTCCCCTTGCACAACGCTTCCCTTAGCTTGCTGCCAGCGGCACCCTCAGCCCCACCTGACCTGCCACACAAGTCAAGGATCCCAAAGCCTTGGAAAGCAACAAACACCTTTGCTGAATCAGTTTCAACCAGCAAGTACATCTTCAGATCAGGACGTGATAAGCTGTCCACCAAAGGAGGGAAGGATAAACAATCTCCGGAGGGAGGCAGAGGGAGGGAAGGCACTGAGAAGGCATTAGCTGGCAAAGTGAGTCCAAGACAGATGCTCAGAGGACTCAGTGTTAACCCTGACTGCTTAGACGGTTCGGATGTGCAAGGAAAAGGTGGAATATGAGGAGAAGGGAGAATGAATGCTGTCCAAATCAGGAAGTTGTATGGTTCATTCAGTCACTAACAATGACGGGGAGGCAGAGCTTCCATCCAGGTCTTCTTCACACGGCACTTGGTCACCGGGAACAAACACCTCCAAAGCTTCATGGAAAGGCCAGCCACTGTCTCTTCCCCAACAAGGCACAGCCGGTGGCTCACATCTGTTGGTTAGAGCATGCTACTGCAGCATACTGGCAGCTAAAGTCCCTTCCTTCAGTGTGGTGGGTAAGGAAGGGGAGACTGACCTAAGCGAAGACACGAATGAAAACAGCGCTGTGAGGGCACAGTAATGGAGGCTGTGCTACTACAATGATGGAGGCTGGGGTACTGGGGTGATGGAGGCAAGGGTACTACAGTGATGGAGGCCGGGGTACTGCGGTGATGGAGGCAAGGGTACTACAGTGATGGAGGCCGGGGTACTGGGGTGATGGAGGCAAGGGTACTACAGTGATGGAGGCCGGGGTACTGGGGTGATGGAGGCAAGGGTACTACAGTGATGGAGGCCGGGGTACTGCAATGATGAAGGCCGGGGTACTGCGGTGATGGAGGCAAGGGTACTACAGTGATGGAGGCCGGGGTACTGCGGTGATGGAGGCCAGGGTACTACAGTGATGGAGGCCAGGGTACTACAGTGATGGAGGCCAGGGTACTACAGTGATGGAGGCCGGGGTACTGCAATGATGGAGGCCAGGGTACTACAGTGATGGAGGCCGGGGTACTGCAATGATGAAGACCGGGGTACTACAGTGATGGAGGCCGGGGTACTGCAGTGATGGAGGCCGGGGTACTACAGTGATGGAGGCCGGGGTACTGCAATGATGAAAGCCAGGGTACTGGAGTGATGGAGGCCGGGGTACTGGGGTGATGGAGGCAAGGGTACTACAGTGATAGAGGCCAGGGTACTGGAGTGATGGAGGCCGGGGTATGGGAGTGATGGAGGCCGGGGTATGGGAGTGATGGAGGCCGGGGTACTGCAGTGATGGAGGCCGGGGTACTGGGGTGATGGAGGCCGGGGTGCCGGGGTGATGGAGGACGGGGTACTAGGGTGATGGATGCCAGGGTACTGCAGTGAAGGAGGCCGGGGTACTGGGGTGATGGATGCCAGGGTACTGCAGTGATGGAGGCCGGGGTACTAGGGTGATGGAGGACGGGGTACTGGGGTGATGGATGCCGGGGTACTGCAGTGATGGAGGCCGGGGAACTGGAGTGATGGAGGCCGGGGTACTGCGGTGATGGAGGCCGGGGTACTGCAGTGATGGAGGACGGGGTACTGCAGTGATGGAGGCCGGGGTACGGGAGTTATGGAGGCCAGGGTACGGGAGTGATGGAGGCCGGGGTACTGCAGTGATGGAGGCCGGGGTACGGGAGTTATGGAGGCCAGGGTACGGGAGTGATGGAGGCCTGGGCCACAAGGGACCCTATCTCAAACTATACCACACTCCAAAACCTTAAGACCTGCTGCGCTTCAGAGTTCATTATTAAGAGACAAAAGGAAGCCAACAGAATAAGAGAAATATCAAAGACTACTGCAAGTTGCTCAAGCAAGTTCAGCTGCCTAGAAAGTGTAATCAAGTGGATGGCCTAGAAGGTACTCAGACCAGCCAAGATGTGGGTGGGGGAGACAGAGACACACAAAACAGACCAGCCAGCTGGACCTCCTAGAAGCAGCAGCAAGACCAGGAGAGCAGCCTAGATGGGGCTCAGGCCAACTGAGCGACCCAGGAAAAGACACTCTGGCCTGTTGACCAGCTCACAAGTTATGCAGTCTGTTTCAGATTCCCAGCTTTGATGAGCTGTCACTCATGCTGGGGTGGGCTTTGGCGATGCAGCTGTCTTTGAGTCATTCCTGCTTCTGAATGTAATCTGCCACTCACACTCTTTTGGGGGGAGGGGAGACTAAGAGTTTCTCTATATGTAACAGCTCTCAGGCTGACCTGAACTCACAGATTTCCTCCTGTCTCTGCCTCCCGAGTGCTGGGATTAAAAGTATGTGCCACCACCACCTGGCTCATTCATATTCTTTTAATGACTTCAACAGAACTCCCTGGTTCACTGGGTTGGACTTGGGTGGCATCGTACTTTTGTCTACTCACCTATCTGACGTGGGTAGCTGGTTGCTCACGTCTCCCTACATAACAGAGACTAGAATGACATCCATGTCTACTGCGGTCCACAGGAATCATGCAGTGAGTTTCAGCTGACAGAGCAGAAGGCTGACCCACCAGAACAAATGAGTTCTGATGGAGGCAAACCCAGCTCACAGGGTCTGGGCCCACCGCCTTTTGCATATCACAGTGGATCTCTTGTGAAGCCATACACACTCTCCCTTGGTACAAGCTTCAGCAGAGTATGGACAAGTGGGTAAAATGCCTTCCCATGTTCTGGTGCACTGAGTCATCCTGCCACCACTCTGCAGTGGGAAATTCAGTCACGCGGTTGATAGCCTTGGTTCCCACAGTCTAATCTCCGCTTCATTCCCTGAAATACATTAGAAGCCACCTCCCTGCAGCTATCTCCCGTTTGGCAGCACAGACATACAGATCACATTTGGAACCGTCAAAGATAAGGGACGTCCAAGATCCGAGAGTTGCCTTTGTTTTGCCTGTGTATATAAGCTGGAAGCTTTGGAGAACAGGACAGCAGAGAAGAGTAAAGAAGCTGATGCAGAGAAGTACGTAGTGGGAGTTCATTTCTCCCTCAGATCTAAGTCCCGTGCTTGCTGGGAGTCTTCTGGACCCTGAGGCTGGCACTCAGAGGTCCCCAATACACATGCAATGCCCAGTGCAGGTGAGTCTATGACAGGAACCAGACCAGCAATTGCTAGGGGCTGGGGAAGGGCATGACTGTCAATAAGAACAGGGCTTCTTTCTAAGTTAAGGAAAATGTTCTAGTGCACCTGGTGCTGGTTGTACAACCCTGGGAATATAAACCAAACACTTTAAAGCGTGAATTTCATAATATGTAAACAAACTTCCATTCTGGGCTCAGTCAGTCAAGTGCTCGCTATGTAAACGAGGACCCCGATTTTTGTTTCCGTTTTGAAGTGTGGCAGCATACACTTGTCGCTCCAGTGTTGTGGAGGCAGAGGCGGAAGATGCCAGGAGCCTGCAAGTTACAGGTCGCAGAGAAACCCTGTGTCAAACGCGAGTTTAAAACACTGGAGGGTGCTTGATGAGAGGGCATCCCCTGGCCTCGACACACGTACGTGTGAACCTGCGGGTGTCCCCTGGCCTCGACACGCAAACATGTGGGCCTGCGGGTATCCCCTGGCCTCGACATGCGTACATGTAGACCTGCTTCCTCCCAGCCCACGAAAATTCCTCCTGAAATAACAAATGTATTTCAAATTGAATTCCTATCAATTCTTTAATTGCAAGAAAGTGAAAAGGTAAGTTATAGAGTAAGAGAAAATGTTTGGACATCACAAATCTGTAAGGGTATAGAATATATATATATATATATATAATTCTTACATTTGAAAAATAACCCATTTCTTAAATGGACAAAGGACTTAATGAGTATTTTTTTTCCCCAAAAATATACAAATGGCCAGTAAGCTGACAAGAGGCTCAGTATCACCAGTCATTGGAGGAAATCCAAATCACAAGCACAGTGGGATCTCATTTCTCACCCACTGACGCATACACTTTAATAAAAGGATGCAGGAGGAGCCTGTTTTACTAAGAATGTGAAGAAATTGGGATGAGACTGTAAAGCAGCGTCACTGCTATGGAGAACAGTTTGGTGACGCCGTTAAGAAGTTAAAACATGGGCTTTGACACCACACCTGTGTACCAGCCCTGGAATCCATTTCGTGGAAGGAGAGAACTTACTCCTGCAGGCTGTCCTCTGGCCTCCACATGTGCACGGGTGCACACGCGCACACAAATAAATAGATACATGAATGTATTATTAAAATTAATTCAGTGTGGAATTACTGTATGGTGAAATCATCTTACTTTTAAGCATATACAAAACAGATTCAAAAAGATCATTTGTACATAAATGTTATTGGTTCACTATCCACAGCTGTCAATAATACACCTGGCTACCAGACATATGAACAACACAATACCACATCTATATGGTAGACAAATACACAGTGGACTATTATTAGCCATAAAAAGGGAATAAATTACTGACAGATGGCACAGCAGGAATGAGCCCCAAAAGCATGATCCTGAGAGCACTGCTGAAGGAAGCCAAGATACAGAGGCCAGATGTTGTATATGAACTATCCAGAAAACAGTTAAATCCACAGAGGAGAAAAACAGCTGAGAGGAGGTGGCTAAGGAGTGCAGGGGGCTCCTTGGAACAGGAAAAATGTTCATCACTTAAAAGAGGGGACAGCTATGACACTAACCGTGCTGAATGACACTGAACTGTGCACTGAGAAATAGACCATTGTAATAATTTTATAGTCCAGGCAGTGGTGCCACACGCCTTTAATCTCAGTACTCAGAAGGCAGGCAAATCTCTGAGTTCGAGGTCAGCCTGTCTACAGAGCAAATTCCAGGACAACTAGGGCTACATGGAGAAACCCTGTCTTGAAAAAAAAAAAACAAAACACAACAGCAAAAGAATTTTAGAGGCGAAAGCTATGGAAAGTCAGAGCTGGAAATCTGTCTGGAAGTCAGGCTAAAGTCTGAAGCAAAGAAGAAAAGCAAGGAGGGAGGAAGCTGTCGTCTATAACCACAACACGGACAACAAGGATGAGGCTGTCTATAATCACAACACGGACAACAAGGATGAGGCTGTCTATATCCACAACACGGACAACAGGGATGAGGCTGTCTATAACCACAACACGGACAACAAGGATGAAGGCTGTCTATATCCACAACACGGACAACAGGGATGAGGCTGTCTATATCCACAACACGGACAACAAGGATGAGTCTGGCGAGCACTTGCTTCACGGGTCTGACAGTGTACTCCCCACTTCCCACTGCACCTGACTCCCAGATCCACCTGAAAACTAACTGGAGTCCCTCTCCCTCCTCTGCCCTGCTGAGACTCCAGGTTATCCCTGTTCACAATGCTCTCTTTTCCCGAGCCTTTTACCATAAGCTATCACCAGGGTCTTTGGGAAAGCCAAAGGTCCAGAAAGGATGGCCCTCACCTTAGCAAGTTCCCGTCTCAGCTCATCTTGCTCCTCCTCTGACAGGTTCTCCGGGGCACTGAGCATGGCAACGGCATCCTCTCCTTCCTCGGCCACTGGCTCTGTCTTCAGCAGACCTTGGGGTTAAAGAAGAAAAGAACCATGTCAAATGTGAAAGCTAACCTAAACCCCTACAGCTGCTCCACTGTCCCAACGTGAACAAAGTCACTGAGGTTACAGCCAGACCCCTTCATTCTCTATACTGAAGGGATCCTGGGGAAAGAAGAAAATCCAGGAGAGCCGATAAAAAAGCACTGGCTTCGAATGCCAAACCCTGTGCTGAGAAACGTGCCCGTCTCAAGCTTCTACTCCCTCTCAGTATCCATCTCAAAATAATTACAACAGAGCAGAAGAATGGGGTCCCACCATGACCTACCTTTCTACTAAACACAGTGTGCATGCTTATAATCCCAGCACTTAGGAGATGGGACAATCACTAGGCAAGGCCAACTTCAGCTAAGATCAAGTTTAATTCCAGCCCGGGTTATAGGAGATCTTGTCTCAACAAAACATCAATGTTTAAAATACTGCACAAATAAATCAGCAGAGAGTAGAGGAAAGATTTTAAGTCCTGCATACCAGCCCACAGGGGAAGACTGTGTGCTCATTAGGTCCCTGTGAGACAATCTCCATGACGGAGCAAACCAAATGCCCTAGCAGAAGTGGATTCTGGTTGCAGCTTTTCATAAGCCTGCACCTCACTGAGATAATCTTAAGCACAATGTCATGGGGTAAAGCAGTACAGGCCTGCGGTCCCAGTGCTCTGGAGGCTGACACAGAAGGACTGAGAGCTCCAAGCCTGGGTTCCACAGTCTCCAGAACAAACAGCTCTCTGTATCTACGTAGAGACATAACCAACAACACAGAGACTTCCAAACCCACGGCCCTCCTTCCCTGAAACAGAGCCCCTATTAAGACCACACTTCTAGAGCATGGCCAGCATGGCAACCATCTCCAGCTCTTGCCTTTCCCTGTCCAGCTCCATCTAAAGGCCAGCTCAGATAAAACATCGGATAGAAAAATCAAAAAAGCCACCAAAAATCGCAATTGTATTTGATTAAGGTTTGAATGTCAAGTATCCCACACAAGCCTGCTTTTATGTTTGAGCTGTCGGTCCCACCTGAGGGCTCTGTTTTGAAGGGTTGTAGAGCTTCTAGGAGATGGAGCCTCAGCAAAGGAACTGTGTCAATGGGGCAGGCCCTGGGGTTCTACAGCCTGGTCCTGCTTCTTGTCTTCCCTGACTGAAGCCCTTCTCTTCTCCAGCTGCTTTTCTCGGGCATTTTCTCCCAGCAGCAAGAAAACAAACTAATGCATATTTTAATCCAATTTTTAAAATCGAAGGGAAGGGAATTCAAAGAATTGAGACAAAGTCTCACTATGTAGCTCTGGCTGTCCTGAAATTATGTAAACCAGGCTGGTCTTGACCTCACAAAGACCAACATGCCCCTGCCTCCAGAGTGCTGGGATCAAAGGTGTGTGTGCACAACACCCAGCCCAGAGCAGCAAACTTTAGGACAGAAAGGATTAGCCCTGCTGACACTGCCTTTGCCTCAGGTTCTAAAGCGGCTCTGCACTGGTAATTCAGCCACTGGCCTTGCCTTGGTTAACTTTTTGATACTTTGTTAACATGGATTTTGTTTGCATTGATTCTGACCTTTTCAAAATGTTGTATTGACAGATGATTTAATTACTGAGCTTTCTGGTGTCCTCTTAGCTGTCCACCTGTGACTCAACCTAGCCACAGTCTGCCCACCCATTCCCAGCATTCCCAGGTCACAGACTCTGATGCACCGAGGCCCAGGAAGGCCTCCTCCTCTTCCTGTCAGTGCCATCGCCTTCATCCTGCCACAGTCCACCTGAATCAGCAATGGGGTGCCCCTCCCAGCGCGATGCCAACCGGCAGAGGAAGGGCATGTGGGCAGGCAGGCAGGCAAGAGGGAACGCACCCTGCTGAGCAGGTAGCTAGCGCCACAATACACATAAGAAAACCACAAAGCAATGAGAGGCGTGTGTGGCTGTATGCACAGGACAGAGGCATTTGATGTGGGTTTTATTGCATAATAACTTTTAAAAGTAATTAATAAGTATAATAATTAGCATAGCAGTACCAAAACAGTGGCCCACGCACAAGATGTTAAAGAATTATTAAAGAAGCAAAAGTAATACAAACAAGTCTGTTCAGGAACTACACTTTGGACTAACAAGCAGAACTTAACGTATGCTTTCAGGAGCAGAGATTGTTCTTGATGCAATCAGAGGGTAGAAAAACTCACTGAGTAATTGCTTCCTACTAAGGAAAGCCACAGAGACATGCCCAGAAAGGCCACTGGGTAAAGCTGAAAGGTGAAGCCTGCATTTCCTTGGACACCCCAACATGTTGGAGATGCCAGAGATGTGGGATACCCGCCAAAGAGATCTACATACAGGGTGTGGAGCTAACCCGAGAGAAAGAAGTGTGCTGCGGTCAGGAAAGCCGGACGGAAGAGCCCTCTAACCACCTTTGAACACCAGGCATAGAGCGCTGTGATTTAGAGTTTGCCTCCTGGGGTGTGGTCTTGCTTTGGACCAGTATTTCCTCACGAGCCTCCCTTCTTCCCCTTATGAAATGGTAATGCATATTCAGTCCCGTGCAACATACATGTGAGCCGCCATCAGCCTATGCAACATACATGTGAGCCGCCATCAGCCTGTGCAACATACACGTGAGCTGCCATCAGCCTGTGCAACATACATGTGAGCTACCATCAGCCCGTGCAACATACATGTGAGCCGCCATCAGCCCATGCAACATACATGTGAGCCGCCATCAGCCCATGCAACATACATGTGAGCTGCCATCAGCCCGTGAAACATACATGTGAGCCGCCATCAGCCCATGCAACATAAAGCTAAAATCATCTGACTTGATGTTTTGCTTGGGACTAAGTTCTTGATGACACAGGACTCAAATCAAAGAGTGCTAACAGAATTCGAGTATTAAACTTTGCCTTCTGTAACAAAAGCTCTTCCATGCTTTTAAATACACATTATTTTGCAAGTCTAAATAGGCAAGGAGAGAAATACAGCATCAAATTGCTAGTGTATGGGGGAATCTTCTATTCCAAAAAGAACCTGAAAGGATGCCGGCACGGGGTGGGAACACTCAGTATGAAAACCATGACTCTTATCCGGGTTTGGATTTTCAACCAGGATTATCAATCATTAGAGTTCACATACATGTTCCCTAGTCCAAGCAATGACAAAAGCCAAAATATGAAATACATGGAGCCCAAAAACTTCAGATAATGTGTCTTAGGGTTTTTATTAATGTGAAGAGACATCATAACCATGGCGTCTTTTATAAAAACATTTAATTGAGGGGGCTGGCTTACAGACTCAGAAGTTCAGCCCATTATCATCATGACAGGAGCATGGCAGCATGTGGCTGGCTACATCTTGACCAGAAGGCAGCAGGAAGTCAGCTGACTATCACACAGAGGGAAGCTTGAGCAAAAGAGACCTCGGAGGCCACCTCTACAGTGATACACTTCCTCCAACAAGGCCACACCTAATAGTGCCACACCTTTGGGGGGCTGTTTTTCAAACCACCACATAAGGGATATTCCAATACTTTTAAATTTTATTTATTTATGTGTGAATGCACATTTACATGTGTGCCTACACACCAGAAGAAGGCATCAGACCCCATTACAGATGGCTGTGAGCTGCCATGTGGTTGTTGGGAATTCAACTCAGGGCCTCTGGAAAAGTAGCCAGTGCTCTTAACCACGGAGCCATCTCTGCAGTTCTGATAATCAAATATTTCATTAGGTTTTCTATAAAAATAAATGTCTCAGAAAAAAAGGCTTTGGTAACACCCATACTTGGTTATCGATTAAGTATCTAGCAAAGCCAGCCAGCAATAATTCAGTCTGCTTTACTCACATTCACCTGCAGGGGGCAGCAAATCATCGGCATTAAAATTTAAAGGTGCAGGTTGTTAAGACACTCAGCTGGGAACAAACACAGAATGGCAAGAACCAAGTGGGAGATGCTCTGGTCACAGGCAAACTATACAGTCATCTCCTATCTTAGAGAAGTTACTAACCACAGCCGCTCCACATGGCTCGACTTACATCCAAACCTGAGCCAAGAGGTCCAGAAACAGTCACTTACACAGTGACGTCTGTGACGCGGGGATGGCTGTCACCACTTACAGATGAGGAAAGAGGCCGAGCAGACACAGAGTCACACACCAGTACAGGGTTCTTGAAACCAGTCTGATTTGAAAGGAGACGCCCCAAGATCCTGACCTGAAAACCAAACTGGAGACCTGGACGCCATGTGGTAGCAATAAAACTACAAAGCTGAACCGGCCAACGGCGGCCTTCGTGCCAGCTTACTTCTCCGTTCTCAACATCCGCTCCCCTCACATAAATTTCTAGGCATTACCTTCCTTCCTATATGCTCACAAATAGTATTTAGTATGGAGGAAGAGTCAGCTTAGGGGAGAAAATATGTCATTTTCATACTCTAATCATGAAAGGTGGGAAATGAGACTATTACAAACAATGCACAAACACTTGTTTCTTAATGTTTTTCCCTAGACGCCAATGAAAAGCTGTTTTAAATGGCAAAGAGTATGGCTGAGGCCTACTGAAGCTCATCCTGCCAGCCACCGCGAGGGGACATTGCCTTGACAGGGATTCTCTGCTTGGCCGAATGTTGGGCCTCCAAACCTCCTCAGGTCACTTACATATTTCATTTAAAAAAAAAAAAAAGAGCCAGGCAGTGGCAGTGCATGCCTTTAATCCCAGCATTCAGGAGACAGAGGTAGGTCGCTCTGTGAGTTCCAGGCCAGTTGGTCTACAAAGTGATTTCCAGGATAGGCTCCAAAACTACAAAGAGAAACCGTGTCTCAAAAGCAAAAACAAAAACAAACAAACAAAAATAAATAATAATAATCCAGTTAAACAACCAAACCTACAAAGTCACTTTTACCAGAATCTCCATCCCTAATATCTGACGGCCTCGCCATACCTAATCATGTCTCTTTTTTAATTGTTTCTGCCTTTTAAGCTAAGGCTATCCTATTCGGCACTCACCCTCTCCCCTCCTTAAAAACCCTTCTCCACCTGGCTCCTCCATGCGACCTCCTGACCACAGGTAAATTTTAATTAATCAAACACATTTTTGCATCATTAAGCAAATGTTCCAGAGCATAAACTAAAGTAACACACTTTAAAATAACATTCTGCATCACTCCCTCAATGATGCCTCATCTCCCCGACAACAGTCCTCAGCAAGACTCCCACTAGGTCGGTGGAACCTGAGTGTGCCTGACTGCGCCACTTCCTTGACACTTGCCAATGCTGTATTTGGGGCTGACCCCAGTGTCTGCAACAATCCAGAACAGTGGTCACCATATCTACCCCAAGAGTAAAGCTCCCTCACCATGCTTTAACAGAATCTTTTTCCCATTAAGAACATGTTCCATCAAAGCAAACAAAATTAAACTAACATTCAATGGGAATAGTGATTTCTACTAGAAAACTGAGCCCCTCCAAGGTTATAGAATTTACCCTGAGTCACAGACAAGACTAAACTGTTGTTGGATTTTTTTTTTTTTTACTCCAGCCCCATGTTGGAAGACTAAAATGCTGTTTGCTTTACACTCTTGGTTTTTTGGGGGTGCCTGCCACCCAGCTCCCAGACAAATCACACACGGAGGCTTATTCTTAATTATAAATGCCCGGCCTTCACTTGGCTTGTTTCTAGCCAGCTTTACTTAAGTATCCCAGCTATCTTCTGCCTCTGGGCTTTTATCTTTTTCTATTTCTGTATACATTTCTTAGCTTCTTGCTCCGTGGCTTCCTGGGTGGCTGGCTGGCCCCTGATAGCCTCCTCTCTTCACCCCTTCATTACTCCTTTCTTCCCGGATTTCTCGTATTTATTCTCTCTGCCTGCCAGCCCCGCCTATCCTTGCTCCTGCCTCCCTGTTGGCTGTTCAGCTCTTTATTAGACCACAGGTGATTTACACAGGCCCCATCAGGTGTTTTACACAGGCCAAGAATCACAGCTTCACAGAATTAAACAAGTGCAATGTAAACAAAAGCAATCCATCTTTACATCATTAAACATTGCACAGAATAAACAAATGTAACACACCTTAAAATAATATTCCACAGCACTAAACCTTGATGGTCTTTCTGACCATCATTCTGGCTTGCTCATGTATAGTTTTTCCTTAGAGAAATACCAATGCGCAGGCCAGGACAAAGAACCAGGGCTAATCCTTTCTCCCAGGCCTTTCTGGCTGGAAGAGCTCGCTAGCATCAGTAGGATTGAATCCAGGTGTCTAGACATCAGGGATCACAGCCCCCCTCGGGTACGAATAGTTTAATTACTTCCTTAATTGTCTAATGAAGCAGATCGTCCTTCCGTCTTCAGTACCAACCAGGGAATCCCCAGTGTGGTTTGAGGGGACAGTCAGTGTGTATGTGTCGTCTAGAAGGTCCCTCCAGCAGCACAGGCTGGAAGCTACACAGTGGGCATCAGGCAGCTGGAGGCATGGATGACAGCTGAGCTGTCTCAGGAGTGAGGAGGGAGCCAAGGACCACATGGTACCATTGTACACAGTTTGTGTGCTTTGTCTTTAAGCGGTAAACCATGCAATTGTAAGATTAGGAAATCTGGAAATTGGACATCAGTAGCTCAGATCATCCCAGATCTCTCTACAGACCTCTCATTTAAACAAAGCACAACACAGACGTTGTATGGGAGAATACACAGAGCTACAGGGTTCCTAAATGAAGCAGGTCAGGTCAGACAACACGCATGAGTGTCTTAGGAAAACCTCAACTTCCTTTTAAAATACGCCCAAGAGAATTACAGTCATCACACGTAACCAATCTTCAATAACCATAAATTCAAAGACTGGAGTGACAAGAAAATGCTGCCTTCCAGTTCAACTCGAAACATTTGACAGCCCTGTAAGATAACTTAAAAACCAAACACATGATCTGAAGGGTCTCAGATTGCAGTGAGCTCGTGAGGGAGAAGGGACTAGTTGGCTCCAGCACAGCGGGAACGTGTCCAAGCGAGCCTGAAGGTGTTGGAGGCAGGAAGAAGTCAGCCCTGAACCGGCTCCACGTCCGGGCTGTAAGCCCTGGTATCACTTCCTTATCACCGCACCTCAGAACTCAGGGGGCCGACGCCAGAACAAAGGCTAATATGCCATGGATCAGCTAAAGCTTTAGTTAAAGTTGGTTCTCTCTTTGCCCGTAAATGACCTCTCACCCACCACATACCCCACTAATTCCGGCCACGAACAGTGTCTTACCATCTAACCCACGCTGACCCCAGACTCCTGCCTTAGCCTCCTGAGTGTTAGCATTACACACTTGCACCCCTAACCTGACTCTAGGGTCTTCCAGTTTACAGGAGTCTAGATTCTACAGCCTAGCCATGAGCAAGGGGGCTTGTATGATGGGGCTTCTCAGCACGAAAGGTATGGGTGGGTTCAGCCTCACACCCCAACTGGACCTCCACCTGAGCAGATCAGTGCCCTTTATTGTGACTAAGACTGCTTCCCTTCAAGATTTCCTACAGTGATTATAACTAAAACTTGAGCCATTTTTATACAGTTCGACATCAGGAAAAGAATTCCAAAGTCGGGCATGGTGGTATGCTCCTTTCATCCCAGAAGCTGGGCAAGTGGGTATCTGTGAGCTCAAAGGCAACCTGGTCTACAATAGTGAATTCTAGGCAAGCCAGGCCTACATAGTAAGACCCTGTCTAAAACAATAGTCTCGGATCATTTCATTTAAACATTTCACTGTATAAAAATAAGAAAACTAGAGAAGGGATGACTTATACAGAAAAAAAAAGCAATGAGATATGAAATAAGATTTTATACAGTGCAGGACAGAGTGGAAACATTCGTCAATGGCTGGACAGTGGTGGTCAGGCCATAGCCAGACCAGTATCTTGCCTGTGGTTTAAACCTAAAACTCATGTCAAAACCATGAAGACAGGAAGATAGGGCAGGCAGAGAGAGGGGTACCAGACCTCATTTGTTCTTCCCAATGTGAAGACAGAAGGATAGGGGGAGAGAGGGGTACCAGACCTCATTTGTTCTTCTCAATGTGAAGACAGGAGGATGGGGTGGGGAGAGGGGTACCGACCTCATTTGCCTTTCTCTGCATGTCACTTTAATTGTTGTAATGAGAACTGGTGGCTGGTGGCTAAGCCTGGCCTGTTAGGACTTTCAGGGCCCAGTCTTTGACTTAACAACTCTACCTGATGAGGCACAAGTGATATTATAGAAGGACAACCGCAGTTCCCAAAGGACTTTGTACAGTGGGGCTCTCTGCTGCATAAGGAGCATCTCAGCCTCTGGGCTCTGGACGTCAGTAGCTGCCTAGAACCCAAACCATGCCTACAGGGCACAAATCTGCCCCAGGCTGAAGATCACTGACCTAAGACACCTGAAGATCTGAATGGACACATAGACACTTGTCCTCTGAGGTATCATCTCCAGGAAACGGCGCTGCAGGAGCAGATGGAGACTTGGGTCCTCAGAGGCTGTCATTCCCCATGAGTAGCTCATATTGAGAATACAACCTTAGAGAGAAATGAACTGGGTAACTGTGGTTGAGGTGGCCAGGAACAAAGGAAGCTAAAGAAATGACCCATTTCATCTGGCAGAAGCAGGAACCTCAAGAACAGAACTGAATGATGTCAGGTGACTGAGGAAGCAAGGGGACAAAGCAGGAAGTGAAATGGTGACAAGCAGAGAAAGCGAGAGGAGGGGGTGCCTGACACGGAGTATCCTCGGGCCCAGAACCCTGACAGAAGTGAATGTCTCACTCAGGAATGGAGTGACTTCGCATAACTTCACAGACTGGGGGATAAAGAAAGATCCCCCAGGTAGAACACAGTCGTCTTTTTCAAATGGCTCACTGCCCTCTTCCGGTAAACTGACCTCATTATATCTTTCATCTTTAAAAGGGGGGATTTTATCTTTAAGAGGGAAGATGAAGAAAGTCTCTGGTTACTTCAAAGCATGTGAATTCCCCTGCTTCGTCATCCTCCCTCCAAATACCAAACACAAAACTGCTAGCCAAGACCATCCACTCGAGACACGGGTCAGTCGTAGAGAAACTTGGGGATACTATCATTAAATTTTCTCTCTGTGGATAGAGTTCTCTTCATGTCTACTCCAGTTTTCATCTGTAAACCATAGATGGTTTGCTCTTTAAAACCTCTGCAATCATAAAAAGCCCCGTGAGAAGCAGTTATCACTTCTCTAAGAAGTGGGATGACATGGGAGAAATCAAAGTATAGCAGAATTAGAAATAAACTCCGAGCTAAGGACTTTCAGCTTCACTTTTCAGAGTTTCAGATTTTGACAGCATGAAGAACATATTATTATTGTTTCCCTACCAGTCTCAGGATTGAACCGAGGCCCTTAAGCATGCTAGGCAAGACTCTGCCACGACGCTGCAACCCCAGTCCAGCTGACAGATTATTTTTGCTACTCATCTTTTCTGCGGTCGCTAGAAGAACCAAAGGTGTTAAAGAGTTGTGGCTTCCTGATTTTTCCTAGAAAATTCATAAGAGCAAGAGAGTCCACATAATCGGTGTCTAGGAAAGCATTCCAACAAGCTCTCCCAGAATGGAAGAGGAAAAGGCAGGAAAGGGTGTTAACGTGACACAGATGGTATTAACAGCCACACACACACACGGATGTTATTGGCAGTCACGCATGCACATGTGCACGCACACATGGATGGTATTAACAGGCACCACATACACACACACACGGGATGGCATTGACAGGCACACACACAGATGGTATTGACAGACAGACACACACACACGAATAGTATTGACAGGCACCCACACACACACATACATGGATGGTATTGACAGGCACACACATAGAGGTGGTACTGACACACACACACACACACACACACACACACACAAAATGGAATTAGAATTTATATCCCAGTGGCACAGAAAAAGAAGCCAACAAGCCCTTCACAGTAAAATCCTTGGCGAGGAAAGATGCCCATCTGTCCGTTCTGTAAGACCCATCCCAGCACCAAAGGTTTTAAGATGAGCCCCCTAAACAACTGAGGTTTGGGGATCAGCTTTGAGGTAGAGCAAACAGGTAGCACATACTGGGTCCTGTGCGATCCCCAGCACAGTCAAAAGCAAACCACTGGCTTGAGAAGCGAAAGTTGAGCATGAACGCCAGCGAGGCTAACTAGACTTGGGGACACCAAAGATCTTTCCTACGTCAGAGCCCACATCTGTCAAACAAACCAGGATGTGTCCTAGTCTCTAACAATTCCGCTCAACAAACAGCTGCTTTGTTTTAGTTATATTTATCATTGCTGTTATTGTCTGATATTTATTTTTGTTGCTGTTTTCATTGTTGTTGTGACAAAGTCTATGTAGCCAAGGCTTGCCTCAAAATTACCACCTTTCTGCTCAGCATCCCAAGGCTTGTCTTCCAGACTCTACCATGTATCACAAATCCTGTTTTCAAACCACAGACTGAAAGCACTTTGCAGGAGTATTGCTGAGCCTGTGGGAAAATGGAACACAGCAGGACCAGAGGGGACACAAGCACACTGCAAGGTGCTTCTAGCCCTGAGAAGAATCGGCTTTTCATCCAGCCACTGGCTCTACTCCCACTCTCCACTCATGAACATCTGCCCACTGCCTGAGCCTCCTTGCCTTCACCTCTGCCTCCTGGTGGTGTTTGGATACAAGTCAAAGGATAGATTCTTGTTGCGATTCCATCCAATCTTTCTGAGTAGGATACCTTCTTAGATTGGTCCTGTTTGCCTGCACAACCAACCTGCTTATTAAGAAAGTACATACTGGCCAAAAGTCACACAAACTTTTAAGATCAAGCCTAAGTTTCTCCCTCTTTTCAATTTGTAAACTCGAGTACTTATAGCCACATGAGTGGGGTTTCAGTGATTCAGTTATTTGCTTTTTTAAATGAATTTCATTAATTTCACCACCCGAAAGGCTTCAAACTGCTTCTAGGAACCGCGGAGATGGTTTATAGAAGTTTGCAGGGCGCGGCCACTCACACCTGCTGTTGCTGTGACAGAGAACAGTGAGAAGTGGCCACACACTGGTAACTAGGAACACAAGTGGAGGTGAGGAGCAGCAGGCAAGAGCTAGAAGATGCAGCAAGCCTTGCTGGGAACTGAGAAGCCCGGAAGTTGCTCACCTGCCCCTCTGCCATCTACACGTTCTCACAGTGTTACTGACAGCTCTGACTTCCCACTGTGGGCACTGCTCTGATCCACGGGAGTACGCAAGCTAGAAAAGGGCTGGGGCCCACGTGGGTCACAGACAAGGGAAGTGAGAAAATGGGGAAAAAAGCTTCCTCGTGAGCCATGTTCCTGCAGACAATACTAACAGCTGCCAACTTCTAGTGGCCAGGGTTTGCCTGTAACGGTCACCATTGGTCACTTTCTGAAAGTCCAAACTCTACCTCAAAGGTGGCGAGCAACTGTAACCAAGAGTTGAAGCATGTTGCATTAGCACACACCTGTGGTCTGCAAATACCCACACCCCCCCCCCCCAGGCAAGTTTGCAAAGGAGTTTCCGCTCTGTATCCTTTACTGTCGGTTTTCTAAGTTTCCCAAGCTCCACTGCTTAGAACAAAATGTAACCATTTCTTCACAGTAAGGAAATAATTAACTTCTTCTGGGAAAACCTAGCTGCTTCCTTGACTCATTACAGAGGACGTTATTTTGCCGTCTCCTCCCCCTGGCCAGCAGTAGAATCCTTCCTGCAAGGCTGAGGCTGCGCCTTCGCCCCCATTTCTGTTGGATTCTACCTCGGGATGCCCTGTCCCAATCAACTCTGATGGCTGTTGACCAGGTTCATGCTACCATGTGGAAGGGGACAACTGCTTCCAAAGATATAGAGATTCTTGATTCTTCCTTTCTGGAAACTCTGTAGTCTAGATATTTGTCTAAATGGATCTTGGTCTTCAAAAACAAAATCCAGGACAACTACCAAATGCTCTTGAATGAGGGTGAGTGTTTTGGATCCTTCACCAAGACAAACTAGCCCGATTTTAGAAGTGTACAGGTTATTCGAACCCAGAGTCTTCAGACCCCTCCATATGTCATCAGCTCCGCACCATTTGTTACCATTCATGCATCCACAAACCTCTAAAGAGCACAGAAACGGTGCTGGCTTTAAAACCCAATGTCCCACTCTAAAGAGTTAACAACCTACTGCCTCTCCGTGCTGAACTAAAACAGGGTGGTTAGTCAGAGCATGGCAGCACCTTGGCCCACCTTCACACTAATCTGAAAGTGAGGTGAACCCCAAGTCACATCTGGGCCCGATCACAGTAAACAGAACTATACAAACCAATAGTTACCGAAGCTCTGCCTGGGTGAACCAGGCGGCGACGCATTCCCGCTGGGAGACAAGTAGAGGTAGTTTTTGTTCACTCCGGAATCAAAGTCAAACGGGGACCGGTAGTCCTCATACAAATCGGTATCTCTAGAATCCATTCCAGAGGAAGACAGAAAGCATGGCGCTGCGGCCGCCTGGAACTGCTCCCCAGGCCTCAGATGCCTGGGCCACGGGTCCTTGACACCGTGTGGCCCTGGTGAGGGAAAGAACTGGTGCTTGGAGTCCGGCCCAGCTCTGGCCCAAGCTTCACACCCTCACAGCAGATCTTTTAATGGCTCCTCCCAGCACCCTCAGGAGGGCCTAGTCACCACCTGTTGCCAATTTGAGTGGACAAAGGACAACCTGGGTGGAGGGCGTGGCGTTTTCCTCTGTACACAAAGGAGGGCCCGCTCTGCAGCCCCACTCAGAAGTACAAACACTGGATAATGGCAGGATTATTTTTTTTAAATACATTTTTTTTAGACTGGTCAGCTGATGACATCCTCCCCAGGGCAGACTTAATCTTCTAGGGCAGGGGAGGATTATCTGTCAGTAATCTCCAGCAAATGCCATCTGGGCCCCACTTTCTTTGCACCCTATATCACCACAGCATTCTGAAAGCCTGGGCTCCCGGGTTAGCAACCAGCAACCAGCTATCTGAGCCTAACATGATACAAAAACAAAGCTAAATTCCTACCTTCACTTTTTCTAAAGCAGAATCTGAGTCATTGCCAAAATTTTAATCTGACTCTTTTTGGAATGGCGCCCTGAAAAGACGTGAAGCCGCTCTGAAGGTAGAACTAGCTCCTCCTGTGCTCCCCCTGCTTCCCACTGTGTTGTTGTGCTCCCCTGGTGATCCCCTATGTTCCCCCTGTCCTTTCTCAGTGATCCAGCACCTTCTTTATTTATGTAAGGTCATGCCCTGTGGGGGTCTACAAAAAAAAATCTGTTTCCTTTAGCACACCTACATGTCAGCCATGGTGGGAGGGAGCCATGGTGAACTTGTAAAACTTTTCAAACACCAAGTTTATTTCCTCCATCACAGGCTTCTAGGTAGAATTTTTCCAAACTCACAAAGGCCTTTGCTGTGGCCCCAACAGCCCTCCAAGCCCTTGCTGAAACTAATGTTTTTAAAAGGGGGAAATACGCCAGGTGGTGGTGGCGGTGCACGCCTTTAATCCCAGCACTTAGAAGGCGGAGGCAAGAGGATCTCCAAGCTCGTGGCCAGCCTGGTCTACAAAGCAAGTGCCAGGACAGAGAAACCCTGTCTTAGGGGTGGGTGTTAAGGGAGGGAGAGAGGGAGGGAGGGAGAGGAAGGTGGAGAGATGGAAGAAAGCAAATGAAAAAGAAAAAAAAACAAGAAAAAAGAAGGGGAAATATGTAAATCAGTCATGCCATAATCACAGCACTCGGGAACCTGAGACAGGAGGATTGCCACAAAGCTAGCTTGAACTATAGTAAGAGACTGTGTCTCAAAACAATAAAATACTAACTGAACAACACTAAAACCAACAAGTAATCATACGTTTTCAAGTTTCAGTGCATAATCTCTGATATATATATATATATATATATTATAATCTCTGAAATTTAAATATCGATCCAGAAGTGCTTTATGTAGTTTAGGTGTGGACTTGAGTGCAAACATCAGCTCCGCATGCTCACGGAAACCCCGGAGTCAGAACAGGCTGACAGTTCCCCTGGAACTGGAGTGCCAGACAGCATAAGCCAGTGTGTTCATTCTGGGAACTGAACCTGGGTCCTCTTAAGCCCTGGGTCATCCCTCTGGCCCCAAACCCAAAATATTTTAACTACTACCTAAAAATTCGTTGTATGCCTAGTGTACAAAATCTGTCTATATTCACCTCAATTTATGATTAATTTTCTTTTCTGCTCCTTTTGGCTAATCTCATGTAATCTACGGAACACCTTTGTCTTATTTCAAGTTTTTAAGAGGTTTTTTTTTTTTTTTTTTTTTTTTTTTGGTTTTTCGAGACAGGGTTTCTCTGTGGTTTTGGAGCCTGTCCTGGAACTAGCTCTTGTAGACCAGGCTGCTCTCGAACTCACAGAGATCCGCCTGCCTCTGCCTCCTGAGTGCTGGGATGAAAGGGCTGCGCCACCACCGCCCGGCCCAAGAGTTTATTTTTAACAAAAATATCTAGTGTCTTTCTTAAAGATACCAAAACTTTGGCAGCTACAAATGCTGTTTGTTTGTCTTATATTTGAAACTAGATTAAATACTTTTTTAATATTAATTGAAATACTGAACTCTCACAGCCAGGCACAATAGCTCATACTTGTAATCCTGGAATCCGAGAAGCTGAGCAGGAGGATTCCCACAAATTAAAGGCTGGCATGGGTTAAATAACGAGTTTCAGGCCAGCTCAGGCTATTAGTGGGATACTGTGCAAAAACAATGATTTTTTTCTTTAAAAATTCAGGTGTGCTGCAGTCCATGATGTCATTCACTCTGACAGGACATGGTCAGAGCTGTGTCCCGAAACAGACACTGCCAGAGAGTGTCTGCTATCGCCTCTCTGGAGCCACAACCTTTAAAGGGTTAACTGCCACTGCCACAGATGCAACACAAGCTGCCACCTCATCTCTTGCCAGCCCCACCCCCTCTGGTGACCTTTATGGCTGCAGGCTGACATCATCATGCGTCCTTCAGGCCCTGGCCTCCTCTTGGAAGTTCCTCTTGGGCTTGCCATCCCATCCCAGGCACAGCACACGAACAGGAAGCGCTCAGCTGCCAGCCAGACCTTATCCCTACAGCCGCCCGCTGTGGAGAGATTGCAACTCTCTGCTGGCCCTGCCCTGGATATGAGGCTTCTCATGGGCGAAGAATAAAAACACCCTTATTTTCAAATATGAGGGCTAAGATCTAAGTAACTGCCTTAAAGCCTGACTCTCTCTACCTGCTAAGTCCATTTTTAGGTCTGGGTTTTAAATCCCAGCATTGGGAAACAATCTTCCTTCCTATTACCCCAGAGACCTATTCCAGTCGGTCCAGCCTCGATAACATTGAAAACAGCCCGAAGAAAAACAGGGCTGGGTTCCTCGAATGGCAGACTCAAGGTCTAGATGGGGGAAAGGGTGTTGAAAAAAATGAAAGAAGAGAAATGTAGCTTGGGAATCAACCAATAAAGAAAGCCGAATGATGAACGTTTGCATTTACTATAGACTTTTTTTTTTCAAACTTGAGGGTTATGAAGTAGCAAAAGTAAATATTAGGAAATGAGGTGTAGCTGAGTAGAAAGCACTAGCCTATCATGTGTGCAGCCCTGGACTTAATCACTGGATGGATGGATGGATGGATGGATGGATGGACGGACAGAGACAAATGAAAGACGGTTCAGTGTCATAAAGGCCACTTTGGAAAGGAAGCATACAATGCAATGGAGACAGACAGCAGTGGCAGGAAAGGACATGCAGAAAGGATCCTACGACCATCCAGGAAGGAACAGGAAGTCTCCAGGACACAGCAGGTCTTTTTGATTCCGGTGTGGCTAACTGGCCCAAGGAAGAGTTGGCCCCATGCAATGGATATTTCCACAGGGTTATCCCAAAACGCCTTCAAAAATCAGCATTTGACACTCCTACATTGCTGATGGGAATGCAAGCTGGGACAGCCCCTTTGGATGTCAGTGTGGTGATTTCTCAGAAAATTAGGAAACAACCTTCCTCAAGATCCAGTAATACCACTTTTGGATATATACCCAAAAGATGCTCAATCATACCACAAGGACATGTGCTCAACTATGTTCACAGCAGCATTGTTTGTCACAGCCAGAACCTAGAAACAACCTAAACATCCCTCGATCAAAGAATGGATAAGAAAAATGTGGTACATTTACATAATGGATTACTATATAGCAAATAATAATAATAATAATGACAGCTTGAAATTTGCAGACAAATGGATGGAGCTAGAAAACTTCATATTTAGTGAGGTAACTCAGACCCAGAAAGACAAATATCATATGTACTCACTCATAAGTGGCTTTTAGACATAAATCAAAGAAAACCAGCCTACAATTCACAATCCCAGAGAACCTAGACAACAATGAGGAACCTAATAGAGACATACATAGATCTAATCTACATGGGAAGTAGAAAAAGTCAAGATTTCCTGAGTAAATTGGGAGCATGGGGACCATGGGAAAGGGTTAAAGGGGAGGGGAGCAGAGAAAAATATATAGCTCAATATTATCAATAAAAAAATATGCTTATTAAAAAATGAAGTAGGCAGCTGTGAAAACTTTTTGAACAATTAAAAAAATCAGCATTTGTGACGTTATTTCCCCCTAAATTCTCCATTCCTGATCTCACATGGATTATAGTCAACAGAACACAGAGAGCTGTCCATGGTGAGCCCTGCGTCCTCTCCTTTTCCCTCTGCCACACCCTTCTCACTGCCTGCAGTGTTCCTGTGGCCCAGGGTGCCATCTTCCTTGTCTGTGCAACAGTCTCCTGCCTTGAAGATTCCAGACCGCCTAGCCCATGTGCTCTGGCTGAGAAGAGGCCGCCATAGACACCAACCGTTCTCTGTCCTGATTCACAGATGAACCAGATACACAGCGCTGTTCTGGGGTATACCTAGGAGCAGACTCCTGACCCAAGGAGCCCAGTCAGTGGTTGTCCCTGATACTTATGAGCAACAGAATACAGTGATATTCTCTAGAATCTGAACTGCCTGGTGCTGGTTTGGATGAGAGGGGCCAGGGAGCCTTCCCTCCACGTGCAGAGAGGGGAGAGAAGCAGTGAGCAAACTAGGAAGGACAGGGGAAGAAACTAAGTTAGCGAGGGGATGGCACCACATTGTGTGAGCCCTGCATGGAGCTGCAGTAGGCTCTAAGGTGAGCAGCAGAGTCTGCTTTTCTCTTTGGGTTGGAATAAACCAACAGCAGGAGCCCTGGAGTGTCCCAGAGTGTCCCTGGAGTGTCCCAGAGTGTCCTGCAGTGTCCCAGAGTGTCCTGAAGTGTCCCCAGAGTGTCCCTGCAGTGTCCCCGGAGTGTCCCTGCAGTGTCCCCGGAGTGTCCCTGGAGTGTCCCAGAGTGTCCCTGAAGTGTCCCAGAGTGTCCTGCAGTGTCCCTGGAGTGTCCTGCGGTGTCCCCAGAGTGTCCCTGGAGTGTCCCCGGAGTGTCCCTGGAGTGTCCCAGAGTGTCCTGCAGTGTCCCCAGAGTGTCCCTGCAGTGTCCCCGGAGTGTCCCTGCAGTGTCCCCGGAGTGTCCCTGGAGTGTCCCTACAGTGTCCCTACAGTGTCCCCAGAGTGTCCTGCAGTGTCCCTGGAGTGTCCCAGAGTGTCCTGCAGTGTCCCAGAGTGTCCTGCAGTGTCCCCAGAGTGTCCCTGCAGTGTCCCCGGAGTGTCCCTGCAGTGTCCCCGGAGTGTCCCTGGAGTGTCCCAGAGTGTCCCTGAAGTGTCCCAGAGTGTCCTGCAGTGTCCCTGGAGTGTCCCTGGAGTGTCCCAGAGTGTCCCTGAAGTGTCCCAGAGTGTCCTGCAGTGTCCCTGGAGTGTCCTGCGGTGTCCCCGGAGTGTCCCTGGAGTGTCCCCGGAGTGTCCCTGGAGTGTCCCAGAGTGTCCTGCAGTGTCCCAGAGTGTCCTGCAGTGTCCCCAGAGTGTCCCTGGAGTGTCCCTGGAGTGTCCCTGGAGTGTCCCTACAGTGTCCCTACAGTGTCCCAGAGTGTCCTGCAGTGTCCCCAGAGTGTCCCTGGAGTGTCCCAGAGTGTCCCCGGAATGTCCTGCAGTGTCCCCAGAGTGTCCCTGCAGTATCCCCGGAGTGTCCTGCATTGTCCCCAGAGTGTCCTGCAGTGTCCCCGGAGTGTCCCTGCAGTATCCCCGGAGTGTCCTGCAGTGTCCCTGAAGTGTCCTGCAGTGTCCCCAGAGTGTCCTGCAGTGTCCCCGGAGTGTCCCTGAAGTGTCCCAGAGTGTCCTGCAGTGTCCCCGGAGTGTCCTGCAGTGTCCCCGGAGTGTCCTGCAGTGTCCCTGGAGTGTCCCAGGCATGTCCTGCAGTTTCCCCAGAGTGTCCTGCAGTGTCCCCGGAGTGTCCTGCAGTGTCCCTGGAGTGTCCCAGGCATGTCCTGCAGTTTCCCCAGAGTGTCCTGCAGTGTCCCCGGAGTGTCCTGCAGTGTCCCTGGAGTGTCCCAGGCATGTCCTGCAGTTTCCCCAGAGTGTCCTGCAGTGTCCCCGGAGTGTCCCAGAGTGTCCTGCAGTGTCCCCGGAGTGTCCTGCAGTGTCCCCGGAGTGTCCCCAGAGTGTCCTGCAGTGTCCCCGGAGTGTCCTGCAGTGTCCCCGGAGTGTCCCAGAGTGTCCCCGGAGTGTCCCAGAGTGTCCTGCAGTGTCCCCAGAGTGTCCTGCAGTGTCCCCGGAGTGTCCTGCAGTGTCCCCGGAGTGTCCTGCAGTGTTCCAGGCATGTCCTGCAGTGTCCCCAGAGTGTCCTGCAGTGTCCCCAGAGTGTCCTGCAGTGTCCCCGGAGTGTCCCTGGAGTGTCCCCGGAGTGTCCCCGGAGTGTCCTGCAGTGTCCCAGAGTGTCCTGCAGTGTCCCCGGAGTGTCCTGCAGTGTCCCCGGAGTGTCCTGCAGTGTCCCCGGAGTGTCCCAGAGTGTCCTGCAGTGTCCCAGGCGTGTCCTGCAGTGTCCCCGGAGTGTCCCTGCAGTGGCCCTGGAGTGTCCTGCAGTGTCCCCGGAGTGTCCTGCAGTGTCCCCGGAGTGTCCCCGGAGTGTCCCAGAGTGTCCTGCAGTGTCCCCAGAGTGTCCTGCAGTGTCCCCGGAGTGTCCTGCAGTGTCCCCGGAGTGTCCCAGAGTGTCCCCGGAGTGTCCCAGAGTGTCCTGCAGTGTCCCCGGAGTGTCCTGCAGTGTCCCCGGAGTGTCCTGCAGTGTCCCCGGAGTGTCCTGCAGTGTCCCCAGAGTGTCCTGCAGTGTCCCTGGAGTATCCTGCAGTGTCCCCGGAGTGTCCCTGGAGTGTCCCCGGAGTGTCCCCGGAGTGTCCTGCAGTGTCCCCGGAGTGGCCCTGCAGTGGCCCTGGAGTGTCCACTTTCCAACTCAACTGTGTTTCAGCCACCATGACGTTCCCCAGTTTTTGAGTCACTTTATGTGTGGAGTGTTAAGGCGTAAACCCCAAGGCGTGCACATACTTGGATTTTTGAGACAAGGGTTGACCATCTAGCACAGGCTGGCCTTGAGCACAGAAGGGCCTGCCTCGGCCTTCTGAACCGCCACATGTACCAATTTCCCTGTTCCTTGAACTAATCCTCAACTTGTCCTAGACATGTTTTCTCAGGCTAGAATGTCCTCTATATTTTACCTATTAAATCCCAACTCACGTATCAAGCTGTGTTCATTTGCATCCTATACAAATGGTACACATACAAGATGCTCACTTTAGAGCAGCCCTGAGACACGAGCAATGCAAGTGCCTTCCAAGTGGACGTTTGCCTGCTAAAAGAAACGTGTGTGGTAACATGATAGTGGGAAATGTGTGTTTAGCATGGGGACATATGCTTTTCAGTTTCATTCCTGGCGCCCAAGGAGGTGGTGAACCTCCATGCATTCCTGGTGCCCTCCATGCTGCAAATCGAACCCAGGTCCTTAACAAATGCAACTGCTTTGAAGCGCTGAGCAGCAGACTCTTCAGCAACAAGGATATATTCTTCGTAAACTTAGTAATCAAAGTTGTTTCTTTTAAGATACATTTCTTTTTAGTTATGTGTATGAGTGCAGGCATGTCTGAGCACCACATGCATGCCCATGGTTCATAGGGGACAGAGGAGGGCACTGAATTCCCTGGCACTGGAGTTGCAGAGGGTTGTGCCCTGGGGTCCTCTGGGAGAGCAGCCAGTGCTCTTACCCACGGAGCCATCTCTCCAATCCATCAAAATAGTTTTGAGGGCCATATGGCATGACCCATATTTACATAACTGAAGAGAAAGTTGGAGGAGCCAACCAAAAGAAAGAGCCCAGGGGTGTGGAACAACCTCAGAAAGGTGTGCACACAGAGCAGAACCAGCAGAGGGCACCCAAGGGCGGTGCGAAGTCAACCGGGAGCAGGCAGCAAGTGTGTGCTGTGTGCAATAGGGCCCAACCCATTGAAGGAGTCCCAAGCAGAAAGGGCAGTAGATAGGAAGGACTGCAAAGAAAATTAAGGTTCTGACCACCTATTAGTGCATAACTCTATTAGGTCAAAATACTCCCTCCAAATGGGAGACACGTAAAAGAGAGAGACTTGAAAACTATGCTCAAAATTAGGGACTTTCGTGGCTGGCTCCTGAAAGACAGACACTCAAGGACAGCGTACAGGGCTTCCCAAAAGGAATTCATTTAACTCAGCCCTTAGAGGGGTGTAGGGACGCATTCTTCAAGGAAACATCATCTCTGTTAAAGATGAACAGAGGCTGTGAAAATGGCCTGTATTTAAGAAGACTAAACCAATGCTAATTAAATATTACTTAATCATAAAATTCGTCCTATAATCAGGAGGACAGCTAATTCTATAAAGGCCATCGTGGACACACTTGAAAATACCACAGCTTTGCCCAGGTGTAATAGCACAGGCCTGTGATCCTGAGGAAGGGGCAGAAGGACAATGAGCTCATACCAGCCTGGGATACGGACATCAAAGGCCAGTCTGAAGTAGACAGTGAGCCCCAGGCTCAAAGCAAAACAAGAGCAGGGGATACGGGTCTGTGGTAGAATTCTTGCCAAGTACATGTTTCTGGGTTTGATATATAGCCAATAACCCCCCCCCACACACACACACACATAGGTAGATACTTACACACACACAAATCTAAACTTAGAACATGCCACAAATCTCGTAAAAGTCACAATAAAACTGACAACTCTATATATCTGAGAGAAGAGCCTCCTTCTTAGGAAAGAAAAGACGAAGTCTTCAGAGGCCTGGGGCCTAACATATGCAATTTCCTTTCTTTCTTTTTTTTAAAATTTATTTATTTATTTATTTATTTATTAAAGATTTCTGTCTCTTCCTCGCCACCGCCTCCCATTTCCCTCCTCCTCCCCCAATCAAGTCCCCCTCTCTCGTCAGCCCAAAGAGCAATCAGGGCTCCCTGCCCTGTGGGATGTCTAAGGACCACCCACCTCCATCCAGGTCTAGTAAGGTGAGCATCCAAACTGCCTAGGCTCCCACAAGGCCAGTACGTGCAGTAGGATCAAAAACCCATTGCCATTGTTCTTGAGTTCTCAGTAGTCCTCATTGTCCGCTATGTTCAGCGAGTCCGGTTTTATCCCAGGCCTTTTCAGACCCAGGCCAGCTGGCCTTGGGAATATACCCAAGAGATGCCCTATCATACAACAAAAGTATATGCTCAACTATGTTCATAGCAGCATTGTTTGTAATAGCCAGAACCTGGAAACAACCTAGATGCCCTTCAATGGAAGAATGGATGAAGTATGGAATATATACATATTAGAGTATTACTCAGCAGTAAAAAACAAGGACTTCTTGAATTTTGCATGCAAATGGATGGAAATAGAAAACACTATCCTGAGTGAGGTAAGCCAGACCCAAAAAGAGGAACATGGGATGTACTCACTCATATTTGGTTTCTAGCCATAAATAAAGGACATTGAGCCTATAATTAGTGATCCTAGAGAAGCTAAATAAGAAGGAGAACCCAAAGAAAAACATATAGGCATCCTCCTGAATATTAACCTTCATCAGGCGATGAAAGGAGACAGAGACAGAGACCCACATTGGAGCACCGGACAGAAATCTCAAGGTCCAAATCAGGAACAGAAGGAGAGAGAACACGAGCAAGGAACTCAGGACTGCGAGGGGTGCACCCACACACTGAGACAATGGGGATGTTCTATCGGGAACTCACCAAGGCAACTTCCTTTCAGATAACTCCTGTGCCACTAACCTAGGAGGGGACACTCACAGAAATGTGTCCTGGGTGATTTCATGTCTGTGAGAACCTAAGAGTGCACTCACACAAACTAAGAAGATGACCTCGCTAGGTGATGGCCTCCTATGGGTGCACTGTCTATATGTGCTTCTGTTGTTAGATTAGGGACCCGTAGCTAGGACAAAATACCTGAGATACTCGATTTTAGAGGAACGAACTTTGGTTCAGAGATTTAAGGGCTCTGGGCCAGTGTCATTGCAGAATGTCTTGCAGTGAGACAGTGATAAGGCTGTTCAGCTTATGACCAAAAGCCAGGAAACAGCAGGAGAAAAGGCTGCAGCCCCAATATCCCTGTGAAGGGCACACCCTCAATGACCTAAACCCAATGTAGTGTGGGGGCATTCCAGAGCTGAACCACTGCTGTGAACCAGCGTGTTACCTGGTCTGCGAGAGAGCTGGACCGCTGCTACTGTGAGCTGGCGTGTTACCTGGTCTGCGAGAGAGCTGGACCGCTGCTACTGTGAGCTGGCGTGTTACCTGGTCTGCGAGAGAGCTGGACCACGGCTACTGTGAGCTGGTGTGTTACCTGGTCTGCGAGAGAGCTGGACCACTGCTACTGTGAGCTGGCGTGTTACCTGGCCTGAGACAGAGTTGGACCACTGCTACTGTGAGCTGGCGTGTTACCTGGTCTGCGAGAGAGCTGGACCGCTGCTACTGTGAGCTGGTGTGTTACCTGGTCTGCGAGAGAGCTGGACCACTGCTACTGTGAGCTGGCGTGTTACCTGGTCTGCGAGAGAGCTGGACCGCTGCTACTGTGAGCTGGTGTGTTACCTGGCCTGAGACAGAGTTGGACCACTAGACACTTCTCACTCCTCTCATAGACAGCTGGGAAATAAGGGGCTCTGGAGTCAGAGAGTTTTGTTTTCAGTGTGTTTGGTTTCCTCCTGCAATATTGATTTACAGACTGTTGTGTGGACAGCTGCCTACCTTCCTGCTAGGAGTCTGGAATTATAAAGAGCCTAGAACAGCTCAGCACTAACAAGGGATGAGAGCTAGTCTAAGGGCATTGATGATGTATTTGAGAGCAGGGTGGTCTCAGCAGTGAGATTAGCAGGAGATAAAAAGGGTTTTGTCTGAGCTGAATATTTCCAATCTGCTGAGTTGAAAGAGAGCTCAGCTGTTGGCCTTGGGAGGAATAAGTGGGCCTGTGGACCTACCTGGCATTTGGGAAAACTTCCATGGCACTTAGACAGCTATTCCCACCAACTGGAGCCTCACATGCCCCACCTTGAGGAGGATGAGTTTCTCAAAACAGTGGGCACTTACTTAAAATTAATGTTGACCACAAGCTTCAGTCACCAGCAAGCTGAGACACAGCAAAATGCTCGAAATACCAACAAGCCCTACAGCTGTGGCAATCTGGTCGGCTATACCCAGGGGCTCAACCATTAGGAAAATCCACAGCAAGGTCTGGGGGAGTGGCACATACCTGGAATCCCAGCACCCAGTAAAGGCAGGAGGGTCAGAACTCAAGGCTAGCCTGGGCTACACCACCAGCATGACTGAGACCCACCCGAGTCAGATCAGACCATCTCAAAACAAAGGGATGAGTTGCATAGGACAAGCCACTTTATCCCTGAATTTTATTTTTAAGGTGTCTCACCTTGAATTTTATAGCATTGCTACTCTGGTAGAGAAATGGCCATATTCCATACCCCTTCCTTCTTAAAACAAAAGTAGACTATCAAAGCCACAAGTGATGATTAATTTCAAACCCACATCTAGGAAGCATGAGGCCTGACATCATAAAAATATATGGCTACCATAACTGGGTTAATTATTGTGAAGACGTGATGGTTTCCTCTCAGTTTTACATGGTGTCTCTATTGAGTGAGTATTTACCCAACAATATAGAAAAGAACTGTGTGGGAGTTTGGATGTAATTGGCTCCCCTACACGTATATGGAGTGGCACTGTTAGGAGGCGTGGCTCTGTTGGAGTAGGTGTGGCCTTGTTGGAAAAAGTGTGTCACTGTAGAGATGGGCTTTGAAGTCTCATATATGCTCAAGTCATACCCAAAGTCTCAGACCACTTCCTGTTGCCTTAGGTCCTTCTCCAGCACCATGTCTGCCTGCATGCTGCCACGTCACACCGTGATGACAATGGACTAAACCTCTGAAACTCTAAGCCACCCCAATCAAACGTCACGGTGTCTATTCACAGCAATAGAACCCAAAGACAATCTGGTAGGCCTAATTTATTATAGAAATCTCTCTCAGGGGCTGGAGAGATGGCTCAGTGGCTAAGAGCATTGCCTGCTCTTCCAAAGGTCCTGAGTTCAATTCCCAGCAACCACATGGGGGCTCACAACCATCTGTAATGAGGTCTGGTGCCCTCTTCTGGCCTTCAGGCATACACACAGACAAAATATTGTATATATAATAAATAAATAAATATAAAGAATTCATTTAGGAAAAAAAAAGAAATCTCTCCCAATATTAAAGAATAAGTTTGGGCAAGGAGGCAGCATGATTTAGAAAATGCTCTCATGGGGCCAGCAGGATGGCTCAGCAGGTAAAGTGCTCGCTTGGAAGCTTGATACCGTGTGTTAACCCAGAACCCACACAAAGGTGGAAAGAGAGCAATTTCTGGAAACTGTCCTCTCA
Source organism: Microtus oregoni (assembly GCF_018167655.1). NCBI lineage: Eukaryota > Metazoa > Chordata > Mammalia > Rodentia > Cricetidae > Microtus > Microtus oregoni. The sequence continues at coordinate 26,677,537 of NW_024543093.1, read as the reverse complement.
CCTACACACACACACACACACACACACATACACACACACATACGTATGCACACACATACACATACACACACACATACACACACACATACACACACACATACACACACACATACACACATACACACACACATACACACACAAACACATACACACACATACACACACACACATATGCATGCACACACTCCATGCACACACAGTAATAACTTTTTTAAGAAAAAAGAATCATTTTCCCAAAAAACACCAAGAACTAAGAAAGTGCTAATGGCAGTCATGTGATCCATCAAAGGCAGCAATGTGTATGGCTCAGGCTGTCCTGGAACTCACTTATATAGACTGTGCTGGCCTCAATATCACAGAGATCCTAATATGGCTAAGAACGCTACTCAGGGACCAAACCAATACCCTCTCACGCCTATGCACAGACAACACTAACTGTCCTTTCCCTTGCAGCTGGATGTGGCCATGTGACCACATAGCTAGACTACATTACCCACTATCCCCTGAACCTAGATGCTGCCATGTGACTAAACAGCAAAACTACATTACCCAGTTTCCCCTGCAGCTGCCAGGGGACTAGGTTCTAGCCCAAAGATAAAGATATATATGTAAACAAAGACTGTCCATAAGCACTGAGCTTTTGGAGAATGTTACCATAGAAAAACCTAATTTAAGCTAGGGAGAAACCTTGTCTAAAAAAATCAAAAATAGTAATAATAATAATAATTTAACTCTAATAGACCTATAGATATTCAGTTGATTTCTGTAAATTTCTCTTCTAAAATGATCTTATCCCAAGATGAACACAGTGGTGTTGGCTACCCAAATATAAAAATCTAAATGCTGATGAATCACCACGTAGCTAAAATCAACAGTATTGAGCAACACGCATTCTGCCACAATACAAAAGCCAAACACAAAGGATCACAAGAGAGTTGAGGTATCCCTGGCATAGCAGCATGCACTTTAATCCCAGCACTTGGTTGTGAGAGGTAGGAGGATCTCTGTGATAGAGGCCAGCACAGTCTATATAATGAGTTCCAGGACAGCCTGAGCTATATACTGAGACTCTGTCTCAAAAAAAATAAATATATAAAAACTGAGAAAGAGAGAGAGACAGAGACAGAGAGACAGAGACAGAGAGACAGAGAGAGTCATTCACACCACCAGACAGAACAAATCAGTACAACATAGACCAGGCGGAAGGGGAGGCCAGCAACCTTGATAAGAAGATGTGCTGTTAAGAATTATAAACTCTCTCCCAGATTTGTAAGGACATTTCCTGTGAAGAGCCTCCCCCTGGCAGAGGCAGAGCTGGTCAGGTTGTCATAGGGAAGGAGGACAGTTGTCACCAAGACAACAGATGCTGTGAACAGAAAGAGTACACCTGCTTCCACACCACACTCATGGTCCTAGATGTCTAACCAAGTGGGCTGAGAGCACCCACGCTCACTGAACCGCACACAGGTGACACCAAGGTGTCCTCCAGGAAACGAATGGGTAATATCTGTAGCAATGAACAGACAAGGGAATATTAGTGAGAACTGAAGAGGAAGGGACCATCGAATAATGAAAAGCTGTATGAGGGAACTGTTAACGGTATTACTAAGTAAGAGAAGTCAACCTTACAATCCTATCCCAACATTCTGGAAGAAGCAAAACTGTAGCGACCATAAGAAAACTCAGACCTTATCCTCTGGATGCCTGGGGTTGGGAGACTGGAGGGTAGGGGGGATATGTGGGGGCGGGGGGCAGAAGATTGTTAAAGCAGTACAACTATGATGGAGGAGGGTCATTTGTCTATGTGTTACTTTCATCCATTAATAAAGAAACTGCCATGGCTTTTGATAGGACAGCAGCTTAGATAGGCAGAGAAGACAGAACAGAATGCTGGGAGAAAGAAGGCAGTGAGGTAGACGCCATGGAGCCAGCCGCCAGGTCAGACATGCTGAATCTTCCCCAGTAAGCTACACAGATTATTAGAAATGGGTTAATCAAGATGTGGGAGTTAGCCAATAAGAGGCTGAAACTAATGGGCTAGGCACTGTTTAAATGAATACAATTCGTGTGTTCTTATTTCCAGGCATAAGCTAGCCAGGCGGCCGGGAGCCAGGCGGCAGGAATGCAGCCCAGCTCTCATCACTACACAACTATTTCTGCAGACACCATAAAGGCAGTGTTGCGGTTGGCATGTGAGATGTCCCCTAGAGGCTCCTGTGTGTGACCACTTGAACTGGAACCTAAAGAGTCTACCCCAAATGCTACCTTCCCATACTGCCCTGTGGCATGGCTGCACTGTATTTCCTCTAAAGACATTACCAAGGGATTTGAGACACCATCTTCACAGAATGGATGTCCCTTAGGCCAGGCCAGGTGCCGGTCACCTGTATTGCTCCCCTTGCTCTTTTCAAAGTTCCTCTCACATACACCATTTTAGCCACGTGTAAGCAGAGGCTACCATCCTGCCAGTGGGCTGCATAGAACAAAAGATCAGCAATCCATGCACCCACACTAGACTTGACATGGAATGTCCACCAACCTAGAGATTGCATAAATCTATCTGATCTCCTCAGTGGATACACCATGGGTCCATGCCTCCTGAAGGGAAGAGAAGCTGAGGTGATGTGTACTTTTTCAACAAGCCTCGTGGCCTTCAGGGTCTCTGTGTGTGCAAGGAGAAGGAAGAAGAGGTCGGAACAGCAGGGGGTATGGGAGAAGGACCTCGGCCATGGAGAGTCAGTGGGGAGCTGAAGGGCCACTATTGCTAAGAAGACAAACACTAGATTAACAGGCTGGGTGGGTGCTTTGGGTTTACTATCTTTTTTTTTTTTTAACTTTTATTGTTGTTTTTCAAGACAGGGTTTCTCTGTGTAGCTCTGGCTGTCCTGGAATTCACTCTATAGACTAGACTAGCCTAGAACTCATAGACATCCATCTGCCCCTGCCTCCCGAGGCCTAGGATTAAAGGTGTGTGCCACTACAGCCTGGCTGATTTGGGTTTATTAAGGCCAAGTTTTGCTCTGTCACCCTGGCTGTCCTGATACTCACCATGTAAATCAGGGTAGCCTCAGATCACAGGAACCAGCCTCAGCCTCTCCAGTGATGGAATTGCGTCAATGCACCCGCCCCCCAGCCCTGAGTTATAACCCAACTCCCTGCGGAGCACAGAGACACAGGTTAAACCCTGCGTGGCTATTGCATCTCCAAAACACAGCCTTTCCTGCTTTGCCATTCTCTAAGAAGGCAGCAGAACCCAGCACCTAAGGGAAATCACACTGATTTCTTGAGTCTTCAGAGAGCCTAACTTAGGGCAGCAAAGAATGCTGATAGCAGCATGGACCTGATGCCAGCCCAGAGGCCGGAAATGCTGGCAGCCTGCTCACGTCGAACAATGAAAACTATGAAAACTTCCGTATGGCAAAACTGCCCGACTATGTCAAAAGGAACTAAACGCGCTATTTATATTAGCAGCTGTGCTGCCAAGTTTATGTCAATATGATACATGCTACAGTAGTCTGAAAGGAGGGAACCAGTTAAGAAAATGCCTCCCTCTGTAAGATGGGTTTGTAGGCAAGCCTGGAGGGCATTTTCTTACATTAGTGACTGACGGGAGAGGGCCCAGACCATTGTGGTGGTGCCACCCCTGGACCTGGGTAAGCAGGCTGAGCAAACCATGTAGAGCAAACCAGTAAGAAGCACCCTCCATGGCCTCTGCAGCAGCTCCTGCATCTAGGATCCTGCCCTGTTTGAGTTCTGTCCCGGCTTCCTTTCATGATGAACTCTGATACAGAAGCACCAGCCAAAAATAAACCCCTTCCCGCCCCAACTTGCTCCGGTTATGGTGGCTCATCACTGCAACAGTAACCCTAACTAAGACAACAGTTCTTAACAGATGATTGACAGAATGCTACATGATCTTTAAGAAGGAGTTAGCGTCGGGCAGTCGTGGTGCACACGTTTGATCCCAGCACTCGTGAGTTCGAGGCTAGCCTGGTCTACCTAGTAAGTTCCAGGACAGCCAGGACTATGCAGAGAAACTGTCTCAGAAAGAAGGAGAAAAAGAATGAGTTAGAGACAGACCTGGTAGATGGAACATACCTGTTACCTTAGCACAGGGAATGCTGAGATGGTAGGAACGAAAGGTTGCTCTACACACACAGTGAGATCCCGTCTCAAGAAAACAAGAGAACAGAAAGAGGAGAGCGCTTTACGCAAAGATCTCAAAGAAAAAAGGCTTTCATAATTTATTTTTTGGTTATTTTTAATTATGGGTATATTGGGGCGTGCACATAAGAGGGTATGCCAATAGAGGCCAGAAGAGGGCATCAGATCCCCTGGAGCCAGAGTCACAGGAAGCTGTGAGCTGTCCACAACTGGGAACGGAATTCGGCTCCTCTGGAAGAGCAATAAGTACTCGACTGCCGAGCCAACTCTAAGATCCTTAAAGTAGAAGGGCTTCTAAGGCAAGTGAACCCAGCACCGTGAAGGAGAAGAGCAATCCTATTGCCAGCCACAGAGACTTGAAAGTGCTCTAACATAGTGTGCTGAGTGTATGCCAACAGTCGGAGGGTGGAAATGAACCGAGCCAACGCCCAGAAAAACACCAACTCCTTAAAATGACCTAAGAATAATCTAAAAACATTTTTAACAAGATTTGAAAACCATCCACAAGGAAAACCCCAGTCCCAGATGGCTCCACTGGTGAAAGAGGAATGAAGACCAATTCTTCACGATGTTTAAAAAAAAATCAAACATCAGGCAACATTAACCAGAACTCAGTCTGAGAGGCCAATAACTACAAGAACCAAATACCTCCCTCCCTCCCTCCCAATCTCTCTCTCTCTCTCGCTCTCTCTCTCTCTCTCTCTCTCTCTCTCTCTCTCACACACACACACACACACACACACACACACACACAAATCTAGGATAGTGTGGCTGGTAACTGTAGACATAAAATCCTCAACAAAATACTAGAAAGTCATCTAGGAATACTATTTTAATGATAATTATATGGCCAGGTGTATCTGTAAACACCTGTAATCCCAGCACTTGGAAGACAGAGGCAAGGGAATGGGGAGCTCAAAGTGATCCTCACTATACCACGAGAATCTACTCTGTGGTGGAAAAAAGACTGTTGTGTTGTGTGGACTCCACATTCATCTGAGGAAGGCAGGGAGCTTTGAAAAACACTCCACAAACTAGCACCTTTTACAGACAGATGAAAGTCATCTCAGGTGACAGTCCCCTTAGAGTCGGCCACAGACAGACAACAGCTCTCAATACACACAGAGAGATATGGATGTGAATGTCACGGTCTCACTGTGTAGCTCTGACTGACAAGGCTGGCCTTGAACTCACAGAGATACACTTGCCTCTGCTTCCTGAATACACAGCTCTCAGCATCCCTCTTCAAGACAGCAGTGAAGGTGTTAGCCAGGACACTCAGGTAAGAAAATGAAATAGCACGATTCTGTATCTAGAATAACTAAAGAATTCACTAGAGAACTACCAGAACTTATACGCAAGTTCAGTGTGTTTACAAGATACAAGAATAAGACTCAAAAAAAAAAAACCCTATTACATAGCCATTTGCTAGCAGTAAATAATTAGAAAGTGAGATAAAAATGCAATATGCCAAATAACTGCATTTAACAAAAGAAAACCAGAACTTAATCCCTGAAAACTATAAACATGAAAAAATTAAAGACAGTCTAACAAAAAGGAAAGTATGCCATGTTTATAGATCTGAAAAGCTAAAATCATTAATGCAACACTGCAAAACCGTTTTCAGAATCCATGTGATCGTTATGAAAACACCAGCTGATTTTTGGGCTGAGGGAAGTTCTCAGTATACAGCCCAGGCTGACTCTGAATTTTAGATTCTCCTGCCTCAACTTCCTAAGAGAACTAGTCCTACTACACCAGTCCCCCACTAATGATTCTGCAGCAATTGAAAGTTGATCCTAAAATTCATTTGCAAGTTCAAGGGACTCCAACAGCCAAAATAAGCTGTAAAAATATTAAATTAGAAAATTCAAGCTTCTGTATTGTGTTTTGTTTTGTTATTGCACAAGCAACAACACCTGACAAAGAGCAAGGCCTTTATTCACTGATTCATGCATTCATTCATTCCAGAGACAGAGTTTCCCTGTGTAGCCCTGGCTGTCTTGGAATTCACTATGTAGCCCAGGCTGGCCTCAAACTCAGAGATCCAGCTGCCTCTGGCTCCAAAGCACCGGGACTAAAGTCAAGAACCACCATCACCACCACCAGGTTTTTTTCGCTCAGGGGTTAGAGGTATAGTTATCACGGCAGAGAAGTCACATGAAAAGAACATGAAACAACCAGTCACGTTGCATGGGGTGGGGTGGGGGGATTAGCCTACCTTTTAATTCTGCCCAATAGTCAAGCATAGGGAAAAGTGTCCACACAGTTAAAGTGAAGTTAGGCTTGTCTCCTCAATTAAACCCAATCTAGATAATCCCTCATAGGTGTGGCCAGAGGCTTGCCTCATAGAAGATTCTAGATCCTATCAAGGTGACAGTATTAACTGTCAAGACTTAAGTAATCAAGAGTAGAAAGTGACTTTAAAATAAACATACAGATTGGTGCCCTAGAACTGAGTGGTCATTTGATATTTGACATGATGCTAAAATAATCCAATGAGGAAAAATTGTTTTCCATGTAATGGTGTTGGGAAGAGGGTTCTCCACATGCAAAGGAACACAGCTGCATGCACCCCTCAAAACACATGCTTAGAATCAGATAAATAGAATCAGATAAAATATGGGCTTAAACTAGAAAATCCTAAGGAAAATAGGAGCACGGACTGGAGCACGCAATGGATCCAGCACAGACCTCAAAAACAGGTAAAGCAGACAACACGGACATTTAAAACACACATCAAGACCCCAGCATAAACGCCAAACAACACAGGCATGGTGGCATAAGCCTTTAATCCCAGCTCTAGGGAGCCAGGGGAATCTCTGCGAGTTCAAGGCCAGTCTGGTCTACAGAGCCTGCCAGGGCTACACAGTGAGGCCCTGTCTCTCTCACAGGCACCTCAACTCCTCAAAAGAGGATGGCCTTTAGCAGCTAGAAGAAAAGAAAGGCAAAGGGCTGCCCAGAGACAAGTTGGCAGAGCCCTTCTGTTCTTTCTGAGTGCACCCTTTGTGTGCAGTGCTCAGGGTATAGCAATTACCAGGCACAGAGCCTTCCATGAAGGCATGAGAAAGTTCACTGACCTGGAAGAACTAAGTGTAGAGTTCAAATCTTAGCTTCAGCACCTGCTAGGCAGAGTAGCCATGCACACTTTACACAGTGACACTAAGATTAAAAATGACATTCAAAATCACTAGTCCTCAGTGGTCAGCTATCTGTGGTCGCTGTTCTTGGTTGTCAACTTGTCTACCTCTGGAGTTAACAAAAACCCAAACAGCTGGACACATCTCTGAGGGATTTTTCCCTAATTACATCATTTGAAATTGGAAGACCCACTTTTAATCCAGGTATTTCCAGGAGGGAAGATGCCTTGGTTTTAGATCTGTTGAGGTGGAAAGATCCACCTTAAATCTGGGTCTCTTGAGGTGGGAAAATTCACCTTAAATCCAGGTTACACCTTCTGGTGGCAGCCTATATAAAGGACAGGGAAAATGTGTGTGTGTGTGTGTGCGCGCGCGCGCATCCATATTCCATGGTTCACATATGGAGTTACTTCTCTCCTCCCACCCTGGGGCCCTGAGATCTAATCGGGGTGTCGCCTGGGACTTTACCCACTGAGCCACCTCAGCGCTCCACCCTCCTAGGAACGGTCCCCATGCTCTGTGCCAGTGCTGTGACACATCCGCCAAGTCAAAACGCATTACCAATCCCTTGCTCTGCCGCAACACACTTCTTCCCAGCCTACCAAACTCAGGTCTTGGCTAAATCCCCTCTTCGGTTCCAATGGGACTCGGCAGAAACTGTCCCAGAAGTTGGTACTGACAATGCAAACAGGAGTACCTAAAGAACAGCGGAAGCATTTTTAGGAAGCGGGGCATGAAGGGTCCAGCAAAGAATAACATCCACCTGAAACAATTTAAGCTTCTACTATGTCGTGTTTTCACAAGACAGTGAAGAATGGAGGACCAGAAGCCATGGCAGGAACTCAGCCTGAGGAAGTCATCCAAACACAGGAAATAAATAATAAGAACTGTTTCCCTATAAACTACGTCACATATAATCAATGGCACGGCAGACAGTTAAGCCCTACCTCCTGGTGTAGGGTCAGTGGCTCTTCTGGACTGGGGCAATGACTCGGCGGACAAAGGACTTGATGCTCAAGCATCAGTACATGAATTCAGGTCCCCAGCACCCACATGGAAAGCTAGGCAAAGCAGCACGTGTCAGCAACCCCAGTGCTGGGGTGAGGGGCAGAGAAAGGCAGATTGGGGTGGTGGGGGGAACCTAGTCAAAATGGCTGGCAAGCTGCAGGCTCAAAGAGACCTCTCCTGAAATAAAAGTGATGACACCTAATGTCGACATCTGGCCTCCACCACATATAACACACACACACACACACGGAGAGAGAAGTGGCTATTTCACTGGTCATTTAATTTTATATCATGCCTGTTCTATCTATTTAGAAACAATGACAGCAGCTATAACTGCGTGTGTAGCACAGGCCAGGCATGAACTTTGTCATCTGCATGAGTTTATCTTCCTATAAAGGTGTTGCAACCACGCAAATACAATCATGGGCCAAGTGTCAGCCAACAGCAGCAGTTTCTTGAGATTACATTAAGTGGCACCTTGGCTGTCTGAGTTTCTCCACAGCACAATTCGGACAGCCGTGAATTCACCTGGCACATTTCTCGGAACTGGTAACAAAGCTATCTGTAAAGGGCTGGAGGAGAGCACCGCAGAGCTGAGCTTTAGCCTCCAAGATGAGAGTGTTCAGTTTCCAATGTCATTAAAGTTCATCATCTCATCACTTCACATGCTATCCCTGGGTGGGCAGCCTGAGAACACAGGCTGCCTCGGGAGCAACAGCTGAGGACCCTCCCCCAGCCCCCCACAAGGTGTAGGCACCAGCCTTCCTGACATTCAGCACCTGCTGAGAGTTTTTACCTAGTGGTAGCAAAAGGGCTGTGCCTGGGCCCACTGCCAGTGTCCCCTCTCTGCACCCTGTCCTCCACTAAGCCCTGGAACTTTCCCCTAGTCCTTCACATCCACAGCAGGTGACTTAAGCTTTCCGGATCAGAGCAAAGTAGAAAACTGTAGAAATAAATAAAAAGATGAACGCCAGTCCAAGAGCAGGTGGCATGCTGAGGGAGATGTCGGAGCACGGAGCAGCCCTGTCTTTTGTCACAGGTACAGGAACTGCAGTTCTTCCCAAAACCAGAGGCTCCAGAGCTACCTACAGGTACAGCTTGCTGATAAAGGCTCCCGGGTACCTAGCAGCAAGGACGCAGTGAGTGCACTGGGGCCTGAGAGCAGCATTTCCAGCGTGCTGTGGACTGAGGCTGCAAGCTAATGAAAGAGCCCTTGATTACGTCGTTCCCACAATTGGGGCCAACATGCTGCATTATCTGTTTCTTTATAAGCAACAGAGCAACCTTCCTAGCCAATTTTGGTAAGCAGGGAACCTGAGGGCCTACTACCTATGGTGGTTGGAATGAGACCGACCCCCATAGGCTCACATACTTGAATGCTTGGTCCCCAGTAGGTAGAACTATTTGGAAAGGTTAGGAGGTTTGGCCTTGAAGGGGATACATCACTAGGGGTGGGCTTTGAGGTTTGAAAACTTCAGACCATTCTCAAGCTAGTGTTTTCTCTCTCTCTCTCTCTCTCTCTCTCTCTCTCTCTCTCTCTCTCATGAATCGATGTAAGCTCTAGCTACTGTTTCAGGACCATGCCCACCTGCCTGCGGCCACACTCCATGCAGTGATGGTCATGAACTCAAACCCCTCTGGAACTGTGTGCTCCCAAATTAAATGATTTCTTTTATAGGTTGCCTTGGTCACGATGCTTGTCACAACAATAGAAAAGTAACTAAGACAGCACCTTCTCTACCATCTGCATCAGAATCTATCTTAAGAGGCGCTTTTAATTCCAGCACTCGGGAGCAGAGGCACACAGAGGCAGGGGGAGGCGGAACTCTGTGAGTCCGAGGCCATCCTAGTCTACAGCGCAAGTTCCAGGACAGGTTCCAAAGCTACACAGAGAAACTCCGTCTCGAAAAACCAAAGACAAAGAGGGTGCTGGAGAGACTGCGCTTTGTTGGAGCCCAGACTGCTGCAGGTGGCAGCCATCTTGGCCCTACATAGTCAGGTCAACCTGTAAGTCACCTAACAAGCTTGCGACAGACTTCCAGCACCCACTGACCCAGAGGCTAAGAAGGCCACTACATACCTAAAACGAACAGCAGAGACTTCCTTGCTTTACTGTAACCCACCCACCTCCTGCTCCCATCAACGTATTTCAGCTTCCAACAGCTACTGTCATGCTGGAACACGGAGTGTGTGTTTGTAGGCCACAGCCACTGCTTCGGAGCTGACAGAACTAACAGCTTCCCAATCGGGGAACTGAGAAATATGAAGCCTACCGTCTCCAGCACTGAAGAGGTTGGAAAACTGGGATAGACAGTTCAAGGATTCTCCTTCAGGACACTGAGTCAGGGACACATTAGAGCGGTCGGACAAGAGGGACTCCCACGGGACAGAACGAGTGCTGTGTAACCTTTCCTGTTACTTCAACCTGCAAAATTCTAAAAATTAAATCTTTCTAACCCCCCCCCAGTTAAATGTCTATTGTATAGTCAAAAATGTCAGACGCAGTTGTAGGGAGACAGCTCAGTAAATAAAGGCTTGCTGCACTACTATAACAACTCGAGTTCCAATCCCCAGAACCTGTTTAAAAGCTGGGCAGGTGTGAGGCTAGCTAGCAACCTGTATTCCCAACACATGGGAGGCAGAGACAGGGACCCCAGGTCAAGCTGACTGGCTAGCCTAACCAGGACCAGTAAGCTCCACAATCAACTTTAGGCTTCAATACAAAATCCCAAGCACACATGTGTGAACACACACACAAACAGTTTAGCATTTTAGTTGACTAACATCCACCCGAAGTCTCCTACCTACAACATGCTAATTCATTATTTTGACAGAGAAAAAAAAGCCACAGAAAAGTTTCATTTTCCCTCTCACTTCCCTAGACCAAGTGGCTCACCACCCCCAGGCAACCCCAGGAGATTCTCATCACAGTGAACCACTGTGTGCCAGTCCCTTCCCTCCACTTACCCCAACCAGAGCTCAGAAGCCTGAGCAGCCTGTGGCGTCCTTTGATTGAAACTGCTGTCATGTTCACACAGTACACCTAAACATACACCTGACAAAGGCCTCTAAAAACACGCTCACCATAACAGCAGGCAACATGTTTTACTACTGTGCTGTTTTAATTTGAGTTTTTTTTAAAAATTAGTACCTAGGCATTAATATTCTTTTTTAAAAAATGCTGCAAGATCCTATGCAAGCGGCCATAGGAAGCAGAAATGCTGTAGGTCCCAAATGGTGGTAGCGGGCCATGTGGCGGCAGGCAGCGGGCCCCAGGCAGAGACGGCTGCTGGTCCCCGAGCAATGGCTGATCCCAGGCAGGGAGACACATGGCGGGCGGGCAGAAGACAGAAACATGGATAGACACGACATGCAGGGTGAGGTTGAATGTTTATTCAAGGGGTTATGGAGGAGGAAGGGTGAAGGGGGGACAGAGAGAGAGGGAGAGAGAGAGAGAAGAAAAGAAAGAGACAGAGAAGGGGGGAAGAGAGAAGTGGGGAGAGAGGCAGAAGCAAAGCTGCCTCTCCGAGAGGAAGATGGAAACGAGAGCGAGCTCAGGCCAGAAGCTGAAGATCAGCCTGCCTCAGCGGATGGGGGAGGGAGTGGACGTGGCTTGTCTCTTAAAGGGACCAAAACCATAACAGGCGTGGCAGCACATCTTTAATCCAATCACTGGGGATCTCTGAGGTGGATCTCTGAGTTCAAGACCAGTCTGTTCTACATAACAAGTTCCAGGGCAGCCAGGTTACAAAGCAAGACCACGTCTCAAAATACAAAAGTTGATTAGTCATATAGGCATAGTAGAACATGCCTATAATCCCAGCATTTAGGAGGTACAGGCAAGAGCATCCGGAGTTCAAGGCCAGCCTGACTACAAGACCCCCAACCTCAAAACTCAAGGCGAACAAAACAGGAACAGCTGGCATACATTCACAATCCAAAGCCGAACACAGTTTGAAAAGACATACCCCTCAAAATAAGACAGCTCCTGAAATCCCCCAGGTTAGAGATAAAAGAAAAACTGAAATAATGAATTCCCCATGGCTCCAATTGTGTGTAAATATTTAGTTCCTCCTCACCCACACTCATAAGACACACATTAAAGGCTTGCACTTCCCCCTCATCAAGGACAACCTCGGGCAGTTCCCCCTCAAACTGAGATAATTACCCTGGCCCTAATTCTTCTCCTTTCCTAGCTAATGAGTGGAAAACTGACAGCCACTCAGCTAAGACTCCCCTCTCGCTCAGCAAGTTTCGCCCAAAGGCATGACGTCAATCTTGTCACTTTTTTTAAAAAGGAAGTAGGAAGTGAGCAAAATAAAACATCAGCAAAAACTACATTTGTTTGAAAAGAGTCCAGCTAAATACACTTTCCATACTCCATAAAACACAGATAGGGAGAGAAAAGTCAGCCCACAGAGACAGGAAGCAGATTGGTGTTAGCTCCAGGGTAGGGCTGTAGAGGGCTGCAAAGAGGCCCAGAGGGCACACTGGGGTGAGAGCACACAACTCTGTAAGTTTATCAGAAACCTGTTAATTACACTTAAAGCAACTAAATGGGGGGGGGGGGTGAATTAGATAATAATGATTTCTAGGAAATCACATCCATTGCACTATTGGAAGAAAAAGATCTCTATGTGCCAGATGCAAGTCAAAGACACAAGTGAGATGCAGGGGATATAGCCCAGTGGGCAGCGTCCTTGTGTAACAAGCACTAGGCCCTGGTCCTTCCCCAGCACCATATAAACCACGTGGGGCAGCGCACCATAATCCCAGCACTTAGAAAGCAGACACAGAAGGATCCAATGACCGAGATCACCCTCAGCTACATAGTGAGCCTGAGGCCAACCTGGGCTAAAAAAGTATGCTTTGCTCAAACTAGAAAAGCACAGAGCATTGGCCATGCCCAGTTTCGGTGTGCTCTTTGCACTTCCTGCCTAGATGTTTCTGGGGGGAAAAAAACATTCAAAAGGCTAACTGCAGCCAGAAATGAGTCCAGGAAATACAGCTGGCTTTTAATTGCTTGCCTCCCTGTCCACAGTCTGAATTCATCAGCTCTGAACCTGAACTATTTTCCATAAAGTTAAAAGGAATTTGCAGGGAGCGCTCAGAGTAGGACTTGTGGCTCATAAGGTCCCCTTTGAGGGAAGGGACGTTTTGGTCCCTCTGTAATTTAAGTATTTCTCAGTAAAAGACTACAGGTTAAGGGTGTCTGGCTTTGACAATAAAATGTTTAGTAACAGAATCTTCTGTCTGAAACTATATCACATAAATTGAGACAGTAAGAGGATCTGAATGCCCTCTAAGGAGGAAAACGTGGCTTCGGAAGACGTAGCCACTTCTGCAGGTGCTCGCTAAGTACTCGGTTTGTGCTCTGTGGTTATAATCTGCAAGGATACTGGATCCAGGAGACACCGTGCAGGGCTCTGCGCAGCCAAGGAAACAAGCCTGCACTGTGCAGAGAAATCGACCAAAACATGAAGAACCAGCATGCATGAAAGCCTGCAGTCCTGGCACTCAGGAAGTAGAGGCAGGAGGATGAGGGATTTAAGGAGATCTTCATCAGAAGCTCAGGACCAAGAACAGCCTGAACTACAAGTGAAAAAATTGAACCCAAGCCCAAAAGGTAACTGAACACCATACTCCCAAAGCGAGAAGCCAGACCCTCCATGGACACCTAGATAGAGGCCTGGTTCAGCCTTCATGTCTCACCTCATTCCTTGGCTACCGCCTTTCTACAAAAGACAGTGTGGTGAATTGAAGGGAGTGGCACTGGTAGGAGGTGTGGCTTTGTTGGTATGGTATGCTGGCAGGTATGTTCTTATTGGAGGAAGTGTGTCACTGTGGAGGTGGGCCTTGGGGGTTCATACGTGCTCAAGCCACACCCAGTGAGACAGTCCACTCCCTGTTGCCTTCAGATCAAGTTATAGCCAGTGCCAGGTCTGCCTGCACACCGTCATACTCCCCACTATGATGATAATGGACTGACCCTCTGAAACTGTTAGGGAACCACCCCAATTTAATGTTGTCCTTATAAGAGTCGCCGTGGTCATTATGTCCCTTCAAAGCAATAGAAACCCTAACTAAGACAGCCACTCTGAAAATTAAAGAACTTTTTGATCACTACATCATGCCCTCCCTTACATCCTGCAAATGCATCCATCTTCTAGACTTTAGCACACAACAAACAGCTCCTGATGCAAACAGCCAAGGTCATCAGAACCTAGGTCATAAAATACTATTGTGCCCAACTTTCAACTCCAAGACTTCCATCTGGTCTGCACCCAGACTCACTGGGAGCCCCTCCCCCTGGAGCCTCCCGGGGCTCTCCAGGGTACCTTGCCCACAGGCCAAGCCACCACTACCATCACCACGCCCACAGGCCATCAAACCCTCTAGAGTGATAGCTCACCCCTGCAGCCTCTACTCCTCTCTCCTATTTATGCACTTGGAATTATTTTAACTAGCTACTTGCTGAGGTCTGACTATGTCTCCCAAAGCTCATGTGTCGGAAACAGTCTCCAGTGTAGGAAGGGCGGCCTACGCTATCCAACTATGAGGCAGTCGGCCCAACAAAGGGTCGGCCCTGTCGCAAGAGTAAGCAGGTGGCTACAGCAGGGCATATGTTGGCTCGTATTTGGGCCTCTGTTGCCCTTCCACCTTCCACCTTGAGCTGATGCAGCACAGAGGCCCTCATCACAGGCTGGCACCTTCTTAGACGTCCCGGTCTTCCCCTCAGTTATGTACTCTCGGTGATGCAGTCAGTGCATCGGGAAAATGGACAACAATATCCATTCAATACTCAGTGACCTGTATGTACCAAATGTCAACCAAGGTCAAGGAGCCTAGGAGAGGCGAGGGAATTGTTACAGTAACGTTTAGGATAAGGTTTGTTTCTCAGTACAGCCTGACCCAGGCATAAGTCTAAGGTGTTGCGGGAGGTCCTCCCTCCTCCAGCCTATAGCCACTGAGATACCAGCCCATTGGGGCGTGGTCTCTCTCCCTTTAAAAAAGCAGCCACTTCCCTCTCCTCTCTCTCTTCACTTCCTGCTCCGCCAGCGACTAGACTTCCTTCCTGGTTGCTCCTGGTTGCGCAGAGGGCTGATGGTGATCTGTAAGTTTTTTTCCCCTTTAAATAAATACCACCCTATTAATCATAATTCCAAACTGGTGTGGCATTGTTTATGACTTACACCTTCACTAAGGTCATGATATTAACCCTTTACAAAGACCACAGTTAGCCAGGTATGGTTGCTCACTCCTGTAATCCCAGCTCTCGGGAAGATGAGGCAGGGAGATTGCTGCGAGTCTGGGGATAACTCAGACTTCTGTCTCAGAATAAATAAATAAAGAAGTACAATTTCTGGTAGCTTCAGGATTGTGCAGCTGCTGCCACAATGTCACTCTCGGGGCACTGTCCGTCAGGGGAAGAAGTCTGCGCCCACCTGCTCTCCAAGACAGGGCTTTTATGAACCGGGTTGGGTTTTTTTTTTTTTTCTGAATTTCAGATTAGCACGCTCTTAGAACTTTGAAAATTATAAACTGCCTGCTATCTAAACCCGTCTGGTACCCGACACAGATTAACAGAGCTGATCATTTCCTGCTGCGGAGCAGATGCAAAGAAAGGACAGCGGTAAACTTTTCCTCGGACGAAATCTCAACCTGCTCTACTCAAGTGCCGACACCAGGGAGCAGCATCCTGGGACCTCTCCTCTGAGCTTGAGCGTGCACTCAGGGCCCGAGGACAAACTCAGTCAGCGAAGGCCTGAGTTTTATACTCAGAACTCAAGTAACTCAGGGTGGTGGTTTGTGTCTGTAATCTTAGAGCTGCGCGACAGAGAGAGGAAGATCCGTACCTCACTAGGCAGCCATCTTGGCCTACTTAGTGAAGGGTCCAAGAATAAGAATACAAAAATGTAGATTCCAGAAATAAGAATGTAGAAATAAATATAAAGTTGTAAGCCTAGGAGAATGAGAACAGACTGTCAGCAGCTTTCTCGGCAGCTTGAGAATTGACTATTAACAGTGGGTTACTCCACTTTACAACCATAGCTCTATTTACAAGGCCTAAGCATCTCTCTGCAAACTGAGAGCCTAACACCCCGGCCATCCTTGATTAGCACGGATATGAGCTGAGTTTTAGGAGATAGATATATGACCTCTGGGTTACACACTGTCCCTGCTATGTGAAACTGGCAGCATCAAAGGGGAGAACACAGGGCTTCAGGAACACCACCTGGAAGTACCAAGGAAGACAACAGATTAAATACAAACACTGGTTTAACTGGAAAACTCTGTTAATGAACATTGTAAAGAAAGGCAATCTGGAGCCTGGCGCTGGTGGTGCACGCCTTCAATCCCAGCACTGGGAGGCAGAGGTACGCAGATCTCTGTAAATTCGAGGCCAGCCTGGTCTACAAGAGCTAGTTCCAGGACAGGAACCAAAGCTACAGAGAAACCCAAAGCTCCGTCTCAAGAAGGGAGGGAGGGAGGGAGGGCGGGCAATCTGTATCTGAGTTTTACCTCAAGATTGTAAAAATTCCTTTGTTCAGACCTAATGCTTGGTACACCTTACTATAAGAAGGATAGCTCAGAAACTGGCCTAGGCCACAGCCTTACAAAATCCATCTCTGGCTGTGGTCTCAGCTAGCTGATAAGCTTTTTATGCCCCCATGGAGATTTTTTATTTTATTTTTTTCCTGGAATCTAGTTTCTGGAATAAAGTTTGCTTCTGATTTATTAGACTTTGGTGGTCTGTCCCCATCTTTGTGCGACCCCTCCCCCTGGACCCAACACTTAGCAAGCTTCCTACCAAGTGAGAGACTGTGTCTCAAAAGTCAAGGTGGGGCTGGAGAGATGGCTCTAAAGTTACAAGCACTGACTGTTCTTCCAGAGGAATTGGGTTCAATTCTTGGCCCCCACATGGTGCCTACAACCTTTTGTAATTCCACCCATCTCCAAAGGATCAGATGTTCTCTTCTGGCCTCCTCAGGCACCAGGCACGCATGTGGTACACAGACATACATGCAGGCAAAACACCCATACACATAAAATGGTTTTGTTGTTGCTGTTGTTTTAAATCAGGTTGTTTATAGCTGGGAGTGATCCCAGCACTCAGGGGGTGGAGGCAGACCTGAGTTCAAGGCCAGCTTGGTCTAGAGTAGGTAGTGGTTCTCAACCCTCCTAATGCTGCAACACTTTAATACAGTTCCTCGTGTTGTGGTGACCACCAACCATAAAATTATTTCATTGCTACTTCATAACCTTAATTATGAATCATAATGTAAATATCCGATATGCAGAATATCTGATATGTGACCCCCGTGAAAGAGTCATTCAGCCCCCAAAGGGGTTGTGACCCACAGATTGAGAACCCTGACACAGGGAGCACCAGGCCAAGCAGAGTGACAAAGTGAGACTGTGCCTCTCAGGAAAACAATCAAGGCAGACGATCCCTGAGGAACATTCGAGGCTGTCTTCTGACCTCCACACACATGCACAAACATGTATTAGTCCACACACAAATGCATCTGCCCGTGTACACGAGCACACACAACACACACACCTCAAAAATGGACTCAAATACTAATTGCTAACAATAGCATATGGTACATTCAAATTTTTGTTAAGGCAGATCTCACAGAAGCGGTTTGATCATAAAAGAAAAAATTTTTAAAGTCCTCTCTACCATCCTGGCAGGTAAATTTACAAGTGGAAAGCCGGTCTTCAGAGGAGAGGCCTGATCCGGGTCACCCACACAGAATGGCCGGCCTTGTTCTTCTTCCTGGGCAGGAAAAGTGAGCCAAGCAGCACAATGACCAGGTTCAGAATTAGAACTAAGTAATTCCAATTTCTCAGCTGAGAAAAGGTGGAGGGGAAGAGAGGGGAAGGGTCAGATAGAGAGGAGAGGGGAAGGATGGGATCAGGAGTGCAAGGGAGGAAAACAGCAAAGCCCACCTTTGTTTTATGCCGAGCCCTAGAAATTGTCTCAACTCTGAGTGGACTGTGGCACACAAGACACGAACCTCATGTCCTCTGTCAATGCTTTTCTCCTTGTTGGGTGGTAAAAATGTGAGCCCTCACCAGAGCCCAGGTCACCTTGAAAGTTAGGAGCAGAACCTCCGAGGGTACCTGAGCCTTACCCAGATGGGAAGGCACTTGTTGCTTAGGGTCCTCTACTCAAACTGGAAGAAACCTCTAATTACAGCCGCCCCTGGAATAAGACACCTGGCTCATCACGTCTCATCAGAACCCGGCCCACTGGGAACACAGCCCCACTTCACTACGAAGAGAAAACATCTCAGGTTTTCCAGGAACACTGACTCTTTTGTTTTTCCAGGCATAAAGTAGTATTTAGAGGGTTAGCTTATTAGTCTCTAAGCCATTAATGATCCGAAGGAGATTAACCGGCTACAGAACGGTAATCCGTCCTAAGCAGCAAAGGCTAAGGTGTCCCAGCATACAGGAAACTGTCTCGGAATTAGCACTGGCTCAGCTGCACACAAGCAAGCACCTACATGGAATCTCTTTTTGTATGAGTCAGTTATTATGGCTGTAAATTCTAAACAATACAATGTAAATAGAAAACTTAGGTGCACTGAACTCTAGGGGATTATATATCCCCGCCAGCCCTGATGCCAGCATCACTCCAAAATGGGGGGGAACTGTTCTTAAAGGGGTCAATACCATAAAACACACCAGCAGGGAATCTAAGATTCCATCTTAAATGAACCATGTCCTGTTCCATTCCAATCTCCCGACATGAAGGATAGCCCAGCAGAGACGTTTTAGAAGGGTGTGTGTGTGTGTGTGTGTGTGTCT
The DNA here is from genome assembly GCF_018167655.1 of Microtus oregoni. Taxonomy (NCBI): domain Eukaryota; kingdom Metazoa; phylum Chordata; class Mammalia; order Rodentia; family Cricetidae; genus Microtus; species Microtus oregoni. The sequence continues at coordinate 26,658,404 of NW_024543093.1, read as the reverse complement.
ATCACTCCACAGCGCTGCAAAACCTAGATGAACCACACACTTGGTTCACTTCCGTCTGACGCACCACCCCACAAATCAGGCCCTGCTCCCCCAGCTCCTGGTGACCCCTGAACATTCACACTAGCAGTCCAAGCCCCTGTGGATATATAGCTTCCTATCTTGGCTCAGAGTTAAATATGTATCTGCCTACCAGACTTAGCTGCCTGGAGGAAAATTCCACGGCATGTTCATGCCCACAGGTCATCACTCAAGACACATACATCTCACAGACAGCTCCCAGTCACTTAAGTACCTTCTCCCTTAACATTACAGCCAGATGAACAACATCCCCAAGGATCACTGCAAGACATAACTTGATGCGGGATTCCCCTCTGTATGCTGGGAATATGTTTTATAGCCATTGTTTAATAAAGAAGGGTGGTATCTTAGTTGGGTTTGCCAACTACACAATCCTAGCCATAGCTAGGGAGAAGGAATCTTAATTGAGAAAATGCCTCCTTCAGACTGGCCTGTAGGAGTCTGTGGTCATGTTTGTGATTAACGATAGATGTGGGAAGGCAAGGACACATGGGTAGTACCACCCCTGGGTGTGTGGACTTGAGAACGCCATGAGGAACAAGTCAGTAAGCGGCCCTCCACCACGGCCTCGGCTCAGTTCCTGTAGAGCGGGACCTGAACACTGAGAGCTGAAACAAAGCCTCTCCTCCCCAAGTTGCAGTCACTGTTAAATCAGAGCATAGGAGCCTAAGGCAGATGGCTTCAGGCGAAGTTTGACATAAGTCTGGAAAACACAACAAGGCCTTTCTCCAACAATTTCTAATTTAAAAATGCATTTACGATACATCCCTGAAATACTCACGAGACAGAAAGATCAAGACTTTAAGGCTTCACAAAGTCACGCTCATTTATTGGTTGATTTTTCAAGCGAGACATAAGCAGGATAATTCAAAGTTTAAATTACACAGGACAAATGTAGCCAGATTTAAAAACTGATCGAGGGATGGGGCAGAATCAGGAAGAACAGTCATGCTTCTTCAGATGAAAGCGATTTCGTCAGGCAAGGTTTTCGCAATGTTCCGGGTCGCTCTGTATAGAGTAACAACTCATTCTTCCACCTCCCAGGCAGAGTTTCACAACAATACTAGAAATAAGCCATAGCTCCCACCTTCACTGTATCAATGTCTAAGGCTAGGATTTTACAGTCAGAGCTGAAATCAAAGCTGGGTAAAATAGAACAGCACTCAATCATGGGCTGTCAAAACACTCCGTGCCATCAAGCCTCACAGAACCAGGAAGTCACCTCAAGCCCAGGCTGAATGACCTTTCCCTCTCCCTGTCTCTGTCACAGAGCTGAGACCACAGTCACCTCTCCATAGCAACGGAGCCAGCTCAGCAGCCACCTCCTTACATTAAATATTTATTAGGTCTCGGACCAGGAGGCTTCAGAGGGAAAGCCAGGAGAAGCACACACAACTCGCCAACCTTTCCTTCAGAAACACTTCCGTTATATTTTCTGAAACAACTTCAGAGAGGGGGGTGTCCGACCTGGCTCTGTGGGATGGACATGCAGTACACTGTCCCTTTTACATGGCTTTTATGTCCCTTTGTTACAAGGTCCATTTTCACCAAACTAAAGAATTATTAAAATGTTTAGGTCATTCAACTCCCTCAGTACCTGATCCCCATACATTGAAACAACAAATGCCTAGCAGAACACGGCTTTTTTATAAGATGATTTATTTTATGTACTTGTATCTGTGCACCACAAGTGTGTCTGGTGCCTGTGGAGGTCAGAAGAGGGTGTGGGATCCCCTGGACCTGGAGGTGCTAACAGCTGTGAGCCCCCATGTGGGTGCTGGGAACTAAGCCCAGGCCCTCCAGAAGAACACGTGCTCTTCCCCACAGAGCCGGCTCCCAGCCCTTCCCTTTGTTTCTTTGAGGCAGGGTCTCCTGGGTCCCAGACTGGCCTCGAACTCCCCTCAAAGCATCACCCAAAAATCTAGTGCGCCCTTTACACTGTGGTCCTTCGGAAAGGACTAACACGGAAAGGCCTGACTCTGGGGGTTACCCTTTCACCTGTTCCCACAAACTACATGAGCCTGAAATTGGGCCACTCAGGCTCGGGCTGTTGTTATGTGTTGGGGTTATCCCCACATCCCAAAGAACTCAGGAAAGTCTAAGAGCTTACAAGGGTTCCCTACATGAGGAGGCCTGCACGCTTCACCCAACTCTGCCTCCACAGCTAATCAAAAAACCAGACTTGCCAAGAAGCTGGAAAGACCAGCAGGTGACTAAACAGGGTGACTCTCTACTAAGATCTTAAAGGCAAGGAAGTGACCTTTAAACGGTATGGCACTTGTGGCCACAGATGGTGGGACAGGTGTGCATGGGCAGGCCATCTGTGTGCTACAGGAAGCTGCTGGTTGGTATGGCGGACACTTCCCACCAGGAGCCACGGGCAGAAAGAGCCCTAAGAATTGCTGCAGGGCGTCTTCCCTGGGAGGGCAGCACAGTCCTGGGCCAGTTAACCAGGAGCACAGTGGGCAGAGGAAAACCTCCACGGACACACAGGGTATGCAGAAATGGCCGACTCTGGGGCTGGCCACTCAGGCACTAAACATTTTCACTCAGGCAAAAGAGAAATTAAACTTAAAAGTAATGGCTTTATTATGGAATAATCCCTTTCCGACTGGCTGGTTGGTTTGCTTTGTTTTGTTGGGAGGAGACTTCTCTTATTTTTAGAATAATAAAAACTTTTGGGTTGGTTTTAATGACGTGGGCAAAAGGGGGTAACAACCCTGCATGAACATACATTCTCATTCTCTCTCTCTCTCTCTCTCTCTCTCTCTCTCCCTTTCTCCCCCTCCCTCCATGCCTCCTCTTCCCTCCCCAATTTCAGTCCATGAAATCTGAAAATTTGGAACTGGTTAGTGGTAGAATTAAAAGCCCACTGACCCCTCTATAGCTCGCCTATGACCACGGGCTTCCCTGGTACCTGCCCCCTCGTGAACTGGCTCTGGAGGACGGCACAGACAGTGTCACTCCTGGGTAAGCACATGAGTCTGGCGTGAGGTAAAACCATCCCAGTAGGGAAACTCTAGCTGACTCCACATTTGAAAAACTCTGTGAAGATCAGTGGGCATCTATAGTCCAGCTCTTAGGGGTGGAGGGAAAAGCTCCAGGACAGCCTCAGCAGTCTGTAGTCCAGCTCTTAGGAGTGGAGGGAAAGTTCCAGGACAGCCTCAGCAGTCTGTAGTCCAGCTCTTAGGAGTGGAGGAAAAGCTCCAGGACAGCCTTAGCTGTCAGTAGTCCAGCTCTTAGAGGTGAAGGGAAAAGTTCCAGGACAGCCTTAGCTGTCAGTAGTCCAGCTCTTAGGAGTGGAGGGAAAGTTCCAGGACAGCCTCAGCAGTCTATAGTCCAGCTCTTAGGAGTGGTGGGAAAGTTCCAGGACAGCCTCAGCAGTCTATAGTCCAGCTCTTAGGAGTGGTGGGAAAGTTCCAGGACAGCCTCAGCAGTCTATAGTCCAGCTCTTAGGAGTGGAGGGAAAGTTCCAGGACAGCCTCAGCAGTCTATAGTCCAGCTCTTAGGAGTGGAGGGAAAGTTCCAAGATAGCCTTAGCTGTCTCAAAGTGTCCGTCCCCCAACACAACTGGAAACCTGATATGGTGGTGCATGCCTACAGTCCCAGCAGCAAGGAGACTGAGGCAGGAGGATCACTAATTGGAGGCCAAGCTGGACTGCAGACCCAAACCCAACACACACACGCACACGCACACACACACAGATGCTCGGGCATACACAGACATACACACAAGCACGCACACATACACGAGCACAAAGAGGAAAACAAACACTTGAATAGTTCTTATCCATCTGGAGCTATTAATAAAGGGAGAAACATTGATTATTGGTGTTTTTGAAATATATAAGAAAAAGTTTAGAAAGGTTGGCCAGTGATCCAAAAGCCTCTACAGACAAATATTTAAAAGGGCCCATCCAGTACATTGTTCTGACTTGATAGCACTAAATTAGCTCCAAACTGGGCGGTAACTAAGACAAACTGCCTATGGTGGGCATTACTGTGTGCCTCCCAAGAAGCCAGTGTCTAAACTAAAATTCCGTATGATTAGCACTTTCACTTCTGCCTATGATCCTTGACACGCTTGCTTGCACACAGTAGAGTATACACAGATGCCTCAGAAAGCACTTGTTTATAACACACACACTAAAAAACAACACTGGAAAGAACCACAACACTCGGTGGCTGACATAAACGCTCTGGAACACCAGGCAGCAGCCGGGAAGGATGACGTGGCCAGCAGGTACCAGCACAGAACTCTGATCGGCTCAGCACAGGCGAAACCACACCGCTCCATATACAGCACATTAACATTTGCTTTACTAAAATGGCACACAAGGGGCTGCAGTGGTGGCTCCGCAGTTAGGTTCACTGGCTGTTCTTCCAGAGGTCCTGGGGTCAATTCCCAGCACAGCCACATGGCAGTTCACACCTGTCTATAACTCAATCCAGACCCAGGGAAACTGTTGCCCTCTTCTGGCCTCCAAGGGCACCCCAAGCAAGTGATGCACAGAAAGACGTGCTGGCAAGACACTCATCTAATAAAATAATTTAAAAATAAAGAGGCACACAAGAGCTGCAGATGTGACCCGGTGGGTGGAGAACACATGTGATGTCGTGGGTTCAATCTCCATTTACACATACACAAAGCACACATGCGCTAGACATGGTGTTTCACATCTCTTATAACAGCACTTGGAGCAGACGCTGAGTGAGCACTCCAACTTCAAGGCCAGGTCAAGACATACCAAGTTCCAGGACAGTCAAAGCTGCATACAGACCGTCTCTCAAAGAGCAAGAAACAAAACCAAACAACACCACCTCCCCACACACACAAAAGGGGTGCAAAGAAAGAGTCAATTCTAATCACTGTGACCAAATGTGGTCTCTGAACAGTCACCCATGGAAACCTGTTAAAACATATGCATCTCCAGGCCTGACCTCTGACCTGTAGAGTCAGGCTCTGTGGGTGGAATTCCATCTGTCCATCAGATGTCCCTAATGTGTGGAGAAGCCTGGTTCACACAGGCAGGCGAGGCAGCAGGAGGACTATTTTCAACTATATTTATGCCCATCCCCCTTTCAATGAGCAGTCTATGCATGGGTCCTATAAGTCTCTGCTGTGTGATGTGGAAGACGCCAGAGAAGGACAGGCAAATGGTTAGCTGTATCCGTGCTACATGTAAAGCTCCCAGAGGGAAGAGGAAGGCTCCCCAGGGGCTGCTGAGCAATGGGGTCATGAACCACGCATCCAGAAAGGATTTCTCTCTTAACTCCCATCAGTTCAACTGGCCTCACTGGTGTCCTCTGCAGAGCACGCCTGTGACAAACAGCCATCTGTAATAGGAAGAAGGGCCCGCAGCCTGGAGAGCGGCGTCCCAACAATGCAGGTCTTGTTTTGCTGTCCCATGTGGCAAAGCGTTCACATTACAGGCAGCAGCAAGCAGCTGGGCTCCTAAACCCTGTGCCATCCTTGTGTTTGCTCCATCTGTCCAGTGGGCAGCAGGGCAAAGGGCACAAGGAATAAGTCTTCTAGAAACTGGACAAGGCACCTGTAAGTCCTGATATAGTGGGGTCACCACAGTGGAGCCTGGAACAACACACACACACATACACACACGCACACGCGCGCGCACACACACACACACACACACACACACACACACACACTTCTCTACCCATTAACTTCACAGCCAAGAGTGTGGACGGAGAACCTTTACTGACATTTATCAAGGCAAAAATAAACTCTACAAGATTTACAGAAATCTAAAAATATGAGGTTCATGATACTTAATATTTGCTCAAGAAATGGCCACAAAGGCAACCTATTAATTTTCCTACCATGCTATAAATTATGGTCTAAAGCTTGGTTTAAAGCTGAGTGGCATTTTAAAAGAATTATTAATTTCCAGCAAGGTGTGCAAGCACATGCCTGTAATCCCAGCGTTTTGCAGGCAGTCAAGAGGGCTGGGAGCTTCAGGCCAGTCTGGGCAACAGCAAGATTCTTGTCTCCAAAAATAAAAACAAAACGGATTAAAAATGATCCAGTTCTAAAACTGTTTTCCTGTGTGTATGTATGTGTATACTGTGTGTGGGTTTGAGTATGTGTGTTCCTGCACACCCTGTGTAAATTGACCTTGCATGTCTTCCTTAATCTCTCTCTGTTTACTAAGGCGAGGCCTCCCACCAATTACAGCTGGTGTGGTACTCACCACGGGGGACTGACCCTCCCCCACCTCCCAGTACTGGGACGACAGGAGACTAACCATGTCTGCCTGGCATCTGCACGGGTTCTGAGGAGCTGAATTTCAGCGTTCATGATTGGGCAGCAAGCACTTTATCCAGAGCGCCATCTTGCAGAACAATACACACCCGAGTAAACTCTCAGCCTTGGTCAGTCTGCTTTACACTCACCGCGTGGCCACAGATAACCAGGCATGTCTGTCGCTGCTGCATGTGCTACTGTGCCAGGTTTATATGGCACTAGGGATCGAACTCGGGTCCTCATGCACGTTAGGAAAGCACCCTGCCAATGGAGCTGCATCCCAGCCCTGAAGGGTTTAAAGGTGAGAGAGAGCCTAGCTGCTCTAACACAGCCAGGCACAGCATTACTGCAGACACAGCAGACAAGGGCTTTGGCTGCTCTTGCTCTTCTTCTGGGGTTTGTTTGGTTTGGTTTCTGTGTAGCTCTGGCTGTCCTGGAACTCACTCAGTAAACCAGGCTGGCCTGGGACTCACAGAGATCCACCTGCTCCTGTGGCCCACGCCTTCAGCCCCAGCAGGCGAGAGTTTTAAAAGCCCATTTCTAGAACAACCTAGATGTCCTTCTCTGCTCTGATCAAGAACAAGCGGAAGGTCTGCTCTAAGAGAACTCCTCAGATTTCACTGGGGAGAAAAACTGAACACATTTTCTCTTCTGAGTTTGGGAACATCAGTCAGTCACTCGGTGTCCACCCTGGTTTCCTCTTCAATGTGGGAGGTCATCACCATCCACAGGTGAACCCCCGCTTGAGACCGCAGAAGACCCACAGAGAAACAGCTACGTATCATTCAACTTTCTGGGCCTTGATTCTTCACTGTGCAGAGAAAATATATGTAATTCTTATTTAACCTGAATGAAAACGCTGGTGTCGGCCAACTGACTGCTTCATATATCTAGGCCAGATCTGTGGCTGTATCCGTTTAAGAAGCTTAGGTTCTTTTCCCAGAGAAGAGGCAAAGAGCAATATAATTATAGCTTCTATAATAGGAATATCCAAAAATAAAAAAAATTTAAAAAAAAGGATCCACCACTGTGTGGCAGGAAGAACAGTAGAAAAAAGATTATTCTTCGTCTCCAAAGACTAGATGTAAAACCTCAAAAAAAACACAGAAATGTCACACAAAAATGCTGGAAGACTTTGTTGTAGACCCAGCCCCTGTACTAGGCCCCAGTAGACCAGACCAAACTGAAATGGAGTCACTGGCCCTAAGTGCCACACAGTCAGGCTGGACCCTAAAACCGGGGCCCTCCTTGTTCTGCCTTTCAAGCCCCACTGTTGACTGCCCACTGGAAGGCCTGACCAATCACTTCGTTTGCCTGAAATCCAAGTCAATTAGAGCCATGCGTTTGCTTTTACCTTGTCTTCTGAAAGGTTTAAGGCACACTAAATGAGCTTTGTGTAATGTACCCATTCCCACAAAGCAGCAAAATAAAAACAGGACACTGGAAGTGACTTCCTTCACCTCGGTGCTTCCGCAGAGGCCTGTGCATCTCCAGACAGGTGGCTTTCTATATAAACAAAAACCCTGGATCTCTCTGTTACCTCAAGGTAGGATACTGCAAGGCTGGGGTTTGGAGCTGCCTTCTGAAATGTGTCTGATTAGCATTCATTGTTTTAAGAGGGAAAAACAAACTAGCCTTTATCTTCCACGTCAACCTGACACAAACCAGGGCATATCTGGGAAGAGGAACTGGCAATTGAAGAGTTGCTTCTAGGTGATGGATGTGGGGGAGCTCAGCCCACTGCGGGCGGTGCCATCCCTAGAGCAGGTGGATTTGGGTTGTGTAAAGACCCAGGCTAGCAAACCATGAGGAGTACCCCTCCCTGATCTCTGCTTCAGTTCCTGCCTCCAGGTTCCTGCCTTGACTTCCCTCCAGGAAGGACATAACATGGAAATATAAAATGAAATAAGTTGCCAGGTGCGGTGGCGCACATCTTTAATCCCAACACTCGGGAGGCAGATGCAGAGGTGGATCTCTGTGAGTTTGAGGCCTGCCTTGTCTACATAGTTCCAGGACAGTCAGGACAATGTAGAGACTCTGCCTCAAAAAAAATAAAGGAAAGGAGGGAGGGAGGAAAGGTAGGAGAGAGAGAGAGAGAGGGAGGGAGGGAGGGAGGGAGGGAGGGAGAAAGGGAGGGGGAGAGAGAAAGGAAAAAAGAAAGTAAGAAAGAAGGAATGGAGGAAGAGAGGGAGGGAGGAAAGAAGGGAGAGAAAGAGAACAAATAAATAAGTAATAAAAAAAAGAAAGAAACCCTTTCTTCCCCAAGTTACTTTCAGTCAGTGTTTTACCACAGCAAGAGAAACCCTAACCAGGTCACTTTCCTTGTGGGCCTGTTTCTCTGAAACAAGGAAATTCTTTCTCCTCTTTTCTTATCGCTGGAGAGCTGATCCAGGAAGGGCGAGAAGGGACTAGCAACTTGTAGAGGAGCAGCCGGCAGGAGGCAGACCCACCCTAACATAACTGACAGGGTCACATGAACAGTGTTGACCAAGGCAAATATAGGAGGCTGTTGTAAGAACGGCTTTCCTCCTCAACACCTATCCTTCAAAAGAATGCTCACTACACCGAAGACCCTAAACTGTGCCTCTAGCTCCATCTCTGAGGTCCTCTTACAAGAATAAAAGACAAGCACAAGCAGGTCCCGGGCTCCTTTGATCACAGGAAACCTGATATCTTGAAGGGTTGCCAAAGAAAGCAGCCAGTGGCTCAGGGAAAGGCCTGTGATTAAGAACCTGAACATTGACCCGCCAGGGTGTGTGCAGGGGAGAGAGGAGAATGCAGTGACTAAAGAAAATGACTTTATGAGAATGTGCTTAAACTTCTGTTAGCACGTCTGTCCCTTGACGGACATGAACAGCCACACCTAGCATGGCTCTCGGACACCGAGAAATAAGGGTAGGCAAGAAAGTGTGCTGAGGTGTGAGGTGTCAGTCAGTAACTTAATGTTATGGTTTGAGGTTTTAAATGCCCGTCCCTAGCCAGTGACTCTATTTTAAGAGGCTGTGGAACCTGGAGGAGGTAGGACCAAGCTGGCAGAACTGGGTCGTTAGGCACGGGTTACAGCCCCGCCCAGGGATCCTGCCTCACCTCCTCCTCAGACTCAAAGCACGTGGAGAAACTGCCCCTGCCATCATGGCTTCCCCGAAACTGTGAGCCGAACTCAACAAACAAACTTCCTTCACTTACATTGACTCCACCAAGCATTTCGGCCACACTGACATAAAAGTAAATGATGCACTTAATCTCTTTAACAAATGTGTATAAACTAACTTTTTAAAGTACAGTTTCTTCATACAATACATTATTTGTTATGCTTTATCTATTCTACACTACAGTTACAGGTAACATATGTTTAAAACAAAAATAAAAGAGGAGAAAAATGACTTCATAGAGGCAGATGGATCATAAGTTCAAGGCCAGCCAGGGCTACACAATCAATCTGAGGCCAGGCTTGGCTATATGAGACCTTATATAATAATAATAATAATTTATTATTAGTATTATCACTTTAGAACACAGAAATACAATGCTTGATCTGATTTTCTAATGCCCACAAACTGAAGGAAGTCAGGGTCTCTCACAGCTTCTGTGCTCCTACCCCTGGGAGGTGATTATTACTATAGGACCGACAGTAGGATCAACAGAAGTTTGCTGCCTCCTAGGTAAAAATCCTCGCTGGGCATCTGGGAAGGCACACCCTCCCGCCCTCTCCTAGGCAGCAGAACTTCTCTCTCTAAAACAACAACAACAAGATTTGCTCTGCTGGAATCCAAACATCTCACTGGTGGCTACCTCGGCAATTCCAAGTCCAGGTTCCTTCCTTAAGGTTTGCTTACTGGACTGGGAGGTGACTCGGTCAGGAAAGGGCTTGCCTTGGCAGCAGGAGGCTTTGACGTGAAAAGCTGGGCTTGGTGGTGCATATGGAGAATCCCATCGCTAGGGAGGAGACAAGAGGCAGATCCTAAGACTCGCTGGCTGCTGGCTGTGCAGCCCAGCCTGTCTGGTGAGCTCCAGGCCACTAAAAGACAGCTCAAAAACCAAGGTGGACAGAGCCAAAGCAACGAAAGCTTAGGTTGTCCTCTGGCCTCCACATGTATGCATACATACTTGTGTGCACACGTGGACCAGCACACACATGAATACACATGTGCACGCACACACAAACACACATATTACTGCTGTTTTTAAGTGAACCAATTCTATTTTGACAGAACTCATTATGTAATGGTCTGCTCTGTCCCTTTAAGAGACAAGCCACGCCCACCCCCACACCTCACCCCCAGGTGAGCTGATCTTCAGTTTCTAGCCTGAGTCCCTTCTCTCCCCAAGAAGAGCCAGCTTCTGCCTAGCTCCATTCTCCCCACTTCTCCCCTCCCCCCCACTCTCTCTGCTTTCCCCCCTTCTTTTACCCCCTCTCCCCTTCCCTTCCATAACCCACTAAATAAATATTCAACCTCACTCTGCATGGTGTGCCTATCCATGTCTCTGTCACTCACCCTCCACGTGGCTTGCTGCCCAAGGCCAGCCGCCTTCAAAGACCTGCAGCATGGTCTCATGGCATGCCCATCTGTCTGTGTCTCCTCGTGGGACTCGCTGCCCCTCATGGCCCACTGCAGCCACTTGGGAACTGCGCCGTCCCTGCCTGGAACTGGTTGCTATCGGGGACCGCTGCCCACTGCCGCTGCCGCTTGGGGACCTGCAGCATTTCTGTCGCTGCAGTCACTCGGGATCCTTAGCATTTTAGTTAATCCATCACACATTAGACTAGGGGTTTCTATGTTGGCAGCAGACGGGAAAACACTGCAGATTTACTTTGTGATGCTGGAGATTTCCTTAACCCTCTAAACTTTGAACTCACTCAACAGTAAACAGGAAAAGACTCCATGGCAGGAATCAGGACTGAGAAAGCGCTTGATAAAAGATAGTATCCTCAGCAAATAAAAGGCTTTCATCCCACACAGTGCTGACCGAAAAGTCCCAAACTGTCCCCTCTGCGTACAGTGTCCAATCCCCGCCAACCACTGGCCGACAATACACGGGACTGCAGCACTGCGAAGGCGACATTGGTCTGAAAGCACAAGATCAGGGCCTGAGGCAGTAGTGGGCACGGGAAAATGGACACATAGAAACACTAAGAACAGATATATACTATTACTGCCCAAAGGAAAATGGTGGTGGAGTGACCAAGTCCATCTTCTCCTAGGTGAAGAAAAGCATGAGGGTCAGAGGGAGGAGGGCCTGTTGTCCCCGGAGGGCCAGCGTGAGTGGAGGAATCAACAGGACCAGCCTTGGCCTCTCCTGTCCTCTAGGCCAGGAAAGATTTCAAGAGCTGGGGCCTAATGGTAGGTAGCATCCACGGTGGATGTGGCAATCCCACAGGCGCCACAGCCTAGGAGGGACCAGATTCCACTCAAAGCTGACTCAGAGTTCCTGCAATGCCATTAGGAAGGAGAAATCTAAACTTTATTGTATAACTTCTAATCAGTTTTTTTGGTTTGGGGTTTTGAGTTTTTTGGGTTTTGTTTTTTAATTATGATACCCTTAAGTCAGAAAAAGAAAGGAGCCAAGCCTTGGTCCCTTGTTTCTCTATTGGCCCAGAGTATGATCATTTTTAAATTCCAAATTAATAGTATGAAATGATTCTTCTATATTTAGAAACATCGCATATCTATGTGCAAATAAATTAGCCTTGAACTAGCAAGGAAATTAATAATAAATGAGCGAAGTGAACAAAATAGATTTCTGGGGAATTTTTGTCTTATTATCCTGCAAAAAGAAACAATAATACTTCTCATAAGGCATATTATTAAATAGATGCATGAAATCCTTCTTGCGAGTGGAGAAGGTGGAGAAATGGTGGGGGGGCTGGGAAGAGAGAGCAGACAGGGACGTGTGACCTGCGTGTGACCTGGGGCCACGAGAAAACACAGCTATCTAGAATCTCTGAGAAGCTGAAGTTGGCTGTCTTCCCATCTCAATCCATCATCTTACAGCAAGCTTGTGAGAAGACTATAACCCACGGCTGCTAAACCCAGAGAAATCTGTCGGGCTGTCTTCACTCGGAAGGAAAATGTTCAATCTTATTAAACCCCTGAAGCAACGGGCAGGACAATCCACCTGAGGCCATCGGGGCATGAAGGCTTCCCAGGGAGAGCAATGACCTGAAGAAAGGAGCTGCCTGACTCCGACATCAGGAAGCTGAATGAAGGCAGTTTTCTGAGCCAGAGTATTGGACAAATCTAGACTTGGCACCGGCAATCCTGTCACGTGCACACAAGTTCTCGCAGACTCAGCCTCAGAAACCACCAGCTAAATCTGCAAAGTCACGACGTCGCCAATTTTGCTTAAATGCCACCACCAAGTTAAATTGCTTCTCTGGTGACAAGACCACCCAGGGGATGGATAATACTTTCCTGAGACCAATGTTTAATAAGTGCCTCTCCTCTGCAATGCTCTCACACATAAAAATGAATTACTGCTTATAGACTAGGGCTGCCTGAAGGTCAAACTCTATAATATCACCATGAAAACGCACTTTGCATGAAAAGCCATCTTAACTAAAATCGGGCCCCTGCCACATAGCAAATCTGGTTATTCCCCTTTGTGCCCGATTTCTCCTCATTTTACAAACACCTGCAAAGGCCAGACTTCTCTCATCCTCTCCACTCAATGCAGGACAACAAGGCACTACCACTAAATCCAAAAGTTCTTTTCAAACACCCCTGGACTCTTCCAAAGAGAGCATCCCTTTTCGGCTGCCTCCCTTCCCCATCCCGACACGCTCCGCCTCTTTCTACCTCCCTGTTCTCCTCAGCCTTGTTCTCCTGGGAATCTCCCCTCACTGTCTCCCACAAGCACTCATCATTGGGGCCAGTCTCTACTTGTTCACCTCACCCCTACCTGCATCTCCACAGATTTCGGAAGCCTACCTATCTCTTAACTCACACCTGGAAGGGTCACAGCCCCGGCCTCCTCCTCTCTTTAGTTTCTCCATGGTCATCATACAGAGTTTAGGTGCCCTCAACTGAGACATTCAGCCCACCTTTCTCTTAGGAACGCCTCACCTTTGAACACATCTACACAGACATCACATAAAGACGTGGTGGTTTTAGAACAAACGTACACACTCACTGACACTCTTCCCCGCCAGAGATGAGGTCTGTCTACTTTCTCTCTCCTTGAGCCCAGGCTGGACTTGGCAACACAGTTCTAACTACTGGAATGAGGTGAAAATGACTACGTGTGACTTACAAAGCAAGACTATAAAAAGCCACACAGCTTGTGCCTGCCCCTCCAAGGACTCCTTCCGAGAAGCGCTGAGTAAGTACGTCCTTCCGACACTTAGACACCCCAGGGCCACAAGCAGATGTAGAAACGTGGCCAACAAACAGGTATCCAAGGACCCCAGCCTTGGAGTCTTCTAACATGGCCCCGCCCCCACCTGAGAGGCGGGGCTCGAGATGAACCTAAGCCCAGTCTCTCCTGCGCCGTAGTCTGAACACAGCTGATTGCAGTGGACCTATGGCCATCCCGTTAGTGCCTCAGCTAGGTTTGCGGGAGAGTGGGCCTCACAGCCTGGGCAATGGGAACACGAACTGCTCTCAATAAATGCATTACCTCTTTCCTGAAGTCTAGTCCTTCTGTGTTGACTACCAAAGCTTTTCCACATCCAGTATGAACTGCTCTTCTTTTCTCAGATTCCCACCTCAGTCTCTAGACATCTGATTTACTCTCCTGTAAGGCCTCCCAGGAACCCAACACACCCACACTCCACAGCCTTCTCAACTCTGGCCTGGATCACAGAGACTCGCCCTATCTGGCTTTCGCACGGTCTACTCAACCACCAAGTGACATTTCTTAACCCCAATTCCTAACCCTCAGTCACAAGGCCCTCACGCTCCCCAGGGTCAACGCACCTGCAGGCAAGGCCATTTCTGGGGCTTCCAAACTCTGTCTCTGTGTTCTGAGTCTTCCCCACGAACACTCTTCCTCCCTCTTCTGGCACCACTCACTCCTACCATACTTGGTCCTCACCAGCTCCAGCCGTTCACACAGCAGAGTGGCTTCAATGACACTGAATTCTCACAGCTCCTGACTGAGGTCCAAAACAAAGGTGGCAGCAGACGGAGAGCCCAGTGGAAGCTGTTAGTTCTGGTTCACAGATTGTTTTTGCTGCATCTTCATGTGGTAGACAGAGAGATCATCTCTGTCCTGTCTCTCCCCTAAAAAGGCACTAACTGGGCTGTGGGGATGCCTCAAACTGTACTTGTGTGCAAGCATTGTACCGAGTTCGATACTCAGAACCCATGGTTGGGGTGGGGGGAGTTGCTGTTAAAAATAAACAGCCAAGGTAGCTTGTGTTTGTAATCCCAGGTGGGGAGGCAGACCACTGGGGCTCCTTGGCAGTCAGCCGAGCCTATCTGGAGAATTCATGCCAATTAAAGACATTGTCTCAAAAAAACCAACATTGATCTCTAACCTACACACACACACACACAGAGGGAGAGAGAGAGAGAGAGGCATTAGCCCTATTCATGAGTCCAACCTTCAGGCTAAATGACCTCCCGAAGTCCTCCCCTCCAAATGCCACCGCACACTAGGGCACCAACACATGAATGGAGATTATGCGAACGTCCAGGCCCGCGCACTCTGCAAGTCCAGGTTCGGAGAATGAAGTTGCTGGCTTCCTCCCTGGCAGGTAGGTGGTTTTCCCATCATCCACTTCCCTTGTCTGTCAGTCCAGACTGCCCCTGTGGTGTGGAATTTCCTTCTGTCTATGTGCTGCTTTTATTGGTTAAGGAATAAATCTGTTTCAGCTAGTGGCTTAGCAGAATAGGGCAAAGCTGGAGTCCCAAGCAGACAGAGGAGATGGCCGCCTACACCCAAGCCTGCGGGTGGTCACCACATGGAAGTGTCTCTAAATCAACAACATTTCATCTGCACTGGGAGCCACTGAGTTCAAGTTCTCCACAGTCACCTAACTTGCCGCTTCAGGATCAGGAACACCTGTAGCTACTCAGATGTTCCCCTAATTTCACAAGCACTTGGGGCATTCTCAGTGTCAGAGAGGTGAGCTGACTTATCCAACGTCTCAGAACCAGAAAAGGTCACGGGAAATCTGGAACCCAGATGTGACTTCATACCCAGAATGCTTTCCTCTCAACACTTAAAATTAACTCTGAAGCGAGAGGACAGACAGACAGACAGGCCACCTTCTACACTCTACAGTAGCTATGCTACTGCCCTTCAAGGGAAAAGGGACACTGGGTGACTTCTAAATGATGTTAAGTTGGACAATGACATGCACGTCTTAGCCTGACACCACAGATCAGAAGCCCAGATCGGTCTGTGCCAAGCACTGTGCTCTGCAGAACTCATTCGATAAAGCAGCGTCACCACTAACGCCTGCCCCCAGGGCTTGTCACGAGTCTAAAAAATTAAAAATAAACAAAGTTTAAAAAAAGGAACCTCAATGCATTTAGTATGAAGCCCAGCACACAGAAAACACTCCAGAACACTCCAGAAATGTCGTCACACTAAAAAGACTCCAAACAACACACAAATGGGAGGCAGGCCTGAGACTTCGTTCCTCTGCACCTTCAGATTCCAATTTCGTTTTAATTAACCGTGAGGAAAATATTTCTAAAGAGTGTGCTGTGTCCTGCTCAGCAATCATGAAAACAAAACAAAACTGGTTTTTGATTCAATGTCACTTTCTGAGAAACCATAAGTTTAGGGAGAGCAGTGGTTTTGTGGGCTCTCCACAGTCAGCAGAGTAAATCTGGGGAAGCTGTGACCGCTGCCTATACCCTCACAAGCAGATGAAAACGGCAGTAGTGCTGAGAGACCCAGAGACAGCAAGCAGTGGAACTCTTGGAACTCTCGTGGGCATCACACCTGGGGTTCTGATGCAAATCGCTGTAAGTTGTGGGTTTGTTCTCCTCGGTTCTTAGAGCTCAGGAAAAACCATGCTCTGGAAATAGTAAGCTAGACATGACAGCTCACACCTGTGACCCCAGCACTTAGAGGAGTGAGCCTGAGGACTGCGGCGGGTTCTAGACCAGCCTGGGGTCTCAAAACAACAGACAGACAAATGTCCCAGACAGAAGCACTCTGTAAGGTTCATTGTTACAACTGTTCCATATTATTAGTGTATTTATAAATCAAACACTACCAAAACAACATACAAAATGCTAGCTGAATGTCTGGGCATCTACTAGGAGGATGATGTGGTTTGGATGAAAATGGCCCCATAGCCAGGCGATGGTGGCGCATGCCTTTAATCCCAGTACTTGGGAGGAAGAGGCAAGTGGATCTCTGTGAGTTGGAAGCCAACTACAAGAGCTAGTTCCAGTACAGGCTTCAAAGATGCAGAGAAACCCTATCTCGAAAAGAAGAAAATAAAGAAAAAAGAAAAAGAAAAGAAAATGCTCCCCATAGGGTCACAAGGAGAGGCACTATTAGGAGGCGTGTCCTCATCGAAGTGGGTGTGGCTTCGTTAGAGAAGAGTGTCCTTGGGGGTGGGCTTTGAGGTCTCAGAAGCTCAAGCCAGGTTTGGTCACCTCCTGCTGCCTGTGGAGCCAGATGTAGGACTCTCTCGGCTCCCTCTCCAGCACCATGTTTACCTGCCTGCCACCATGCTTCCTGCCACAGCGATAATGGACTAAACCTCTGAACTCTAAGTCAGCCCCAACTAAATGTTTTCCCTTTACAAGAGTAGGTGTGGCCACGGTGTCTCCTGGCAGCAATAAAATTCCAACTAGGACAGATGGCTTTAGACTATCCTCCACAGCAGGTGGGACAAAACACTCGACACACCCTGTGTCCAAGCAGCGGCAAAGCGTGCCTTTGATAAATGCTCCACAAGGACAAAGTGTTTTCCTTTTTCCTGGTCAAGAGAAACAGGCCCTACGTCCTTCACACATGTTCAAAGAAGCTATTCTAGAACACAATAAGGGGCCTGGGGTGTGGCTCAGTGGCTGTTGCCCAGCACAGGAGGCTCTGGATTTGGTCTCCAGCACTACGGAAATCAAGTTCAGTCCCACGCACCTATAATCCTAGTACCTGAAAAGGGGAGGCAGGAGGATCAGAAGTCCAAGGTCATCTACATCCGGATCCAGAGCAGCCTGAGATGTAAATAAATAAATAAACAAACAAACAGTACCAAGATCTCCCGTGTATCTTAGGCTGAGAAGACATGAGTAACACTGAAATATCAAAGAACTTGGTTTATTAAAGCAATGACATGGCGCCATGCCCAATACCCTCTGCTGAATAAAAACTTAACCAGCGCCGTCTACTTTATGCGCACATAGCACTTTTTACAAACACTGCAGAAGGAAAGCACCCATCTCTTCTATTTACAAAGCACATTTACTGTGGTTTATAGAAAGCTAGGAGCATATTAGGACATATATTCCTGCCTCCTGGCTGAGCCAGTCTCTCTCCCTGATTCTTAGCCTTTATTGTCTACTCCCGTCTGACTCCGTTCACTCTAGTGGTCTCTCCACTCAGTAAGTGTGTGATATGGCTCACACTTGTGAACTGCCTCTGGCAAACACCCACAATGAGTATGGAGAGGTGTTCCAGGGATATCTCCTTTCAAGCTGAGGTCAGACTCTAGCAGGCTGGATAAACCACTTTCTTTCCTTTTCTCGCCCTACTGGCTGGGCCATACTGTCCATGCTCGTCCACACTGGCTCCAACAAACTCAGGATGCAGCAGGGAACTCATGAGCCATTGAGTTCCCAATCTTTTATATGCAACTTTAAAAATTGAATGTGCATTTGTCTGCAACATGAAGCAGTGTTTGTGAGCTAAGGTATAGCTCACAAACGAACAGTTAAACCCACTGTTTTAGTACTGATAATGAAAGCATTTGAAGACAGAAGACAGACTCTAAGAAAGAAGTATCAAAGGTCACTTGGAGGAATACAATATGCCTAAAATGTCACCTAAAGGCATTTACTCTTAATACTAAATCTCGTTAGTTAAGTTGGCAACTTCTCTTACAGCATTATTTATAATAACAAAAATAACAGCCAACGAAGAGTAGAGACATCAGTGTCAACATACCAATGACAGTGTCACCAATAATTCCTGGGAGTCTCTTCAAGGTCATCACATGACACCAAGGAAATCAGGGTCACTTCTTGGGGTTCTTACTCTCATTAATAGAAGAATTTAAGACGGCTCTCTTACTGGAGTTTCCAAGAAAACCCCATGGCAGAGAAGCGATAGATCTCGGCAGCTGTCCGTGAAGGAAGATGAAGCAAAGAGAGAAAGCAAACTATGATGTTTTGGTTAAGCCACGATGTTCTGGTTAAGCCCCGATGTTCTGGTTAAGTCATGATGTTCTGGTTAAGCCATCATGGCCATCAGCCACATTGGCAAAGGAGCAACCAAATGAAGGTAGGGAGCATTAAAGAAAGAGTAAAAAGTTCCAAAGTAACATTAATATATATATATAATATAAGGTTACTTATATATATATTCCATATATATAATATATATAATATATAATATAAGGTTACATATATATAATATAAGGTTACATATATATATATATATATATATATATTCCAGTGCGCCAAAGAATGAGGGAGAAGAGAAGGAAGGCAGAAGTTATGACCTTCTGTGCCAGGACTCAGGAAGCAGACAGACCCCAGGGAACAGTGGATGGGACCAGGGGCAAAGGAAGAAAAGCCTGGAATTGGGAAAGGAAAAGCACATCATCTCATTAAGGGGTAATTAGTCCTCCTACCTCTTTGACAGCTTAAGGTGAAACTACCTCAGTGAGGAATGGTTCCTTGGCCAGATGCTAGATCAACCCAACTGGGTTAACTCTTAGAGGAGGAGACAATAGCACACAGCCACCTGACGGAGGACTCCATTTCTACCCATACCACAGTGAAGCATAAAACCATCATTCTTTTTAAACTGTGGTAAATTTCCTATAATCTAATAGCATCCAAAACAAATTATACACATTTGGTATGATTCTGACAAACATTATTGAAGGTAATCAATTTCAAGACACACACAGACTATGCTGTTGTATGCGACAGCATGCCTGTAATCCTAGTACTCAACAGGACCATGAGATCAAGACCATCCTGAGCTGCATGGTAAGAGAGACAGGGAAAGATATGGGGCAGGGGGAGAAGGGGAAGGGAAAAAGGCAAGGAAAGGGAATGAGGAGAAAGCAAACCAGTTTCTACAGTCAAGAAAACAGGATAAACTGCTGGCATTTCTTTTCAGTTCACTGCGAGGTTAACTGAAATTTCATTTGGAAATAAAATCTGGCAGGAATGGTAAAGAAGAAACTCGGACAGCATGGGAAAGGAAACATCAGTGAGGGAGATGCGCCTCCCACAGACTGTGCACAGCCTGTGAAGTTACCTGCTGTCAGTGAGCATGCAAATCAAAGAGGAAAAAACAGGCAAGAGTTTAGTGTCTGCTACAGCGGTGTTTGGAATAGGTGGGGGAAACCCCCAGGCAAGCAATGGTGTTGGGTGCCTGGGCAGCGAACTGTATGGGGGGAGGTTGAGGTGCTGAAACGCTTCTGCTTAAAATAAACTCCAGATGGAAGACTGAAATGTAAAAAAATAAAACCACCAAAACATAAAGTCCAAGTGAAGAAGGCATTTCTAGGAATGATTCATAAGCTAGAAGCTATAAATGAAAAGATAATTGCTTAGTATTTTTGCTTGGGAAAAACAATCACCATGAAGTCAAAGAAGGGACTGCAAGCTAGGAAGAGCAAACACCACCTCATCTCATGGATGGAGGTCGCACCTGGCAAAACAAGACAGGGAAACGCAGACAGTACCATGGAGAAACTGGCAATGACGACAGTTTAACGCTTTACCGAAAATGAAATATAAATGTCGTGCACATCCAAAGACGTGGATACATGTTCCTGTCAGAAAAAGATGGAGAGGTTCACGTCTGAGGCTGCGGCAGCAAGCTTACCACGAATGAGGTCAATACGGGCTACCTGGTGAGACCCTGTCTCCAAATAAAGGAGAAGAATAGGGAGGGGGATAGAGGTGCGGTGGTAAGGGGGGGAGGGGATGAGTCACCGTTCTTTTGTGAGATAAGCAAAGCTGGAAATGTGCAAGAATACCGACCACATGGTGTGGGGAAGCACGCGTTCACACATGCCAGTGGGATAACTGGCACTTCCCATGGAGCGGGACTTGGAACAATCAAAAGAGTCACACTCTTCTAAGAATTCTTCCCACAGGCATGATGCACACAACGCGTATTTCCTGCAGTTTGCTCCGGCAGGAAAATCCCAGCTCAGGACACGACATGCCAAGACAGGCTTCCTCTGGCTGTCAAGTTACCGTTCTACTGCTGTGAAGAGACACCATGACCAAGGACGCTGACTGGCAGGCATGGCGCATGAGCAGTGGATCCTGATCCACAAGCAAGAGCAAGAGTGGAGGAGAGGGGGCATGGAGGGCGGGGCGAGAGGGAGAGAAAGGAGGAGAAAGGGGGAGAGGAAAGAGAGGGAGGATGAGGGAGAGACTGGGCCTGGCACAGGGCTTTTGAAACCTCAACGCCCACTCCAGTGTCACACCTCCTTCCACAAGGCCACACCCTCCCAAAGGCCACACCTCCTCCCAAGAGGCCACACCTCCTCCCACAAGGCCACACCTCCTAACCCCCTCTGCAACAGTATAGGGACTAACTAGGTATTCAATACATGCGCCTATAGGAATCATTCTCATTCAAACCAACTTACTGATTGCTCTGTGCAAAACAAACTGAGCAGCAGTAGGTGCAGGAAGGCATTCTGGCTCCATCTTTTCATCCTCAAATGAGATAATGCTCCCATGAAAGCCCTCTCCATACCAGAGGCAAAGAAACAGAGGTAAGGAAGGGAAGTCCAAATGCTAACAAACCCCAAGCCTTTAACCCCAGCACTTAGAAGACAAATACAGGAGGATCTCCATGAGTTCAAGGACAACCTGGTCTACATAAAGAGAAATTTTTCCATACATGACATTTAAATGCCTATTAATGAGAAACAAGCTAAATATTGCCTATCTTAGACATAAAATAATATATGTATGAACAGGCATGTCCAAATGGCCTTAAAAATAAAACTATGGCGAGGCTTGGTGGTATTTGGGAGGCAGAGGCAAGAGGACGAGAAGTTTAAGGTCAGTCTAGAACTGGAAGAGACGTCTTTAAAAACAAACAAATAGCTAAGGAAACGGCTTAATTGGCAAAAGTGCTGTTCTCCATGAGGAACTGAGTTCAAAACCCCAGTCCATACTGAATGGCAGAATGCTTATTCTCCATGAGGAACTGAGTTCAAAACCCCAGTCCATCCTGGATGGCAGTGAATCCCAGCACTCAGAAGCAGAGGCAGGAAGATCTCTGAGGTTGCAGCCTGTCTGGTCTACAGAGCAAGTTCCAGGATAGCCTAGGCTACACAGAGAAACCTGTCTTGAAAAGCAAAAATAAAACAGCACCCATGTGAAAAGCAAGGTCACTACCAATGCCTGTGACCCCATCAGTAGGGACAGAGACAGAAAATTCACCAGCCTGGCTAAAATGTTGAGCTTCAGGCTCAGTGGGCGACTTTACCCGAAGAAGTAAGGTGGAGAGAGATAAAACCACTTGTTTTTCTCTGGCCTCTGAACACAAACACACATACAACAATGAAGCTGCTGGACACCTGGCTCACTGTCTGAGCCCTTACCTGGGTTCAATCCCCAGGCCCGGGTTCATCCAGCAGCCCCAGCAAAACAAAAACAATTTTATTTTCTTTCTATTCCTCCCCGTTTCTAATTTTTCTAAAATAAATTATTTTAACTCCCCCCCAAAAAACCACATATTTTTAGAGCTTAATGTTGGTGGGGGTTTTTTTTTCAATTTTCATTAACAACTTAGGTAACCTGAATCACCAGGCAACTGACCTCCACCTCTGACGCAGCACACAGAAAGACTGAAAGTTTTAGGCCAGCCTTGGCTACCTAGCAAGATCCTGCTGAATCAAACCACCAATCAACCAACAAATCGTTTGATCTCTTCTTTAAATTAAAAATGTAAAACCATGGTATCTTTACAGCTGGTACTCAGCCAGTCTCAAAAGAGATTTTACAATGGTCAACAAGGAAAGCTGCAAATTAACCCCAAGAGGGTATAAAATGAGCTTAGCCTGCAGCAAAGGCTCCTCCCAAGGATGCTTTGTTCTGCTCTGACATTCAGTTCAGAGAATCTGCTAAAAGACCTCAGCCACTCCCACTACTCAGCTTTCCCCCTTGGGACTGTCAGGCAAGCTGTCACAAAAACATACAAGCAGTAAGTGGAGGAAGCCTAAGGAAGATCCATGCAGACATATGGAAAGGGAGGGTGCTGAGCAATAACCTGGGCAGGCCGCCCCTGATGTCACCCGAGGAGACCTTTGGATTAGCCGTTCTTCTCTACACCTACTTTACTTTTAAATAAGTGACATCCCAGATCTGGGCTATATCTAAGGCTAAATGGTTAAAGAACAACGCATCATTCCACTGTTCTTCCCCTCTGCCTCTTCTCTCCTCAGGTTTCTGGCTCTGGTAACCATTCCTTTTTCCCTTTAAATACTATTTCACTGACAGGAACACCATGCTCAGGAGATGGACTGCGGCTGTCACACACAGTATCCCTGACAGGAACACGATGCCCAGGAGATGGGCTACGGCTGTCACAGTATCCCTGACAGGAACACCATGCTCAGGAGATGGGCTACGGCTGTCACAATATCCCTGACAGGATCACCACGCTCAGGAGATGGACTACAGCTGTCACAGTATCCCTGACAGGAACACCATGCTCAGGAGATGGGCTACGGCTGTCACACACAGTATCCCTGACAGGAACACCATGCTCAGGAAATAGACTACGGCTGTCACAGTATCCCTGACAGGAACACCATGCTCAGGAGATGGGCTACGGCTGTCACACACAGTATCCCTGACAGGAACACCATGCTCAGGAGATGGACTACGGCTGTCACAGTATCCCTGACAGGAACACCATGCTCAGGAAATGGACTACGGCTGTCACACACAGTATCCCTGACAGGAACCCCATGCTCAGGAGATGGGCTACGGCTGTCACACAGTATCCCTGACAGGAACACCATGCTCAGGAGATGGACTACGGCTGTCACAGTATCCCTGACAGGAACACCATGCTCAGGAAATGGACTACGGCTGTCACAGTATCCCTGACAGGAACACCATGCTCAGGAGATGGGCTACGGCTGTCACACAGTATCCCTGACAGGAACACCATGCTCAGGAGATGGGCTACGGCTGTCACAGTATCCCTGACAGGAACACCATGCTCAGGAGATGGACTACGGCTGTCACGGTATCCCTGACAGGAACACCATGCTCAGGAGATGGGCTACGGCTGTCACACAGTATCCCTGACAGGAACACGATGCCCAGGAGATGGGCTACGGCTGTCACAGTATCCCTGACAGGAACACCATGCTCAGGAGATGGACTGCGGCTGTCACACACAGTATCCCTGACAGGAACACGATGCCCAGGAGATGGGCTACGGCTGTCACACACAGTATCCCTGACAGGAACACCATGCTCAGGAGATGGGCTACGGCTGTCACAATATCCCTGACAGGATCACCACGCTCAGGAGATGGACTACAGCTGTCACAGTATCCCTGACAGGAACACCATGCTCAGGAGATGGGCTACGGCTGTCACACACAGTATCCCTGACAGGAACACCATGCTCAGGAAATAGACTACGGCTGTCACAGTATCCCTGACAGGAACACCATGCTCAGGAGATGGGCTACGGCTGTCACACACAGTATCCCTGACAGGAACACCATGCTCAGGAGATGGACTACGGCTGTCACAGTATCCCTGACAGGAACACCATGCTCAGGAAATGGACTACGGCTGTCACACACAGTATCCCTGACAGGAACCCCATGCTCAGGAGATGGGCTACGGCTGTCACACAGTATCCCTGACAGGAACACCATGCTCAGGAGATGGACTACGGCTGTCACAGTATCCCTGACAGGAACACCATGCTCAGGAAATGGACTACGGCTGTCACAGTATCCCTGACAGGAACACCATGCTCAGGAGATGGGCTACGGCTGTCACACAGTATCCCTGACAGGAACACCATGCTCAGGAGATGGGCTACGGCTGTCACAGTATCCCTGACAGGAACACCATGCTCAGGAGATGGACTACGGCTGTCACGGTATCCCTGACAGGAACACCATGCTCAGGAGATGGGCTACGGCTGTCACACAGTATCCCTGACAGGAACACCATGCTCAGGAGATGGGCTATGGCTGTTACAGTATCCCTGACAGGATCACCATGCTCAGGAGATGGGCTATGGCTGTCACAGTATCCCTGACAGGAACGCCATGTTCAGGAGATGGACTACGGCTGTCACACACAGTATCCCTGACAGGAACACCATGCTCAGGAAATGGACTACGGCTGTCACACACAGTATCCCTGACAGGAACACCATGCTCAGGAGATGGGCTACGGCTGTCACACAGTATCCCTGACAGGAACACCATGCTCAGGAGATGGACTACGGCTGTCACAGTATCCCTGACAGGAACACCATGCTCAGGAGATGGACTACGGCTGTCACAGTATCCCTGACAGGAACACCATGCTCAGGAGATGGGCTACGGCTGTCACACACAGTATCCCTGACAGGAACACCATGCTCAGGAGATGGGCTACGGCTGTCACACACAGTATCCCTGACAGGAACACCATGCTCAGGAGATGGGCTACGGCTGTCACACAGTATCCCTGACAGGAACACCATGCTCAGGAGATGGGCTACGGCTGTCACAGTATCCCTGACAGGAACACCATGCTCAGGAGATGGGCTACGGCTGTCACACACAGTATCCCTGACAGGAACACCATGCTCAGGAGATGGGCTACGGCTGTCACACACAGTATCCCTGACAGGAACACCATGCTCAGGAGATGGGCTACGGCTGTCACACACAGTATCCCTGACAGGAACACCATGCTCAGGAGATGGGCTACGGCTGCCACCCTATCACAGCGCTCAGGCTCTTACTGACATAAGGGAGTCCTTGCATATAAATATTTATTCAGTAAAGGAGACAGGAGGGCTTTGTTGTCACACAGGCGTGCTCCAGTAAGCAAGTGGCACAGCGGTGCAGCGTAGGAAACACCATCCACGGTAAGTTCCCTGCCCAGCTAACGCCTGAGCATGCTTGGAGAGCAGTATGCAGAGAAGGTATTTTTGAGATCCCTTGCAATAGAAAGAGAGCATGGTACCCAACATCTAAACAAAAAGTAGAAAAATAACCTGGGCATAGACTACAAAGTATCAAAGAACATGACAGAAATTTGTTTATTTTAAGCTTATAGGTCTATTAAGGGGATTAGTAGCAGCCAGACGGTGGTGGCACAGTCTTTTAATTCCAGCATTTGAGCAGCAGAGGCAGGCTGATCTCTGTGAGTTCGAGGCCAGATTGGTCTACAAGAGCTAGTTCCAGGACAGGCTCCAAAGCTACAGAGAAACCCTGTCTTGAATAAAACAACAACAACAACAAAAAGATCAGTAGCAAAATATACGGCACCAGCATCATACAAGGAAATCTAAGGCCTTCTCAAGAGAGTTCATGTAAGACAAGAAGGGGACATTTAACTTAAGTCCTTTAGTCCCAGCACTCGGGAGGCACAGGCAGGTGGATCTCTAGGAGTTCAAGGCCAGTCTGATCTACAAAGCAAGTTCCAGGATAGCCACGGCAGCTACACAGAGAAACTCTGACTCAAACAAAACAAAACAAAGAAGAAAGGAAAGTTTTAGGAATATTTTCTAACTGCAAGCTCTCTGGTGAAACAAAATAATCACAATCAAGCCAAGTCAGACCAGATTAAAAGATGTCCAGATTTAATTAGACACCTGCACTCCCAGGTGGCCCTGAAGGGAATGAGAAGTCGCCAACTGTGACCACCAGAGAGAAAAAGGGAAAACCACACATTTATTTTCTGGCGAGTAGTTTAAATAACCCTAACCCATGGGAGTGGTCTTGAACTTTCCTGGGGAGGGGGATCAAGGTCAAGGGGTACAGGGGAGGGGCCTCCAAAGATGGAGGCCAGCAGAGGCTGGGATTTATAGAAAAAAGAAAATGTAAGTCCAAAAAGTTTATGATTTAGATTGAAATACTCTGGGGACGAAAAATAATGACCTTACAATTAAATAAGGACATAATCACAGTTTGCTACACTGCATCCCAGCCAACACTGGGATGCTGGTGAGCACCAGATTTGAATCCACACATCTCACAGGCCAGCCCTTCGCAAGAAGCCGGGCAGTGCAGGCACACTCCTTCAGGGCAGACCCACCTGCACTGCCAGTTCAAAAGCCCTTACAGGTAAGGTTATCTGGCCTGCTCAACACAGCCTTATCACAGAGAAAAGGAAGTAGGAAAGAAAAAAAAAAGGAGCAGGAAACAAAGAGACTGAAAAGGGAACTAGGGAGACAGAGGGTAGCAGCTGGAAGCAGCCACACAGACACTTCAATCCAAAGCATCAACAAGCCTTGCTGAGTACTTACATTCCCTGGGGTCTGGCTGATGGCAGGAGGCCTGTCACAAAGGTTTAGGGAAATTCCTAGCAAGAATAAGGCAGCTGGCCTTCCCCCCCACACACACACTCTCCAAAGGGGCAGGGTGTCCAGCTGCAAACTATGACAGCAAGACAAGTGACTATGTCACACACAGGAAACACTTGGACACTACGATGACTCTCCTTACAACTCCTAGAATTAGGAACTTAAAAATCCCATAAACCACACAGTGCCTTAACCGGCTGAGGCAGCTGCTGGACGAAAACACGCAGTCCATTGCGAGCCTCCCAGACACCTAAACCAAACAGCACTTTGGCACACTTCAAAGTAACAAGCTGTTACTGAAAAATATCAGCATGTTAAACGTGGCAGTGCAAAAACACATACACAGACACGCATGGAACACACAAACCAATCACATACACACGTATGTTTTACCCAGACAGTCTGCATGAAAAGTCAGATGAAATAATACTGGTTTATAAAGGTTTATAAAGACAAACTTTCTAACTCTTTGACCCACAAAGGTCAAGTTACTTAGTTAATTCAGTCAACCACACAGGCTGAAAGAGGAAACACAACCCCCAAAAACCAAAAATCTAGACAATGTGTGTGCATGTGTAAAGGTACATGAGTAACAAACTCATGAGCATATAACATATTGTATGTTAGGTTTATAAACACACACAGTGTGAACTTAGAATGGGGGGTTACTAGGGTTAAAATTCTACCTTACAAATTAATCGCAAATAGAATACAGTACAAGTAAAATATGGTTTTATTTATATTTTTAATAACTCATGCTTGAAACTCATACCAAAGGCAAACACCGGCGGCAAGTAAGCAGAAAATGAAGTGTCCTACCGGGGCACACAACAGGAACGATTCCTAAACCCACTTCGTAAACACTGGGTATTTTCTTTAGCATTTGTAAACCAACCGTCACCTATACCAGTTTCACAGCAGCGCTCTTCATTGTAGTCAATATTTCAATCGAAACCCACAACCTACTCTGGCCACATCCCCATTATGATTCTATTCCTGGCGATTTCACTTGAGTTGCTGTCTTAGGAAGAAAATAGAAAGCCGCGGTGCACGGAATCTCTAAGATTCACCTGGGCACTAAAATCCAGACCATGAACGCTCCCTTCCCCCAACCAAGCAGACAGGCAGCACTCTACAGTTTCGGGACTCCTAGTATGACGAATATCTACATCCAAACACTGTGGCCATTGGCTCAAAGACCACCAAGAATCCTAACTGGCAGGTAGGAAGACTTCTCAAGTCACGGTCCCACCTGAACCCCATCACTTCCAGGATCTGGCGGTGACCCTGAGGCCAGCGCGCTGCCTGAGTGGTCCTCCCAGCGCGTAGCCTAGCACCTCCGCCGGCTCTCGCTTCACTTCTCCTCCCCAGTACACTCGCACGCGATTGCGCACACCCGCTCGAGCACGCCGGAGCACACTCGCTCACACTCACGCTCCAGCGAAGAGGCCCGTTTGCCAGCTCCGCGCTCGTGAGTGGCTCCCAGGCTGGGCCACCGAAGCGTGCCGGGTCGGGGTCGCCCAGACGCCGCTCCGAGGCTCCGCGCGGTCGCCAGGAGCCTGCCACCGCCTACCTTGCTCGCCGCGGTCCATGTCTGTGCCACCTCGCTCCCGGCGCTCCGCCCGCCGCGCTCCTCCGCGCCGCTCCGCGCTCCGCCCGCGGCCGCCGCGCAGTCCCCACCCCGGGCGTTGGCGCCGCCCTCCCGGGAGCCGGTCCCGGGCGTCACCGACCACCTGACCGCGACCTGTGCGCTCCGCCACGTCGGCGCGGGCGGCGGCGCCGGGCAGGAGTCCCGAAGGTCGGGAAAGGCCAGGGAGGGGCTGAAAAGGGAAGGAAAGGGGACTCCGAGGCTGGGCGAGCAGCTGCGAGTCGGTGGCGTTTGCACTTCGTTCGCAAGTTTGAGAAGCCGAAAGTTTCCTCCCAGGCTTCTGGCCTCGCGACTGCCCCTTTCTCCGCCCCTCTGCACCTGCTCGAACGGAAAACCCTGTTTGCAAGGTGGAACGAGTCATTTGGGTGACTTAGTGTTCTTGAACCATGGCCATACTTGATTCAGAGTAAATTCTTATTACTGTTGAAGTGTTTATGTGTGTTATGTATGTATATGTATATATCAACATTAAGGTAAATTTGGCATGGAAAGAAATGCTATAATATGAAAAAGAATTCGAACTACATACGTCTGGGAGTGTAGCTTAGTGTTAAAAGTGTAGATGTAGCATGTTCGAAGATGGTACATTTGAGACTAGCATGGAATATAACAAGATGCAAGACCCTGTCTCAGATTTTAAAAAGAACGCTTGCCTTATCCCTTCATCTCTTGAAGAGTTTACATACTCATTCATGTATGGAAATGTTCTCGTTTTTCTTCCTGTGTGGGAACCCGCGTGTCGCACCGCTGAAATACTGCCCAGGCAGGACCTTGTAGCTGGAGATAGCTCTCCAGGAATAAGCAAGGTTGGCCTAGTTGGGGCTCCTTGTGTCAACTTGACACAAGCTAGTGTCATCTGACAGGAAGGAACCTCAGCTGAAAAAATGCTTCCTTGAGATACAGCTGTGAGGCCTTTCTCATTTAGTGACCAATGGGGAAGGCCCTGCCCATGTTGGGTGGTGCCATCCCTGGGCTGCTGGTCCTCCATTCTCTAAAGTTAGATGCGCAAGTCATAGAAAGCAAGGCAATAAGCAGCTGCTCTCCATGGCCTCTGTCTCAGCTACTGCTTCTGGGATCCTGCCCTGTTTGAGTTCCTATTCTGTCTTGCTTCAGCGATGAACAGCAATGCTCAAGTGAAAGACAAATAACCCCCCCCCCCCCCCCGCAACTTGCTTTTTGGTTATGGTGTTGCACAGCAATAGAAATCCTAACTAAGAGAGGCTCCAAGAAACTATTTAAAGAAAAGGACAGAGATTCCTTCTTGGCTGCATGTAAAAGAATAATTTCAGCACTAGGGAAGAAGAAGAAGGAAGACCACAAATTTGGAGTCAACCTGGGCTACCAATGGCTACGAGAGAGAGAGAGAGAGAGAGAGAGAGAGAGAGAGAGAGAGAGAATTATTTTCCACTTTACTTACAGGAGCAATGAGCACAGTGTAACTAGAAGGAAGGAAGCCAAGGATGGCCAGCAGAGACAAAGGCAGAATGGATCTGGTCATGTAGACCTGCATTCTACCAAAGAAAGATCAATGCCTGCTTTGTAAAATCATTATTATTTCGGCTCCTGTTACATGGCTCAAGTGCAACCCTGATACACCAGGGCATTTTGCAACCTAATCTGTTAAGCCTGGCATGGTGGTGCCACAATGATAGTCTTGGTAGCTGGGAAACGGAGGCAGTAAGATCAGGAGGTCACGCCCACATTTGGATACATAAAAACTTAGAAGTCAGCCTGGGCTCCATGAGACCCTGTCTCAAGAGCAGAGACAAGGAGCGGGAGAGGCTGCTTAGCTGGGGGAGCTTCCCTAGCACGCGTGAAGCCCCGGGGTTATAGCTGTGTACCACATCAGGCTTACTATGTGACCTAGGCTGGCCTCAAATATATTATCTCCCAAACTAGAGACATGCGACACAGTAGCCAGGTAGATTCTTTTATAAACTAATCTATTGCTGAAATCTCTACAAGAAACAGTAGATTTTTTTTTCAAAATCTTCACTGAACGACTTAAAGACTAGGGACTTCCAGTATGGATGGCTGACTTAGATAGGGTGGGTTTGGCAGGCACGGTTCCCTGCCACTAAATAAATAAATAAACAAACAAAAAACATTATGTACGTGAAAATTTGGTACTCTGCCCTTGTCATGCATACCTCCCCACCCTGAAAGCCATCAGAGATCATACAAAGTATAGAAACATCTGGATGCTTTCTGCCGTGACACCCCTAAGTTTGGGGCAAGGATGCTGTCTAAGTTAGGGTTTCTATTGCTGTGAAGAGACACCATGACCACAGCAACACTTATAAAGGAAAACATTTAATTGCGACTGGCCTACAGTTCAGAGGTTCAGTCCACTATCATCACGGCCAGAAGCATGGCAGCATGCGGGCAGACATGGTGCTGGAGAAGGAGCTGAGAGTCCCACGTGATCTGTGGCAGCAGAAGTGAACTGCCACACTGGCTGTGACTTGAGCATCTGAGCCCCCAAGCCTGCCTCCTCCAACAAGGCCACACCTCCTAATAGTGACATTCCGTTTGCACCTATGGGGGCCATTTTATTCAAACCACCGCAGGAACCAATAGAGGCCCCGACTGTCTCTGGTTCTTTCCTTACACCTGCGTTAGAGCATCAGCTGCCCCTTGGCCACACTTCCAGACCAGCATGGCCATCACAAAGCTTACCTGGGAATGAGGCCAAAAACCCCAATAATGCATGCAGGCCTGTCAAGACAAGAGATTTCAGAGATGCCTGCCCATGGAGGGATCATGATCTGTAGAGATGGTACAGGTATGAATAGAGGCCTCTGTTTGGAAATAAGGCCTCCTTCCCCCAAGAGAGGCACTGAAACTCATTTTCTAAAGCCAGGGCCGAGTGCTGTGGCCTCCCAGTAGCCTGGACCTAGAGTCTCCAGATAAAATAAAGGGCACCAATTTCAATTTGAATTTCAAGAAAATTATAAGTTTCTTGGTTTATGATAGTATTAGTATAACCCCTATCGTGTTTGTGGTGTATTTTAGTGTTAGTATACCCCCTATCGTGTTTACTGAAAATATTTATTCACTCCTCAGCCACCATCTGAGGAATCCTCTGTCTTTATTTGCTAAGTACAGCAGCTCCAGGGCGACCCTGACTGGCTGGCTGGTCAGATAGCAGCATGGCAGAGCACAGATGGGGAAGTTGTCATTGTCCAGGAGAAAGACTGGCCTTCCCGGCTCAGACTGTCACAGTTCAAAGGGCTGAGACGTTAAGAGGCCCAAGACATCAAGATCAACTTTGGAGAGAAATCTATTCAGTGTCACATAGTTGATACTGAATTGCTGAAGACACCATCATAGCTGTCTCACGTCCTCGAAGGTGTATGAGCGACGGTGACGATGAAACCAAGGCGTTAAGAATGTGCTCTAATGGAATTCTGACATGCAATCCCTGAGTAGCAACAGGAAATGATCTCACAGCATTGATCTGGGCTATGTTAAGAAAAGCCATAGACCACTTAACCCCCTGGCATGTTCAGCCCCTCTGAATCCTGGGTATTATTCAGGCTGTATTATGAGAGCTGGGAGGGGGAGGAAGCCCAGGCGAGACACAGCCCCTTTCCTCCTGAGATTCAACCATTGCTGTTATTACGGATTCTCGCTCTCCCATCCAGCCTGAAGATGGCCCGAGGGGGTAAACATCATCGGCTATTTTAGAATCAATGATAATATAATTAACAATATTTTTTCTTCTTTTGTTTCAGTGCTTGGAATTGAATCCAGGATGTTGCTCTTGCCAGGCAAGGGATATTACAAGTGAGCTGCATGCCCAGACCTGGCTTTGAGTCAGTGTCTTACAAACCATTTCACTGGTCCAGGGATAAAGGTTAGCTTTCCTAAGTATCAGTGTTCCTCCTGCACAGACAGGGCAGGAGAACCGCAAGTGCAGGGTCAGTGCTGAACAGCCGCACACGCTACTGCTCAAAGGTAAGCTGCAAGGCCAGATACATAGCCAAGTCAGCACTAAAGTCCCTGATTTAAACCATTACTGTCCTGGGTTTCTCATGGATGCTCCTCTGGCTCATGCTCCTCATCTCTAAAATCTGTAGTCATGTTTTACGACAAAAACCCCAAGTATGAAAAGTGTTTTAAATTTATTCTATTGACATTGAAGTTATATACCATTAAATCCACTCTTTAGAAAGTTCAGTGGCTTTAAGTATCTTTCTAACATCCATCCATGCTTACTCCTCCCCATTGGTACTAAAATTACAGTAAGAAGACAAAACCACAAGGACAAAGAGAGCGCACAAAGCCAGGCACTGGTAATTGATCTTACAGAGCTGAGCCAGCCAAAATGCTAAGCTGCTAGTGGAGAATGCCAAGAGGAACCACACTTACAGGACAAATTTTCCCAAAAAAATAACAATAATAATAATAATTTAGGACTTGCCATGAGGAGCCTGTGGGTACAAAAATGAGTTCAAAACAGGAGGATAAAACCAAGCATGGTACGAGCACTCAGGAGGTAGCAACAGGAGGACCAAGACTTCAAGGTTCTCCTTGACTATATAGCAAGTTCCAATGAGAGATTACACGGGAAGGAAATCAGCACCCCTCTTTCTAGCTGTATCACCTTCTTTCTCTCTCTTTCTCCCTACCCCTCTATCTCACAAACATAGATAGATAGATAGATAGATAGATAGATAGATAGATAGATAGATAGATGATGTGGTATTTCCCTCTGTATGCTGTGATTACTGTTAATGAATAAAGAACTGCTTTGAGCCTATAGCAGAACAGGGTGGGGTGGAGCAGAGCTAGGCAGGAGGACTGGACTGAATGCTGGGAGAAAGAAGGGTGGAGTCAGAGAGAAGCCAGGTACCCTGCCGGATTTAGATGTGGGAACTTTAGCCAATAAGCCACAGCCACATGGCAATACACAGATTAATGGAAATGGGTTAAATTAAGATGTAAGAATTAGCCAATAAGAAGCTAGGGCTAATGGGCCAAGCAGTGATTTAATTAATATGGTTTCTGTGTGATTATTTTGGGGCTGAGTGTCTGGGAACTAATTAGCGGCCTCCCTCCTACAGATAGATAGATAACAAGCAAAGAAGAAAACCAAGGGATTTGTGGGTTTGTTATGCTTAGTCTGTGGGGACCCCAAAAGGCCACCAGGGAGACGACTCACCAAAATGCAAAAGCAAGGTTTATTGCATGCTCAATTACAAGCCAGCAGAGACCTTGTCAGCACAGTAGCAGGAGGAAGTACCCTGCCCTTCTAGAGGGCCTTATTTAAAGGCAAAACCCAGAAAAGTTACATTAGCAGGGTGCAGGTGATGAGTTCAATCCTGATTGGCTTGTGTCTAGGGACTTTTCAGAAATTTTGTTTTTGAACCTCGCCTGTTGCTTGTCAAGTTTTCTTATCGGCTGACCTTTGGGTGGGGATATTCTGTAGTCAACTGTACTCTCCAGATGGCTACCCTGTTACTTTTGCCCCTAGCCATTTCTGAGGATTGGAATGTTTTATGGGAAATAGCTTACACAAGACACAAGATGGAGGCAGAAGACAAAATGGAGGAACTTTGGTTCTTCAATTTTTTTTTTTTTGAATGAGAGTGGTACCTGTCGGCTCCAGCCCAACTTGGCTGTGCATTCCTGAGAAGGAGGGTGTGGATGTGGACTAAGGAAAAAAAAAAACAAAAACAAGAGACAGAAAATAGAGTCAGGAGGCTTCCAGTGAAGACTGTAAAAAAAGAAGGGGCCCCAAGTTTATCACTCACTGTCCTTCTATGCAGCAGTCAAAAGGGAAAAACACAAGCCTTCCATGGTACAAAGAACAGGTGAGAGTAAATACCTCCTTACACCTCAAAACTCCTGGTAACTGTGCCCTAAGCCAAACATCCTGTTGACTGGCCTTTGAGGAGTACAGCATCCAGTAGCCACACCCTTGGCCAAACAGCCTGTGATTTGTCCTTGAGGAGCAAGACCAGTTCTCAGCTCTCTCACCTTTAGTCAAGATGGAAACAGATTCAAAACTGAGTGCCCTCACAGTTACCCATAGGCTCATATATTGAAACCCTTGGTCCACAGTGACTGGAATTGTCTGGGAAGGATTAGGGAGTGTGACCTTGGAGGAGGTGTGTCACTGGCCTTGGGCTCCCTAGCTCCTGTCCATACATTTTATCTTTAGGGGTCATTATTTTGCACAATGATAAGTCCTAGAGTCACCTGGGTTTCTATTCATTCTCCTTACTCCCAACTCAGCTTTTTAAGAATGAAGTGCGCAAGGTTAAATTGGTATATCAAGAGTTATCCATATTTCCAGGTGTGTGAAAGCTACAGGCCTGCCTGGGTCCTCACAGCCTTGGGCAGGCTGGGGACATCCACAAGTTCACCTGTTAAATGGTGTTACAAGGTAAACACCATTATGATGAGCAAATATAGTGGAGAGATGGGAGAGAAAGAGAAGTGGACCGGTTTGTGTGCTGTAGAAAGAGGCAGAACTGAAGAAGCAAAGGCAGTGGAAAAACAGGCTGACGTGGGTGATCTGCTTGCCACTGGCATCCATCATGATGTCCTGGGTTGCTGCTGAAAGTTGTGTCTGGGCCCATAGTCCTACTCCAGTCAGAGTCCGTGTTGACATCCATAGCCCACGTTCCCTCCAAAGACCACATGGATGCCCAGCGTCTGGATCTGGGCCACCACCTGAGACCATGCCCAGGATGAGTGATCT
This sequence comes from Microtus oregoni, assembly GCF_018167655.1. Taxonomy (NCBI): domain Eukaryota; kingdom Metazoa; phylum Chordata; class Mammalia; order Rodentia; family Cricetidae; genus Microtus; species Microtus oregoni. The sequence goes on along the minus strand of NW_024543093.1, from coordinate 26,623,028 downwards.
TCGCTGCCACCCAGGGCTATGATGACATCTGGGCCCAAGCTGCTGTCTGGTCCATTTGATGTCCTTGGCTTCTATTACCACCAGGACCCTTTGGATACATGGGGTCTTCTGGTTAGCCACCTGACACCATGTTGGTATCCTAGGGCCATGCTGCTGCCAGGGCCATACTGATCTGGGTTGCCTGTGCTGCTATTGGGGCCTAGGTGGCACTGGGCCCAAGCTGCTGCCAAGGGCCATGTCTGGGTCTAGGGGGCCATAGGAACCATGTGAGTTGAAATCCAATGGCTGTGCTAAATCGACACCACCCTATGCTGGCTCTGAGAGAGTGAGTCCTGAAGCAGGAGAGCTGGCCCCATACTCTGAAAAGATGACTCCCCCATGACAGGTGTGGGAGAGCTGGCTCCGTCCCTTGCCTGAGTTGGGCAGCTCCAGCAGCCCAGACTAACAAAATCAGACCCACAGCCAAGGCTGTGAGTTGTCCCACCCAAACATCTACCCCATCCATGACCTGCCAGAGTGTGTGAAAAAAGCCATAGCTGCAGAATCTCCATGACTTGGGGCAATGGCAGGATTTCCAGGAAACGTTTTGGTGAGGTCCAGTGTTAATGGTGTACCAGAAGCCAGAGGCTTTGAACAGACCAACAACCCATTACAAGAAACTTTTGCAAGTACGTAGCATGAACAAAAGGGTCTACTTGTGACACATCACAGCTCCCAACACCACTAAGATGAAGGAAGATGTGTTGGGGAGGTGGAAAGATGGAGGAGAGAAGTGGGGTTTTGTTTGTTTTGTTTTTAATTCATTTTCTTTTGGGGAGGACACTATGGGGGTGATGGGCGGATATGGAGGTGACAGGGAAATAAACGGGATTGGGATGCATAATGTGAAATTCTTTGGGAATAAAAATTTTCCAAAGAATCAATTTTAAAAATTAAGAAAAAAAAGTTATCGATATTTGTACTAGGAGTCTGGTTCAGAAAGGCTGGTTGGGAGCTGCAGAGATGGTAGTATGATGAGTGGACCGTGGGTTCCTAATGCTACTGACTACACGTGCACACGTCCCAGGGCTATGGTGTCAGCATTCTCATGCCCTGGGTTTGATCCTCGCTCCAACACACCAGGTATGCTAGTCATTTATGCCACAGCTTAAGCATACATGGACAGCCCGTTTATGACGCTTCTCCAGTTGTTGCTATCCTGGGCAGCCCTAGATGCTTGTGTTATTGTCATACCCAAGGTTGCACAGTCTTCCTTTATGCTGTCTGGTTAGCATTTTGGGTGCCTTCCTCTTCGCCTTATCCCGTGCACTCTTCCAAGCAATACTATCTTCGGTATCTGCCGTCATTCATTCTCAATAACATGGTTGACGTATCTCAAGCACCGTTTCTGTATCCTGCAGTTTACTTCCATATTCTGTAGCTGAATGTTTCTTAATGTCATCACTGCACAGCCTATCTCTGTGTGACACCTAGAATCTTCCTGGGACATTCCGTCTAAACACATTCAGCCACTGTTCTGAGGAGCACTTCATTGTCCAGGTTTCGGAATTGTAAAGAAGGCAGCTCAAGACAAGGGTCTCATAATTTTCTTTGTAATTCTGTTGTTGTTGTTATGTCGCTTGCTGATCTAACCTTTCCTAGTGTCTGGAATGTAAACTTTGCTATCCCTATCCACCTCTTGATATCTAAAATAGTTCCCTCTTTTGAACTGAGGTTTCAAATAGACAACGTTGACTGTTTGCTTGAGGTTCTGATTCTTTATTACAATGCTAAAATTCTTATGCACCCTTCTCTTGTATCATATCTCAGCCTTTTTGATGTTGACTTTCACACCAAGGTTTTCACTGACTTCCACCACTCTGTTTACCATGGCCTGCAGCTCAGTTGGACTTTCAGCAAGCAGTGCAAAACACAAGCTATTGATTCACACGCCACCTGTCTGCACACCTGTCTCCTCATCCTCCAGGGCTGTTGCTGTTATTAATTCCAGGAATATATTACAGAGCAGTAGTGAGAGGACGCATCCCTGCAACCTTCCCACGATTGTATTAAACTGATCGCTTAGCTCTCCACAGACTTGACTGTGGTATCTTTATAGGTGTTTTCTAGTATCCTTATGATTTCCTCTGGGTACCTGTAGAACCTCATTGTTTCCCAAAGTCCTTTTCTCCAAATGGTATCGAATGCCTTCCTGAAGTCGATGTAACAGACATATAACTCTTTTCCAAATTCTTCATATTTTTCTGCCAGTTGCCTAAAGCGAAGAGCAGATCAACTATGCTCCTGTTAGCTCTGAATCCATACTGGGCCTCAGCTAAGATGAAGCGCTCATTCATAATTCCTATACACAAGAAGAAGGACAAGCTGGACACTCAAATTACAGGGGCGTTAACTTTGTTGTGCCGTAGCAGCAAGATCTTCTCCTCCATTATCCTGCAAAGGATCAAGGGCAGAACAGAGGAAGGGGTGTGGTAGTTGCGAGCCTACTTCCCACACTCAGGTGGTAGAGGTAGGGCAATCATAAATTCAAGGTTATCCTTGTCGATATAGCAAACTGGAAAACAGTCTGAGAGTCATGACACTCTTCCTCAAGAAAAAATTTAATACAAATTTGGTCCAAATGAGCTGAGCATGGGAGTACATGCCCATCACCCCAGAACTCATAAGGTTGAGACTGGAGAGTTGCTCTGAGTTTGGGCTACCTAGTGAGTTCTAGGCCAGCTCGTGCTGGAGGTTAAAGGGGAAGCAATCCTGCGTGAAAAGCAAACTGATTTAAGTGGTAAAATGTTATCTTATGCATATCTTACCATAATAAGAAGTGTTCACTGGTATTTACCCTTTATTAACTTTTAGTTTATCTCTTGTCATTGTTGTTTTGTTTGTTTTGCCAGACAAGATTTCTCTGTATAGCCCTGGTTGTCCTGGAACTTGCTTTGTAGTAGACCAGGCTGTCCTCGAACTCACAGAGGTCCACCTGCCTCTGCCTCCCGAGTACTGGGATTAATGTGTGGACCACCATCATACCACTTAGTACATCCTTATAAATAGTACTTGACTATTTCAAAGGGAGAAAAAAAATGTTAGAAACATTTGAAAAGATGTTAAATGCTGTGAATTCTCATAGTCATCCATGTTCTTGGAAGGCAGCTTTTGGTGTGAGGGAATTTCGAAGTGCCCATTACAAATGTGTATGTGTGTGTGGTTGTTGTTGTTGTTGCTTCCATAATGAGAAGAAAGTTACCATAATATGGTTCTCACGTGCAAAACCGTCTGGCCCCTGAGCTGGGCAGGTAAGACACACATTTGTGTGTAAATTCCTGGCAGGTATGATAGAGGTCTAGCCTGGGAAGAGAAGCCAACAGGATCAGGCCCAAGGATGAATGACTGGCACACAAGAGGACTGAGGCAAGAGTCCAGCCTTGCACCCCAATGTTGACTCACCCTAGGAAGTAGGGTCCCCTCAGGAAGCGATCTTGAGTAAGGTGGCTCTCTGTGGTTGAGAAGAGATCTCAAAGCGGAACTTCACTGCGGGCCTTTAGCTGTTTACCTTCCCAGGCCTTGGAGGAGGAAGGCAGGCCCTGGACATGACTCTGCACTCTCTGAGATCATAGTATCAGTATAAGCCAGACCGGGACTAAGACGTGCTGAGGAGGGGAATAAAACTTAAATCTTACAAGGAAACTGCAGTTGAGAACATGGAGGAGGGCTAGCGGTATGTCTCAATGACAGAGCACGTTTTCCTAGCATGCCGGGAACAAAGCCCTCCTTCAAAAAGAGGAGGAGGGGAGAGGGAGAGGGAGTGGGATGAAGGGTAGGCTGTTCCCATAAGCAGATATTAGGAAGTGGACCCAGAACATACTCAGAGGGTTTCTGATGATCTGGAAATAACTTATACCATTGCTAAGACCTTTCCTAAGGAGCTTCGTGTGTGTGTGTGCCTGTGCGTGTGTGTATGTGTGCGTGCGCGCGCGCGCATGTGATAAGACAAAGTCCTTCTGTTTCACCCTGGCTGTGCTGGAACTCACTCTGTAGACCAGGCTGGCTTCATCCTCACAGAGATCCACCTGTCTCTGCCTCCTGAGTGCTGGGGTGGAGAGTACACCACCACTCCCAGCCACTTTCACCTGTTTTGCCCAGCTTTCCTTCTCAAGAGAAGACCTCCCTGTTAAGCCGTTTCAAGGACTTTGTCTGAAGCAGCAAACACACACTGGGAGCTGCATTCTTCCTGCACCACGCACCTGACAATAAAAGCAAAGGCTCTCTAATGAGCATCTCCTCCTCCTGCTTAGCTTTCCTCCCCAGGGAGTCAACCCCACACCAAGCTTTCAAAGAAATCGACTGCAGACATGAGCTTATCTTCCAAGTACCGATCCTGAGCCAGGAAAAAAATCCTCTCTGCTTTCTCTAAGAAACCAACTGAGGCCTCTGTTTTAGCCAAGGGAGGTAGGAAGTGTACCTTATTGCCCCATAGAAGACCTCTCTGGAAAATATTTCCTATGGGTTTCAGTGTTTTTAAAATTCTGTGCTAAGATGGGTGGTGGTGGTGCACTCCTTCAATCCCAGCACTTGGGAGGCAGAAGCAGGCGGATCTCTGTGAGTTTGAAGTTAGCCTGATCTACAAAGCCAGTTCCAGGACAGGCAGGACTGTTACACAGAGAAACCCTGTCTCAAAAAAGAAGAAGAAGAAGAAGAAGAAGAAGAAGAAGAAGAAGAAGAAGAAGAAGAAGAAGAAGAAGAGGAAGAGGAAGAAACAAAAATCTATTCTAAATAACTATGAATCTGTACTTCATCATATTCAATACCAAAATGTTCACACTGTCTAAAACCAGAGTGAACATATATATTAATATGTGTGTGTGTGTGTGTGTGTGTGTGTGTGTGTGTCCTCTCTCGCCGCTCTAGGGAGCCAGCCTGCTACCTTATAAATGAGGATACTGAAACACAAAGACTTTTTGTTGTTGTTTTATTTTGTTCTTGTTTTGTTCTTCAAGACAGGCTTTCTCTGTGTAGCCCTGGCTGTCCTGGAACTAGCTCTTGTAGACCAGGCTGTTCTTGAACTCAGAGAGATCCACCTGCCTCTGCCTCCCGAGTGCTGGGATTGAAGGCGTGCACCACCACTACCTGCTGATTTTTTTATTTTTAGATTAATTTATTTTACATCTATGAGTTTTTGCCTGCATTTATGTCTGTGTACCACATGTGTGCTTGGTGCCTGGGGTCAGGCTTCTCCTTAGAGTCCTCATCTTTAAAATGAGTCTGCACCTGACAGCTGTCTCCTCCCATTTTATACTCCTCTCTAGTGCTGGGATGAAAGGTGTGTACCACTATCACCAGGTTTCTATGGCAAACTAGTGTGGCTACTGGGACTAAAGGTGTGTATTGCCACTGTCTGGTCTGTAAGGCTGACCAGGGTGGCTATCTTACTCTCTGATCTTCAGGCAAGCTGTATTTATTAAAATACAAATGAAATATCATTATAAGAACTCTCAGCTTCTCCCCAACACCAGGTCTGTCTGGGTGCTGCCATGCTCCCCACCACGCTAACGATGAACTAAACCTCTGAAAGCCCCAGCTAAATGCTTTGTTTTATGAGATGCCTTGGTCACTGTGCCTCCTCACAGCAACAGAACAGTAACTAAGACACACCTCCATCTCAAATGTCAAGACTCCGGCTCACCAGACACCTCTTATCCAGTACAACACCGTGTACTCTTCCATAGCAGAGCATCCTATAGGACAAAGAACCAGCGTCACATGAGCATTTCCCATCTAACCCTGGGACCAGCCCCACTGGACAAACCTAGAATGGAAAGAAGAAAAAGGCCTGGACTGGAGAGGTGGCTCAGTGGTTAAGAGCACTTGCTGTTCATGCAGAAGACCTGAACTCAATTTTGAGCATCCACATGGTGGCTCACAACCATCTGTTTCCCAGGGGATCTGACACCCTCTGCTGGCATCAGACACGCTGTGGTACACATATGCAAAACTGCACAGGTTTCATCTGTGCTCTACTCGCTATGTGCTATGGGACTAGGCTGAAATTTTAAAACCATACACAAACACACACAGAGAAAGACAGACAGACGGGGCCACAGGGACATCCTTGAGACAAGAACGCCTCCTTTACTGTGCTCGGGGCAGCTTATATAGTCCATGCCCCAGCTCTTGTGTTTTCAGGGGCACACTCATCAGAACCCATTCTGCCAGCAGGGTCTCATGCTCAGAGCAGCTGCAGGCTGCTCAGAGCAAGGGAAAACAAGCTGTTTATGAGAAATTCATGGTCTGGATGTCCACAGGCCCCAACAGGTCCCAACACATATACATACATGAAGGCAAAAAAACTGATACTCGTGCATAAAAATAGATAACCCAAAAGAAAAAGGTTGTAATATTGAGACCTGAGGCTAGAAGCTATTCTAAATGGATTTCTGGTTGGGTCTTTCATCTTATAACAAACATCTTTATTGTATAGTACTTGGATCCTAAAGATCAGTTAGAGCCCAAGGCTTACAGTTATTAAGGAGGGGACAACCAGAATTCAGCTTTCCACTATCTCCGCATTGTCTCAGATCCACGGAATAAATCCTCAGAGGCAGTTGTGATAGTTAGTCTAAACTGGCTATGCTAATACTTCAGACTTCCCTGTAATGGCCATTCTCCCAAAGGGCAGAGGCAGACTTGACTGATGGCATAACTTATAGGGCACTAGATTACTGGCAAGATGTTGAAAAATTTGTTCTATAGATGTCTGTTAAGTCCATTTGCTTCATTACCTCCAATAATTCTCTTAATTCTCTATTAGGTTTCTGTCTGATTGACCTGTCCCTTGGAGAGAGAGGTGTGTTGAAGTCTCCTACTACTAGTGTGTGTGGTTTGATGTCTGCCTTGAGTTCTAGTAATATTTCTTTTACATAAGTACGTGCTTTTATATTGGGGGCGTATATATTCAGGAGTGGGTTTTTGACCCTACTGCACGTACTGGCTTTGTGGGAGCCTAGGCAGTTTGAATGCACACCTTACGAGACCTGGATAGAGGTGGGCAGTCCTTGGGCTTCCCACAGGTCAGGGAACCCTGATTGCTCTTCGAGCAGATGAGGGAGGGGGACTTGATCGGGGGAGGGGGAGGGAAATGGGAAGCGGTTGTGGGGACGAGGCAGAAATCCTTAATAAATAAATAAATTAAAAAAAAAAGAAAAGAAAAAGAAAAATTTGGTGAACAATGACCAGATGGTACGTGGCAATAGAACTAAACTGCCACCTGAGGTCACCAACTCAGGAGGTCAAAGTATAGCTTTGATAGCCACTGGCCCAGAATGATGAAGGAGTAGCCATCAACTCCTAGCTTCCCTGACTGTGTCCAGCCTCTCCAACTCAGAGCCAAGCCCAGAAAGCCGAATCTGCTTCTATCTCCCTCTGCACACACCTTCCTGCCTCCAGCTGCCAATGGCACCATGCCATGCAAGTCAGAAGCTTTATGTCATTTTCACCTGGCTCCGTCGAAGTTCCCTCCCTGTCTTTACCTCTCTAGTAACACAAAAAGGACAGAAGGACAGTAACTCGCTCCCTGCCCAGAGCAAGCGCTGAGAAAAAAGGTTCGCTGTTGCTTTCACTTGGGTGGTCGCGTTTATTCCCAGTGGCCTACAAGCTCCACACTACATAGACTGTAATGATGCTACACTCAACCCGTGCAGCACTGCAGGGGACCACTGGGGTCCCGCAGTCCATGACGACATGGTAAGTCCCTCTAAGATCTGAATTCTCTTTACATTGGGTTCCTTAACTATTTATTTATATACTTTGTTGGCTTTCTCTCCCCACCGCCATTCTTTGTGGACCAGGTCACTTAATCTTTTCTGCTCTTTTGTGCTTTCCACCAGTGTTTGCTGTGTAGCTATTTTCTCAGAATTGAAACACTCCCTTAAGACAGAGAAGGAAGGCCCATTAAGTTAGGAACTCAGCAAACTGCCCAGTGTTCACTGAAAGCTGTGCCCAGGGCTCCAGCTGAGCATTGTTGAGTCATCAGCAGGCTGAAGTTGGACTTTCTTGAGGTGCAGCGGCCTTCCAGTCACTCGTGCTCCTGGGATGACCTCACTAAACTTACTGGTGTCTTCTTCAATTTCTTTCTTTGAAGATTTAAAGTTTTTGTCATACAAGTCTTCCACTTGTTTGGTTAGAATTACTCCATGATATTTCATGCTATTTGTGGCTATTGTGAAGGGTGATGTTTCTCTGATTTCCTTCTCAGCCCATTTATCATCTGTGTAAAGAGGGCTACCGATTTTTTTTCCAGTTAATCTTGTATCCTGCTACATTATTGAAGGTGCTTATGAGTTGTAGAAGTTCCTTGGTAGAATTTTTGGGTTCACTTATGTAAACTATCATATCATCAGCAAATAGTGAGAGTTTGACTTCTTCTTTTCCAATTTGCAATCCCCTTGATCTCCTTTTGTTGTCTTACTGCTCTAGTTATGACCTCAAGGACCATACTGAATAGATATGGAGAGAGTGGACAACCTTGTCTTGTTCCTTATTTCAGTGGGATCTCTGGGAGTTTCTCTCCATTTAGTTTGATGTTGGCTGTTGTCTTGCTGTATATTGCCTTTATTATGTTTAGGTATGTTCCTTGTATCTCTTCTCTCTCCAAGACCTTTATCATGAAGGAATGTTGTATTTTGTCGAAAGCTTTTTTGGCATCCAGTGAGATGATCATGTGGTTTTAATTTTTCAGTTTGTTTATATGGTGGATTACGTTGACAGATTTTCATATGTTGAACCATCCCTGCATCTCTGGAATGAAGCCGACTTGGTCATGGTAGATGATGGTTCTGATGTGTTCTTGGATTCGATTTGTCAGTATTTTATTTAGTATTCTTGCATCAATGTTCATGATTGAGACTGGTCTGTAATTCTCTTTCTTAGTGATGTCTTTCTGTGGTTTGGGTATCAGAGTAATTGTAGCCTCATAAAAAGAGTTTGGCAATGTTCCTTCTGTTTCTATTATGTGGAATAATTTGAGGAGTATTGGTATTAGTTCTCCTTTGAAAGTCTTGTAGAATTCTGAGCTGAAACCATCTTGTCTTGGGCGTTTTTGGTGGGAGTTTTTTGATGACTGTTTCTATTTCTTTAGCAGTTATAGATCTGTTTAATTTGTTTATCTGGTCTTGATTTAGTTTTATGATATTTATCCTGAAAGTTGTCCATTTCCTTTAAGTTTTCCAATTTTGTGGAGTACAGGTTTTCAAAATATGACCTGATGATTCTCTGTATTTCCTCCATGTCTGTTGTTATGTCCGCACCATCCCTTTTCATTTCAGATTTTGTCAATTTGGATATTCTCTCTCTGTATTTTGGTCAGTTTGGATAAAGGTTTGTCTATTTTGTTGATTTTCTCAAAGAACCAACTCTTCGTCTCATTGGTTCTTTGTATTGTTTTGTTTCTAGTTCTCTAGTTTCAGCTCTCAATTTGATTATTTCCTTCCATCTAGATCTCTTAAGTAAGTTTAATTCTTTTTGTTCTAAAGTTTTCAAATGTTCTGTTAATTCATTAGTGTAGGATTTTTCCAGCTTCTTTATGTAGGCGTTTAGTGCTATGAACTTTCCTCTTAACACTGCTTTCATTGTGTCCCATAAATTTGGGTATGTTGTATGGTTATTTTCATTGAAATTTAGGAAGTCTTTAATTTCTCCCTTTATTTCTTCCTTGACCCATTGATGATTCAGGTGAGCATTGTTTAATTTCCATGTGTTTGTGGGCTTTCTGGAATTAGTGCTGCTGTTGAATTCTAGCTTTAAGCCATGGTGATTTGATAAGATACATGAGGTTATTCCAATTTTTTGTATCTGTTGAGGTTTGTTTTGTTACCGAGTATGAGGTCAGTTTTTGAGAAGGTTCCAAGAGGTGCTGAGAAGAAGGTATATTCTTTTATGATTGGATGGAATATTCTATAGATGTCTGTTAAGTCCATTTGAGTCATAACATCTGTTTGTTCCCTTATTTCTCTGTTCATTTTTTGTCTGACTGACCAGTCCAGTCGTAAGAGTGGGGTGTTGAAGTCTCCCACTATTAGTGTGTAGGGTTTAATGTATGATTTAAGCTTTCTTTTACATAGGAGGGTGCTTTTGTATTTGGGGCATAAATGTTCAGTATTGAGGTTTTTTTCTTAATGGATTTTTCCTGTGACTAATATGAAATATCCTTCTTTGTTTCTTTTGATTGATTTTAGTTTGAAGTCTATTTTGTTAGATATTAGGATAATTACACCAGCTTGTTTCTTAGGTCCATTTGATTGTAAAATTTTTTTCCCAACCCTTTACTCTGAGTTGATGTCTGTCTTTGAGGTTGAGATGTGTTTCTTGTATGCAGCAGAAGGATGGATTCTGTTTTTGTATCCAATCTGTTAGTCTGTGTCTTTTTGTAGGTGAATTGAGTCCATTTATATTAAGGAATATTAATGACCAGTGATTGCTATCTCCTGTTAATTTAGTTTTCATTGTTGATGATGTTAATTCGTGTGTTTTTCCCTTCTTTGGGATTTGCTGCTGTGAGATCATCAATTGTCTGTGTTTTTGTTGATATAATTAACTCCCTTGTGTTGGAGTTTTCCTTCGAGTACTTTGTGTAGGGCTGGGTTTGTGACTAGATATTAGTTAAATCCTGTTTTGTCATGGAATAACTTGTTTTGTTCTTCAATGGTGATTGAAAGTATTGCTGGATATAGCAGTTTGGGATGGCATCCGTGGTCTCTTAATGTCTGTATAACACTTGATCAGGACCTTCTGACTTTCATTGTCTCCATTGAGAAGTCAGGTGTAATTCTGATAGGTCTGCCTTTATATGTTAGTTGGCCTTTTTCCTTTGTAGCTCTTAATATTCTTTCTTTATTCTGTAAGTTTAGTGTTTTGATTATTATGTGGCAAGAGGACTTGTTTTTTGTTTATGTTTTTGTTTTGATCCAAATGTAAGCTTCTTGTATCTTTCTTTAGGTTGGGAAATTTTTCTTCTATGATTTTGTTAAATATATTTTCTGTGCTTTTAAGTAGAACTACTTCTCCTTCTTCTATGCCAATTATTCTTAGGTTTGGTCTTTCCATGGTATCCCATATTTCCTGCATATTTTGTATTAAGCTTTTGTTAGATTTAATGTTTTCTTTGACTGGAGTCTATTTCATCTATCGTGTCTTCAGTGCTTGAGATTTTTGCTTCCATCTCTTGTATTCTGCTGTTTATGCTTGTATTTGTGGTTTCTGATCATTTCCTCATGGTTTCTGTTTCTATAATTCCATTAGCTTGTGTTTTCTTTATTGTCTCTATTTCAGTTTTCAAGTTTTGAATGTTTCTTTCATATGTTTGATTGCTTTTTCATTATTTTCTTTAAGGGATTTGCTGATGTCTTCCAATTTTTTGTTTGTCTTTTCCTCCATTTCTTTGAGGAAACTTTTCATTTCCTCTTTAAGGGTCTCATTCTCCTGAAGTTATTTTTTAGGGTATTTTCTTCTGCTTCATCTATATTTGGTTGTTCAAATCTTGCTCTTGTAGGGTCATTAGATTTTACTGTTATCATGTTGCTCTTTGTGGTGTTGAGTGTGTTCTTACCTTGTCTACCCTTCTTTTCCTCTGATTGGTGTAGTTGGATCTGTCTGTGACTCTGGTGATTAATCTTCCAGGTGCCGGTGGATTCTAGACTCAGATGGTTGCTCCTCATGGTGCAGTCAGTGTTACAGTTCCAGTTACCCTGTTGGTCACTACGTGTTCCTGGAAGTCACTTAGTGCTTCTAGGGTCCAGGATCACTCTGGCCCAGGTCGCTGGCTCAGTCCTGCTCCTGTGGAGTGAGCTTGCCTCAGGCTTCCCCTGGCCCAGGTCGCTGGCTCAGTCCTGCTCCTCTCACATCTCCTAAGTAAAGTGGAACAATACGGAAGCATGGCTTTGATCCAGAGAGAATGTTCTCTCTTCTATGCTTGTGAGGGGTACACGCTGGTCGGGAGTCCAAGGCGCTTATTAGAATGAATTGGAGTTGTGAAGCACCAAGTGTCCCAGCATCTCTGTGGACTTATTCTTACCAGTCCTCACTGCTTCATCTCAGTATAAATACTCTTTCTGCTTCCATTAAAGGACAAGCTCCTTTCTGAATGCATTATGTCACCAAGGGTTACTTGGGCCACCAGGGGCCACACTGGGAAACACTTGGGCAGTAGTCACTGAGCAGGTTCCTGGAGAGAAAATAAAGAAGCTTTCTCAGGTCCAGGGAACAGTCAGTTTTTTTATTTGTAAGCAGAGACTTCCAAACAAAATTTCAATCCAGTAATTGCGTCATAAAAAACGGGTTAGTCCAAGCTAATTCACAATTTAACAAGCTTCAGCAACAACAAACTATACTCCCTTTCTCAACCAGCCTCCCAAGCTTGGCCCCAGCAGCTGATCTCCCTCTTCTCCTTCGTCCTTCTGCTGTCTCCCTTCTTCCCTTCCCTGTCACCAACACCCCTCTTTCTCTAGCAACTCTTGTGTATCCAGAGAAGTCAATTACCTCAACCAGCCAAGTCCTTGCCCCATCCTTGGCCTGGTCACGTCATCCCACGTATCTTAGCATAATAGGTGCCACTTCGGAGCTCATCAGCGCTGCTGTTAATCGAGGTCTAGACTCTTTCCCTGGCCTCCCAAAAGTGTGGCGCAGGCGTTTCTAGTGACTAAGAACTTTCAACACTTCCACCCTGCTTGTTAATGCCTTAGGAGATTTTCTCTGCTACTTACATTGCAATCCACCATTGCAACACTCTGAACCTGGCCCAGGGAAAGAAGAGAAACCTCGGGATTGCCTTATCTCAGCTGCGGAACTTCCCTCACCTCAAAGTATTAGAAACCTCCATAGAGACTGCTGACCTATGCATATTTGCTATGAATTAGCTCAAAAGTGAAGCTGGTGGCCAGTGGAAGGGGCTCTATCGTCTTCATGCAAAGTCTACCATGAGCATTGTGCTCCCTCAACTTCTGCTGTGTTGTGCTTCTAGAGGTCAGTATTGGGTACAACTTCTCAGCCTTTGACTGATGAACTAAATCAGAACTGTGAGCCTATCTGATAGACATTACGACACTGACTTTTTTTTAAATTGAAAATAATTTTTACTTAGAAAAATCTGTTTTAATATAGTATTAACTGCAGGCAGTGGTGTTGCACCCCTTTAGTCCCAGCACTGAGGAGGCCGAGGCTGGTGGATCTTGGTGAAGGCCTGTCTGATCTACAGAGTTTCAAAATACCCAGGGACACAAAACAAAACTCTGCCTTGGACAACTAAAAATAAGAAAAAAAGTTATTCTAACAGATAACAGGTTGCTCACAGATATCTTGAAATTCTGCTGCAGATCCACATGGATCTCGGTTTCTCTCCTTGGACAGATCAGACTCAGCCTTTCTAACCTCATCTGCACCATAAATCCTCTCCAGGGCCAGTAGTTTGTCCTCCTGGGCTCCCGATTTTCTGACGACACTGAATTTCCTGTTAGTCACAACCAGGAAAGGATATTAGCATTACAGTCTTTATTCCAGGTCAGCTTGGACCTTCTGTAAATCCCATTGATTTTCTAGCCAGCGGAGCCGAGACTGAATCTGGGTGAGACACAAAGATGTGGGACTCACATCAGAAATACTACGGAAATTCTGCTATCGTCCAGCCGCCTCACTGAGTCTGGCCCGAGAGTTGTGACTTACTCCCAGGCCAGGCCTGGAGAGATACTTTCCTTTTGCAGCACTGGCAAGCAAACCCCATCACTGATTCCAGGAACACCACTGTAGCATTTGAAATTAATCTCTGTGACTTCCTGGATTATTAGTAGTCTCATAATGATGCTACTTGTGATAATGGCCACTCAATAGGAAGCTATCAATAGTTCATGGATCTCCCACACTTGTCTGCTATCCACAGCCATGTGGAATTGCCAACGTAGGAACAGCCTCTTTCTCCCTTTGTCCTGGATCAGAACCCTCAGCAATCACTTTGATCAATAAATGTGGCTGTTCCTATAGAGACCTCCTCTCAGCCTTCCTTGAATAATTACCGTGACTGAAGGGCCAGGGAATTGCTTGGGCCTATGTGGAAGACTCAGTGTTCCTGGGCTCTCCTGGGCAGGATTTTTCTATCTTTTCCTAAATGAGATTCTGTTCTGGGTGGATTTTTACAAACTCTAAAAGGCAGATTAGCTTAAAGGAAACCTAGACTGTTAGTGAAGTGTGTTTGGCCACCTGGATTTTCCTGTTGGCTTGCTACATACATCCCAGAGCGGAGGACAGTGATTCCTACTGTGAATACATGTCTCACATTTTCAAGTATAAGACACACTGGTCAAAATACAGAGCATAATTGATCTCCTGTAAAAATAAGTTTGTCTCTCTTGTCCTGGACCCTTCTTGGTACAGGCAGAAGATGGCTGGAAGCAAGGAGAATCCATAGTTCCCAGGAAGGGACACACTAACTTTCCGGCAGTAGAGTGGTCTTCCCTTGGAGAAACACATTCTCACTCAAAGCTCCCTTGGACACCACTGGTGCCTTCGATTTGACTGTGAGCCACCGACCCCCACCAGATATCTCTGCCCATAGTTTACTCACAGTTCTCTTGCGCCCACCAGAATGCCTTTTGGAACTACAGGGAACGGTCTCTATGTCCATAACTCCCAGGCAATACACCTGCCAACACCTCTGGACGCTTTCGCCACTTCTCTGACTATAGTATCAGATGAGCTGGGCATGGCGGCACACTTGCAATCTCAGAGTCAAGAGGCTAAGGCAGGGGGATCATGAGCTTGAGACCAGCCTGTGCTACCCAGGGCAGTCCTCTAGAGACTGATGACTGTCTGGCTGGTTGGAAGAACAGACAGGATATGCTAGGTCTGCTGCCCTACACGGTCCCTTGAAAATAAGATTTGGACTTGGTCAAACTGAACCGGGGACCCAAGTACACCAACTACTGGGAGGTCACATTGGATTTATTGCCAACCTGTCCCCCCTGGTTGATGCTGATTCCACTTGGGGACCTCAAAAATTATTAACAGCGCAATACTTACCACGTGGAAGTGTATCTTATAGGGCTGTAGATATGCCTGCCTATTTCTTCTGAGGACATTTTGTCTTCCAAGAATGTTCATAATACAATCATCATAGAAAAGACAGTCCAGAACAAGGATGGCCTAGAATGGCACTTTCTTCTCTTGCCTACAGTTGTCACCGTAAAAAACCTCTAAGCATTTAAGGCAACACTATCGGAAGTTTTGTAGCCTTCAGCAGTGGCAAACTCCCCCAAGTGAGACTTAAATGCTTCGGGAAATTTCCAGGGGATTTCCAGATGTGATTCATAGCAAAGCGCACACCAGAGAAAGTTTTCTTATGTTTAAAAATGTAATTCCAAGGGTTAGGGAGACGGTTCTGTTGCTAAAGCACTTCCTGCACAAGCAATGGGACCCGAATTTGAAGCACCCACATCAAAAGCTGGCCACAGCAGCATGAACCTGTAAGTCCAGCGCTGGGGAGGCAGAAATGCAAGGATGCTGGGTGGGGCTTGTTGGCTAGCCATTCTAGCTGACCTGGAAGGCCTTGGGTTCCATGGGAGAGCCTGTCTCACTTAAAAGTAAGGTGGAGAAAGCTTGAAGAAGGCACCTGGCAAGATGGCCCTCTGACCTTCACATTTGCAAGTAAGTGCACATGCACAGCTGAACATGGATGTACATGCACAGAAGGTAATTAGAATTTTCCGTTTTAGCCACAATGACTAGTGACTCCACCTTGGCTTTCAGATTCCGTTCAGAACATCTCTGCCGACTAGCGGGGGTTGTTACGGGCAACTGAAATGTCCTAGAAATCTTCCTTAACATCTGTGCGATCCTAAACACCTAATCCTACGACACATGGGTTACTTGGGCCAACTGGGAAGTCGGTGGAGACACCTTAAATCTGTCTGGCCCCCTGATAGTTTCAAGGATTTGCTCAGTCTAGTGGATTCACGGTTGTGCTGAGTACCGCGGGTTAACCTCATCCTGCTGCAATTGGAGTCCCCAAAATAATATCCTAATTAATCTATGAGAGACAAATGGGCTTCCTCCCAAGAACTGTGGGCCATGACAATCAGAGTGGCAACAGAGTGACATACTCACAGGGAATTCTCCTGGGGTCTTGTGTCGTGACAGAATTTCGGATCATTCTCACCCAGAGTATCTCTTCAAGGATGACTGTATGAACACTCTTGGAAAACAGAAACAGTGTGTTTCTACTAGGAAGAGGACAGTTTTGTTTACAGACGTTACAAGACAGTGTTTTCTCCCAAGGCAAAAGTTAGGCAGATTTACTCCCTGTGATAAAAAGATTGGCCGCAGGACATCAGCTTTTTGCCCTAGAGTGCCACCACTGAATATGCATCCCTGTTTACATCACTTAATAGGCACTGGGACTCAAGCGACTGTTGGGGGAAGAAAAGCAAAACAAAATACCTCAATGTTATGACTGCACTTTCGTGTGCCAAATAAAGTCCATGCTCTCTGATCTGAAAGAGCTGTGACAATAAGCTGTGGGCCACAGCAGGTCAGTGTGTTAGCTTACAAGTGAAATAGAGTCTCGGGGCCGTCATTTAACTTTATTTGTCATCTTCATAGTTATTACTGTGTGCGCACACGCGTGTGCACGTGCCTGTGTATGTGTGTGTAGTGAATACAGATGCACACGAACTGCGGCATATATGCAGATCTGAGGACACCGACAAGAGTCGCTTCTCTCCTCCCCTGGGTTCCAGAGCTTGCGCTCAGGGCTCCAAGCTAGCCTGGCAGCACCTTTACCTGCGGAGCTCTTTTGCTGATCCGTCAGTGCTTTCGCGGTTCTCAACCATTATTTATTAAAATTCTGAGTTTACTTTCCTTGGACTCCATAATGATTGTCAAAGAGAATGCCAAACGCTTGTCAAAGGATTCTCTTTCTCACAGAGCTAGAGGAACGAGCAGGGCGCCCAAGTGGAGCCTGGAAAGCTACACGTAGCAATGCTTGGTCTAGGGAGAGTATTTAGAAGCTGGGACCCAGCGGGATGGTGGTGGCACACGACTTTAATTCCAGCACTCCAGAGGCAGAGGCAGGTAAGTCTCAGTGTTCAAAGCCAGCCTGGTCTACTAAGTGAGTTCCGGGACTGCTAGGGCTACAGAGAGAAACAACCTTGTCTTAAAAAAACAAAGGGTGGGGTGGGGCGGGGATAGGACTCAAGTCAGCTCTGTCTGCAGAAGAGTAGTTTGAATACATCTTCCTAACCCTATGTCTAGGGAGCTCTGGTGGTGGTGAGAGAATCTGCACCAGGAAATCAGCAAATGGTGCAAGTCAAAGCTGTGTCCTGAGAGCTGGAGGCTACCAGCACGCCACAGAGGATGGTGATGCTGATAAGCCACAGGGCAAGTTCCATAAGCTTTTCTGTTCTCTGAAGAGCAATCTTGGTCGGACATTCCTAGAGGATTAAAGGAGAGGCAGGCTCTTTAAATGCATACCACAGTCTTAGTATACATTGTAGCGACTCCAGTTTTACTACTCTTCTGAAGTTAAGATGTTGCACTGCTCGGCAGTACACTGCCAGGAAGGAGAGGAAAATGCTGCTAATTGAAGTATGAGTTTAAACCACATTAATTTTAGAACACCTCTGGATTGCAAGAATGGCTGTGTGTGAGTGTGTGTGTATGTGTGGGCGCATGCTATGTGTTCCAAGACATATTTATATAAGTTTCACATATATATTCCACGTATATATACATCTTGGGACATATAACACACAGTGTTATGCTTGCAGGATGCGTCTCTAATGGTATATTAACACAGTAATGCATTCAAATGCATGTATACATTGTGAGGCAAATGTTTGAGGCCAGAATGAGCTACATAAGGAGTTGGAGGCAAACAAATAAAAAAAAAAAACCCTAAAGTACACAAATGGTTTAAAAAAAAACACAGATAGTATTATGGCCTGGATGTTTTCGTTGTTATTAGAGACAGGGTCTTGCTATGAAGCCCACACAGGCCTACAGCTCCTACAATTCTCCTCAGAGGCCTCCCAGGCACTAGGAGACAAGCAGGCAATCACAGTGCCCAGGCGCTTTGGGTCCCACATGTCTGCTGAAGGTGTGGTCTGCAGCTGGTGCAGTTTGATGGACCTCGGGAAGCCGTGCCCTGGAAGGAGGCTGCTGGCATCTCTCACTCCTTCCGGTGTTTCTCTGCTGCTGGCCAGCATGAGGTGATCAGCTTTGCTACCTGTTATGATAGTCTGCCTCACAGGAGCCCAAATAGCATAACCAAACCCCATGCTCAAAGACCTCCATAGTCAGAGCTAAAGTAAAGTCTCCCCTCCTAAGTGACTTTCTGGTGTGTTGTCAGGGACAGACGGACAGACAGACAGACGGACAGATGGACACTGACTAACGTGGTGCGTCACCAGACACTCAGCATGTGCGGCACTGGATATGCTCCTGCTTTTGAAAAACACAAACAACAGTTGGGGAATTTTTATTTTTATGGGTTTTGTTTTTTGTTTTGTTTTGTTAAGGCAGGTTTTCTCTGTGTAGCCCTCATTGTCCTGGAACTCACCTGTAGACCAGGCTGGCCCTGAACTCAGAAATCCTCCTGCTTCTGCCTTCCAAGTGCTGAGATTAAAAGTATGCACCATTATGCCTAGCTAGCTGTGATTTTTTTTAAACAAAAAAGATATAAACATACAAGAAAGCTTTGTAGGATTATAGCAATAACATTAAAGTCATAAACAATTAAAAGCATAATTGGGCTTTCTCTAAAACGATCCACACTTCAGAGAAACTGAGGGGAGTATTTATTTATTTATTTATTAAAGATTTCTGCCTCCTCCCCGCCTGAGGGGAATATTAAATGTGTTCATCTCACTCTTAGTCCCCCACAAAGGAAATGCGCATATAATGACAGCTCGGAGACTGGCTAAAGTCAAACCACCTTGAAGAATTGGAAATGAATTTGTATTGTATGAAGAATAATTGCTGGAAACAAATGAATTCAGGCTCTCAAACTTGGAGAAACCACTGTTTGTATAACAGACCTTCAAAGCACAACAAAAAATTAAACCGAGAAGCATTATCTTAGCTGTGTGAAGTTTACAGCTGGCATGGGAAATACACAGCGAGTTTCAGAAAAACTTAACTCTGAAGTCCTTGGAAACAGGCTCCAAAATAAATAAATGTTGGGGAGAGGAGGAAAGGAAGGAAACAAGTCCAAGCCCAAATTCTTCTTATTTACATAAAACGTCTTTTTTAAAATAAAATCTGTTATGCTGATGCATATCTGTAATCTCCTACTTGAGAAACTGAGGCAGAAGGATTGCTGTGGGTATGAGACACCTCACAGACCTAACGTGTGAATCCATCCCAAACATATGCAGACACACACACATAGGCACATGCACACATGCACACACACAGGCACACGCACACACACACAGAGGCACACACGCACACACACAGGCACATGCACACACACACACAAGCACATATACACAGGCACACACGCGTGTGCGCACACACAGACACATGTGCATATGCACGTGCGCGCACACACACTCACAGCTTTTAACTCAGATTAACTCTAGGGCTCCACACTGCTGGAAAGAATTCCCAAATCACAGTCCAGGTCATTAAAGGAAGGACATTCCCAAAGATGGTATAATAGATGTAGCATGAGCATGAACTTGTGCCGTCAGGATAGGGGAGCTGTTTTCAGCATGACACTGGGATAGAGCAGTGTGTGGACCTGAGGTTCTCACCAACAGAAGGAAATAGCGAGCCCCACCTTTCAGGGTTCATGAACTCCTAGAACTGTAGGCATGTCTTATAAAATAAATGAATTAAGATGGTGAATTTTCATTCATCTTAAGTTGTAAGTAGATTATTGTCCTTACCACCATTGCTGCTCCTGTTTGCCCTGCAGAGGGCAAAGTGCTGGTCACTGCTCCATTGTGATGAACTGGGGAAGATTTTACATTAAATAATTATGAAAATCTATAGGCATCTTTTAAAATGTTTAAATATTTTAATGCTTTATTAACACAAAAGTGATGCTTGGCTTTCAGTTCCGGTGTAGACATTTGAGTCAGATTGTTGAACCTAAGTTTGGAGAGCCCCATAGTGGAGGTTTGTTGCTGGCATTCATCACAAAGGTGCCTAGCCATAAGCCCTAGCCTTCTCCCGGTGTTCGCACTTTATACCTTTTTATTCTTTTTTAGTGAGAGTTGAGAGAGATAAAGAGAGTCGGGGCAATGGCTACATCGCCCCATCCCTTACATGTCTATCATTGGCCCTTCCTAATATCTGAAACTATGAGGCATAACTCAAAGAAGATGGAAACAAAATTATGTTTTATGTTACATCACGAGGGACAAAGCTCCTTATCAAATGATAATGGCAAATGTTCCCCTCTTCTAATGTGTCAGAAGCCACATTAATTCAACAAGCTGAGCCAGGTGGTGGTAGCTCACACCTTGAATCCCAGCACTGGGGAGGCAGAGGCAGGTGGATCTCTGTGAGTTCAAAGTCAGTCTGGTCTACAAAGTGAGTTCCAGGCAGTCAGGGCTGTTACACAGAGACACCCTGTTTTCAGAAACCACCACCAACAAAAATCAACACGCTGATTTTATCTGATGCTCATAGACGGTCCTGGAAGTGGATTGATATGTTCCGCTAGTTTTCCGCTGCTGCTCTGGCGAACAAGCGCAGTTAGGTCCCTGGCTCCTACAGTTGTGGAGTTCACAGTAGGCCTACAGGCTGTATTCATTCTGGAGCAGCGGTTCTCAGCCTTCCTAATGCTGTGGCCCTTTAATACAATCATGTTGTGGTGACCCCCCCCCCAGCATAAAATTATTCTATCACTATTTCATAACTTTAATTTTGCTGCTGTTATGAAACATAATGTAAATATCAGATTTGCAGGATAGCTGATGTTCGAGCCCCTGTGAAAGGGTCATTCAACCCACAGAGGGGTCATGAACCACAAGCTGAGAACACTGTTTTAGAGGCTTTTACATCTGCTGGTGTAGTCTAGCCTTTCTTGAGGGCAAGCCCTGGCACACTCCAGCTTCTCCGCTGGCATCTTCTTATCTCATGTCTACCTCTATCCTGCATGCGCCCTTGTGCTCTGTGGAAGCCACTCAGATGAGGCAGGGTACCCTGCCATGCCAGGCTTATACGTATGCGGGAGCTCAGACAAGGGCCCTGCTCTGGCCCCTGTGTGAGTGGTCCCCACATGGCCATGCTTGAAACACTGGGCCCCCGCTGCTGTAGCGATTTCGGAGGACCATGGGAACTGTAGCTGATAAAACACAGCTCATGGAGTACGAGAAGGCCTTCGGTGTCCCATAACAAATGTTTCCTGGGGAGATGTAAAACACGTGTCCACTCACCCCAAATACAGAACCCACAATTGACCAAAGTTTGGAAACCACCAAAGTCCAACTTGTGAGCCAATGAGTTTTCTTGGAGTGACTTCAGGAATATGGGTGAAGGGTTACTTCCAGAAGCAGGAATAACTCTAAGACAGCTGTCTCACCAAAGCACTCACCAGCATGGGTGACAACACAAACCCTGGGAGCCTGGAGCACCCTGCACAGCCTGCAGGCAGTTCAGCAGGTTGGAGGGTATCCTTTCCAAACGCTCTGGTCTAAACCTCTTCCTGGCAGCTCAGCCGGCTCCTGCTTCTTCCAGGCGTCTGGTCCCAAAGTCCTCTTGGCAGCCCAGATTCCCTTCCTCAGAGGGGGACTCTCAGCTTTTATTGCTAACTCTGGAAGAGGTGCATCTTGTGAGTCTGGTCAGTTTCAGGAACTTCCTGAGTTGAGTTGCTTACCTTCCTATTTAAAGAGCACATCTGCAGGATGGAATGTCAGTCTCAGAGGAAACTTACACAACAGAAGGTTAAGCCAAGCCCCAGGTTCCTATCCCACTCCTTAGCATGATGAATGGCCATTGCCACACATTTGCTCCGCCCTGAGCTGAGCTGAGCGACTGAAACAGTGAACCAAACAAATCTTTCTTTTTATTGTTTCTGTCACCAGTTAGTGGAACTGTTTGGAGAGGAGTAGAAGATGTGGCCTAGCTGGAGAAGGTGTGTTACTGTGGGGCAGGCTTAGAGGATTCAAAACCCAAGGCCAAGCGTAGTGTTTCTCTCTCTCTCTCTCTCTCCCTCTCTCTCTCTCTGTCTCTCTCTGTCTCTCTCTCTCCCTGCTGCTTGTGAAGGATTTAAAGCTCTCAGTTACTGCTCCAGCACCATGCCTATCTGCTTCCCATGCTTCCCACCATGATGGTCATGAACTGACCCTCTAACACTGTAAGCAAGCACCTAGTCAGATGCTTTCCTTAGTTATAAGAGTTACCTGGGTGGTGGTGTCCCTCACAACAGGAAAATGGTAACAATGCACTGGCTAGCCTTATGTCAACTAGACACAAGCTAGAGTCATCTGAAAGGAGTGAGCCTCAGTTGAGAAAATGCCTCCGTAAGATCAGGCTGTAGGCAAGACTGTAGGGCATTTTCTAATCTAATGGTTGATTAGGAGGACCCAGGCCGCTGTGGGTGGGGCCATCCCTGGGCAGGTGGTCATGCATTCTATAAGAAAGCAGGCTGAGCAAATGATGGAGAGCAGGCCTGTAAGAGACACCGCTCCAGCTTCTCTGTGGCCTTGGCATCAGTTTCTGCCTCCAGGTTCCACCCCTACTTGAGTTCCTGTCCTGACTGTTGATGACTGAGATGTGGAAGCATAAGCTGAGCTAACCCTTTCGTCCCCAACTTGCTTTTGGTCGTGGTGGGGTTTTGTTGTTGTTTTAATGATTTGTTTATTTATATATTTTATATATATCGGTGTTTTGTCTGCCTACCCTGAAGGGACTCTGTTCAACCAAGTGTGTTGAGTATGGCTTTGGCAGGCCTTGCCCTTCTCCCTCATTCCTTCTGCAGGGCTGAAAACCATTAGATTATGTTACTAGAGCTAGCCTCCAAAGTCTATCCCCTTATTTAGCTACTTCTTCCCCCTGAGGCTGACTTCCAAGGTCCAGCTATCAAAGTATTAAAGTCTAGCAATGAAAAGCCCTCTTTGACTCTCATAATTTACATGCCCAACCTAAATATACCACCGCATCCTTGCCCACGCTAGCGTAGACCTCCCCTTTTTTCTCTTATTAAAAATTACACCTGCAAGTTCACCTGCTGTTTTTCTGCCTGAGTCAGAAAGCAGCCACTTTAACTTTTCTTCCCCACTTAATAAAGGATCTCTCAGTGAAAACATGTGTTTGGGTTTGGTTTATGCCCAATCTGGGTCTCCTTCATACTGGAGGAGGGCGTCAGATTCCATTATGGATGGTTGTGAGCCACTCTGTGGGTTCTGGGAATTGAACTCAGGACCTCTGGAAGAGCAGCCAGGGCTGTTAATTGCTGAGCCATCCCCTTGGCCACGGTGTTTATCACAGCAATAGTAACCTGAACTAGGACATGGTGACAGTGAGGTTTAGTGCTCTGTTTCCCGCATTCTTGATGGAGCTGAAGTATGCACAAGGTACATTAAGACCCAAGTTGTGTTTGCAAATCAGGACTCAGTTCTGAGTCTTGACCCAGGTCAAAGCCTCTGTCTTTTGTCGAGAGATACTATGTACTCTTTCTGCAGGCACAGACAGTGCCATTTGCATGAGCACTTGTGTTTCTCTGGGATATGGTTAGTGCATTGATTATGCTGACAGCATTTGATAAATAAGGCTCAGCTACGGATACAGTTCCTACACTGTCTCAAGCTCCAGCAGCCATAATTATAGTCTATTGTGTAGCTAATCATAGCCAAGGAAAATTTAGTACCTATTTAGCGGCCATCATACCAGTTTACAGGAAAGCAAACAAAGACCCAGTTCCTTATCCCTGGGGATTGTCAAGACAAACAATATAAAAACATCAGGGCCAGAATGGAGTCCAATGGGATTGCTGTGCAGGCTGGGAGTGACAATTAGCTGATTGATCCTTTTACTCTTGACTTACATCATCATATATCAGTACCATATGATGATAACCACATCCTAAGCATTACTTCAGTAACAATATTGATTGAAGCTGCTGCTGGGTTATCCACAGATATTGTAAAGGATACAGACGAAGACATGACATGTAGGTACATGCGTGTCAAGAACTCCTACCCACTACTCACAGAAGCACCCTCCTTTCAACTTGTGTTCAGGTCCCTGGGACTTTTTGTCATCTCCCCCCTTTATTGAAAATGGATATTTTTTCTCATACAATATGATTCGAAGGTTACCCTTAATGTGCAACGTTTGGAGTTTAAACCCACAGAAACTCAAGCAATGACAGGTCCTGTGTAAGAGTCCCTCACACAAACAAGTCCAATTTTCCCTCCGTAGAGCTGATGAAATCACAGAGGAACACATAAAGCAAGGCCACAGTGGTGAGCTGGCCGACCCGTCATCCATCAACTCCTTCTGCAGATCGCTTTGGTCAGATTCAAGTCAGCTGTCTTCCCAGCTAAATGTGCCATTTACATCTAGGGAGGGACGGGGCTCGGGAGACATGAAAGAGCACATGGTAAGGGAATTGGATATATGGCAACTGTGGGGCCACGGGAAAGGGAAATGGAGACGGAAAGGAAGGGAGAGGAAAGAGACAGAAAATGTGCCTAGAGGGAGGAGAAGCGATGCCCTGGCACAGCTGGGTCCACCAGCTGCTATCAGGGGGGACACACCCCTGTGGCTGGTGTACAGGCTGTTGTGAGGCACCTGGGGCACAGCTGGGTCCACCAGCTGCTATCAGTGGGGACACACCCCTGTGGCTGGTGTACAGGCTGTTGTGAGGCACCTGGGGCACAGCTGGGTCCATCAGCTGCTATCAGTGGGGACACACCCCTGTGGCTGGTGTACAGGCTGTTGTGAGGCACCTGGGGCACAGCTGGGTCCACCAGCTGCTATCAGTGGGGACACACCCCTGTGGCTGGTGTACAGGCTGTTGTGAGGCACCTGGGGCACAGCTAGTCCACCAGCTGCTATCAGTGGGAACACACCCCTGTGGCTGGCACAGCTGGGAACACCAGCTGCTATCAGTGGGAACAGACCCCCGTGGCTAGAGTAAAGCCTGCTGTGAGGCACCTGGCAGGGTGCTGCAAACTCAGGTCCCTGCATGAGCTGTATGTGCTCTTCACTTCTGCGTCATCTCTCCGGCCCCAGAAAGAGATGTCTTTAAACCATCTAGGATAAATATTTCACACTGACTTCTCACCTGCTGGTCTCTGGCTCCTAAACATAGCAACTAATCAAGGAGCCCATGCTCCCATTTAAAACAACAATAACAGCAAAAACCAACGCGTGCTCACAGAAGCAATTCTAATACACCCTCCCCCACATCCTGCTCCACAAGAGGGACTCCTAGCTGGGAGATGGGAGATGAAGAGGATCAGTGGGAGTGAGAGGGGACGGGGCGTGTATGATCAATAAGATTGTGTACATGGATGCAGTTGTCACAACCAAAGCCTTTGAAGAGTGCGGAGTGAAAGAAGGAAGGAGAAGAAAGTGAAGTAAGGAAGGGAGGTCTTTAAGCAAGAGCCCCACCTAAGGCTGCTGGGTTTCCAGACTCTGGAGCTGAGCTGTCTGGTTGACCTTTGGCCTTTGGAGAACACCTCAAATCTCCGCCCCACACTTTATTCTGGAAGGTTCAGATGACATACACAAGTCTGAAAGTTCCTGGGGTATCTGCAGACGTGGACTGCAATGTGCCCTTTGGCCCAGTGCTCTAAAACTGTCCAGACTCAGAAACCAGAAGTTGAACCTCCTGCTGGGAGAGACGTTTCACCCTAAAGCCCAGCATGTGCTGTCCCTGCCAGTGCGCTGCCCACGCTGTCTGGGGAGCAGCACTTCAGAAGGGTGTGTCTCTGGAGAGGGCAGAATAGGCCATGTTAGAAGAAAGCCCATCTATCATACAGCTCATATACCGAGGCCGTTATTGTCTCGTCTGCTTGAATTTGCAGCTTTTGTGTTCTTTGTGGCTTTTCTGCTTAGTCTTCACCTCTATTGATGGCTTGAAAAATAATTGATGTCTTGCTCTAACTGCAGCATGATTTCCTGTTTACAGATCTCTCATGCAGCAAATCTTATCCCTGACTCAATTAAGGTGTGTATCATCTCTATGCCTTTTGTTCAGTTCTCTGGGTAACTCACTAGATGCAGTATATCAGTCCCAGAGAGTCAGAGACAGGATGCCACGGACACTTTAGCTCTGATAATCGCCCATGCATCCGGCCGGATCGTACACGCCCATCTCTCAGGCCTTTTTATATAAGGCAAGGATAGTGTTCCAGAAACGTCACTAATGGCCCATTTCCCTTATTCAGCTTCCTTTGAGAAGATTTATTTTTATTTGGTTCTGCACCAGCAACTGGTAAGTGCACTCACAGCTTGTGAAACACCTTGTACACCGGCACACAGTGACTGGCGGGCAGAATGCCGCCATTTCTCTGACTTGCGTCACAGATGACGTGACGTATTTAACTGTTCCACACATTTCCTTTACTGACATAAATGCTAAACAATAGAAGCTTCACTAACAACCGAAATCCTACAGGAAAGAAAAGAAACCTGTTTTGCTTTTCTCTTTGTTGCCGTATGGTCGGGAAAGAGAGTTTTTAAATCTAAATATTGCCCTTCAATACTGCCCTCCAAGCAGATTAAAGGACGTGCCAACCATTCTGAAAAAAATCCTCCAGAGCCTGCTCCATTGTGAACTTCCTTCAGTGAGCCTTTGGCTAGGCTTTTAGGGAGTCGCCATCTTGAACCCCAGACATGTATGGAACATTAATCATGGTAATACAATGAGAAAGTCCTAGCATTTGTTATCAGGTTGACTCCATAAAACAGTTCTCTGAGTTGAATAATACTCAACTTCACTTTGTATGTGCGTGTGGAACTGGGAATTGAACCCAGGGTCTTGTGTATGCCAGGCGAGTACTCTGTGACTGAGTTACAACTCGGGTCTTCCAAATTTACTTTTAATTGAAATGTCTCTTGGTCAGTCTGGCCACATAGATAGGTAGGTAGGCGGGCGGGCAGGCAGACAGACAGATAGATAGACAGGGCTCACTATATATCCCAGGCTGCCTCAAACTCAAGGTTCTCTCTTGCCTCAGCCTGTGCTGAGACCACAGATGGGTACCGTCAAATCCAGCAGTAAGGTTATGATTGTTCAAGCTATAAGACCCTGAGATTCCCCTGAGTAGGGGCAAAAAGTAACCCTTCTTGTGTCGCATCATATTTGGTGGGCATGTGGGGCCTGCCATCTCATATCATAGCCTGTATCAAAAGTCTCACTTTTTGGTCACCCGCATGGGATAACGCGTTCTTTCCTTTATCTGTGCTATGCTCACAACAGCTCTGTGAAGCTGGTATTTATTACTCTCCCCACTTTGTGGGGCTAAGAGAAGGGAAGGAACAGGTTTGGCTTGCAATGGGAGGCATTAGCCGTGAACTCAGGGTTGTCAGCATCCATCACTTAAACTGCTATGCTAGGCTTTGTATTGCTCCATTAGCACAAGATTATAGGAATAGACTTATTGCCAAGTATACGCTCTTCAAAACACAGGCCTTCCCTTCTGCTGTGGAATAGAAAGTGGCCCACAAGTCATACTTCCCGACAGCGGTATGACTGGTGCCATCAATTTGGACTATCATCACAAAATACCATGGTCCAAGTGGCTTAACCTTGACGCTGAAATCCAGGTCTTCTGACTTCTTCCTCTTCCTCTCCTCTGCCCTCTCTCCGGGGACTGGACCACCACAGGCCATGAACAGGCGCTCTAGCACTGACTTACCCCCCACCAGAGTGTCCCTCTTCCAAGTGCGCCAATCCTACCTCTAGGGCTTCAACTCCTAAGCTGGTTACTTCCCCAAGGTCATCCCTGCAAGTCCATCATGCTAAAGGCTAGGATTTCAGCGCATGAATTTGAAGGGACACAAGCATTCAGTACACAGCAATGATGAACATAGGGGACTAGCTAACAAGAGCTGTTCTGTCCTGTCCTGTATGCTACTATATGTGGCTGTATTATTAAATATTATAAATATTATGGAAGTAAATTTATTCTAGGGTGACTGCATGCCAAAAATTCCTTCATACTTATGAGTGTTTATACCTGTTGTCCTGGCCAAATTATTAATAACACCCTCTTTTACTTTCCATGTTTAGATGATAAACCATATGGTTGTTCTTCATATTACCAGCATTTCAAATATGAGTTTTTCTTTTTCTTTCCTTGTTTTTTGTTTGTTTGTTTGTTTTGTTTGTTTTTTGATTTCTGGTTTTTGGTTTTTTGAAACAGAGCTTCTCTGTAACTTCAGAACCTGTCCTGGAACTCGCACTGTAGACCAGGCCATGAACTCACAGAGATTCACCTGTCTCTGCCTCCCAAGTGCTGGGATTAAAGGCGTCCACCACTACTGCCTAGCTCAAATATGAGTTTAAGGTTATCCTTGGATATATAAGGAATTCCAGGCCACTTGTGAGATCCTGTCTTAAAAATAATTCAAAAATATGATGGTACGATGCTGTAATCCCAGCATTTGGGAGAGTTAGGATGAACTGCCTGGAGTTCAAGGTCACGTGGGAAAATACAGCAAGATGCTGCAGTAAACACACCCTGCTCTCTCCCTGCAGTGGGAGAATACAACAAGATGCTGCAGCAAACACACCCTGCCCTCTCCCTGCAGTGGGAGAATACAACAAGATGCTGCAGTAAACACACCCTGCCCTCTTCCTGCAGTGGCATCTCACTGATCAAAGCCAGCCAAAAATGATAAAGGATTTGGGAATTGGTTATTGTGGTCCACATAATACTAGCTTTGAGGCATAGGACAGGATGGAGAAGGCTAGAAACCAGGTTAACAGGTTAACAGATGCTATCTGGCAGCTAGAAGTTTCGGGTGCGGGTGATCAAAATGAAAACCTGTAGCAATGAAGCAGATTGCCACTCTGGCTCCATCCTGATGGTCCCCATATAACATGACAGTCTGGCTCCATCCCAATGGTCTCCATATAACATGACAGTCTGGCTCCATCCCAATGGTCTCCATATAACATGACAGTCTGGCTCCATCCCAATGGTCTCCATATAACATGACAGTCTGGCTCCATCCCAATGGTCTCCATATAACATGACAGTCTGGCTCCATCCCAATGGTCCCCATATAACATGATACAGGGGCACAAGGAACATTCACACCTCCTGATCTTGGTCTCTAAAATACCTTCAAATGCAGACATCTAATGCTCCCTGGAGGAGGGGCTGCTTCAAGGTGGGGACAGGGCAAAGTAAGATGAGTCTCTAGAGTAAAGAGAATGAAGGGGCCATGCCAAAGGTCAGCTTTGTGGGAAGTCCACTGGCCAAATTCGAGACAATCTGGAGAGATGGTCAGTTAGCTGCATTAATAGTCATCTCCTAATGAACAAAATCGGATATAAATACATCATAGCAATAGCTACAAATAAATAAACAAGGAAACTTCTACCTTTTATTACCCAGTGAACAGAAAGTACTCATTAATTAACTTTATAATAAAAAAATTCCTCAAACAACCGTGTGATGATGACAGTGTCCACAGTGATGCAAGTCCCGTCACCCTGGTGTGATACAATAAGAAAAACGCAGTCTTACCACTACAGTGTTCCTAGCAAAGAATGACAAACTTAAATCTCAAAACGACATCAGACTAATTCAAACCAGGGCGCAATTACACTGTTAATAACCTGTGCTCTTTAAAATGACAGGTTAATACAAGATAAGGCTGTCTGAGTTGTCCCGGATTAAAGGAAATCAAAATTGTGGAGAGAGTAGTGACCATTTGATGGAAGTCTGTGAATTGGGGGTTTTAGCAAGTCACTGTTAGGCGCCTGGAGATGGTGGCTGTGAACAGGAAGGTCCCTGCAGCTCAGGCTCACACTCAAGTACCAGGGGGTCATAGTTTGTTCTGTCTACACAATTGCTACAAGAGGAAAAGAAAGATGGTGTGTGTGTGTGAGAGAGAGAGAGAGAGAGAGAGAGAGAGAGAGAGACAGAGAGACAGAGAGACAGAGAGACAGGAGTAGGGGTGTAAATAAGACAAATGGGGAGCCATGTTAACAGTTGGAGATTCTAGGAGGATATGTATACAGGAACTTCCCATTATTTTCTCAAGTTCTTTAACACTAAATAGTAATAGTGCATTAGTCCAACATGATGAAGTTCCTGCAGGGTCCTGCCTTTAGCACTACAAAGTTAAAACATACTTCCCAACATTGAATGCGTAGTCGTCATCTAGGACGCGCTTGGTCTGATTTCTCTCAGCCACGGAGAGCTTTAGAAGCTGAGCAGATAACTCTCAGACAGCCTGACTTTCCCTAGCGCTAGTGTAAGGACCGCCATGAGAAATGTGTTGTTTATTCTAAATGACCCAGAATGTCTGACCTGGTTGCTTTGGTTGCTGTGGTTGTTTTGCGTTTATTTTTATTTTTTGTTTTGTTTGAGACAAGTCTCACTAGGTAGCCCAGGCTTGCACTGGATGCGTGTCCATCCTCAGCCTCAGTCACTGGATGTCAGTATTACAGACACATCACCCTTCGCTTTGCTTTGCTTTTATAGTGTTTTGGTTTTATGAAACAGTCTGTGCTAGTTAGTCCTGTCAACTTGACACAAACCTAGACCTCTCTAGTAAAATGGAATCTCAGTTGAGAGATTGCCTCCATAGGATTGGCCTGAGACCTGTTTCTGGGAGCATTTTCTTTATTAATGATTGAAGTGGGAGGTCCCAATGGGGGTGGTGCCACCTGGGGCAGGTGTTTCTTTCCCCATGTTGCTTGTGGGGATGATGGTATATATCACAGCACTAGAAAGCAAACTATGGGTCTCATTTAGAGCAGATCGGCCTTGAACTACTGATCCTGCCTTACTCTCCCAAAGGCTGAGGTTCCAGGCTTGCTTCCTCTTACCCAGCTTATCTGAGGCCATGTGCAGCCATGGGATGTCATCTTCCTTATGATTTTATAAACTGACTCGAGTGGGCGTCTGAGAGAAGCTTGGATGCAAAGGTCCAGGAGTCCAGCGAGGGCAGTGAGACTCAGGAACACACTGGGTACGGACTGACTTAGGAACACACTGGATATGGGATTCACAGGGCATGTGACAGATATCCTGAGCATATGGGTAGTTGGCAGTGACCAGGTAATCTGGAAGAAACTGGCGGAGGCTCAGGATTTAAGAGGCATACGTGGAGAAAAGAAATGCTGACTAGGAGGGCAGGTGTGTGATCTATTAGACATCAAAGTAGAAATGGTCACGGGATTTGTGCCCTCTTGGGGTGACAGAAAGGTTGTTAGGTTTTGAGAGAAATATCCAGAAGTCATCTGTTTAGATGTCATTGAAGGCTGTGGGTAGGATGGGATCGCCGGGAAGGGAAGGACGTAGGCATGGAGGAGCTGAGCCTCTGACAGAGCGGTGTGGACCTCAGCATCCAGGAGGAAGCCAATAAAATGGTGAGTTAAGAGGGAGCATCCTCCAGAAAGAGCAAGAACACCTGTCTTGTGCTGTGCTGGTCTATCTGCCAAACACTTCAACAGGGAAATGAAAACGAGGGAGAACCAAGCATCATGTTCAAATTTGCCAAAGTGGTGGAGACACAAACTAGAATTTTGGCTCAAAGGAAAACAAGGCAAGGTACGTGCGGCAACTGGAGGGACACACAACTTAAGTGTGGCCCCGAACTGTGAGCTGGGACAGCTGGGGATGCAAGTGTTTGCTTTTAAATCTGATGACATCACGCTTTATACCAACGGGAACAATACACCTCTCCACTGGGAGAGGAGGGGCCAATGAAGGAGGAGAGGGCAGTTGGACAAAGTCCTTGAGAATGTGCGAAACAGGACCCAGAGCCCAGTGACAACGTGAGGCCGAGCAAACATGGAGCTGGTGCTCATTACTTATTTGTTGAAAGATTTGGCAGTGTTTGGTTTTCAATCTTCAAATACCATACAGTTTTGGATATCCTTGCACATTCTTGGATCTACTTGGTGTCTTACTGCAGGACAAATGCCAAGAAATATCTTTCTTGGTCAAAATATTGAAATAAGCATGATGGCGTGTGTTTGTAATCCTAACTTACAGGAGGCTGCAATGGAAGAATCTCAAGTCTGAAGTCACACCAGACACACACACACACACACACACACACACACAAATCCCAAAGTTGCCTTCCAAATTGTCTGTTTTACTTGTAATTACATAAATTTATGTATGTATTTAATTTTAGCCCTGGGTGTTTGGCCAGGGCCTGTTCATGATAAGATGGGGTCTCCTTGTGAGGCGTACCCTCAGATCATCTCACTCTTGTCTGAAGTTGAGCTGGGGCAGTGGAGAGATGCCCCAGCTGTTTCCAGAGGACCTGGATTCAATTCCCAGCACCCACATGGAGGCTCACAAGTGTCTTAACTCCAGTCCCAGGAGATCCAGCATCCTCTTCTGGCCTACATGTACATGGTGGACAGACACACTTGCAGGCAGAACATTGATATACATAAAATAACAATAAGCATTAAAAATAATAACATTATTAGTATAAAAGTAACAATAATGGCCTAGAATTATTAGTTCTATCCATCCTAGTCTACACTGTTTAGTCTGTAGTACTTCTCATCTTACTGGGGTTAACTTGAATTTCTTTCCTCTCCACCTTCATTTCTCCTTTATTCATTTTTGTTGTTTGAGATGGGGGCCTCTCCTGGAACTCACTATGTAGATTAGGCTGGCCTGAAACTTTATTCATTTTTGATTCTTCATTTTTATACTATGGGGCCAGGATCTGGGTCTGGAGGTGTGTGAACTGTGGAGGGCTTAGTTCATAAATAAGAAACCCCACCAGGTTCCTACAGAGGTGGGCAGGTCTTCTGTGAGCTCAAGATCAGACTGCTCCCTGGTCTACACAGTGAGCTCCAGGCCACCCAAAGGTAGTGAGACCCTGTTCAAAAATAAAAAAGGAGAGAAAAAAGGGAAGGGAGGAAGGGAAGAGGAGGGGGGGAGGAGAAGGAAGGGGAAAGAAAGGAAAGGGAGGGGAGAGGAGGGGAGGGGAGCGGAGGTAAGGGGAAGGGAGGGAAGGGGAGGGGAGGGGAGAGGAGGGGAGGGGAGGGGAGAGGAGGGGAGGTGAGGGGAGGTGAAGGAAAGCGCTCCCAGCTGCTGCCTGGTATACCTGTTCATAATTAATAAGACTCAAGAGAGTTTCCTCTAGCCGCTGGGCACCCAGAAAAACATTTCCATTTCTGTTAAGGGTCAGAGGTTAAGCACGTTAGGATGGAAAGTTCCACTGAGCAGAAAACTGCTTTGCTGAAGAGCGTTGCTTACCTTACTCTGGCTGGCATTAGATTTTTTAAATTCCTTGCCATGGAATCCATAGAGTCTGGCTGGGGTTCAGGGAGGATGGCACTCATAGGTCGCAAGACAAAAGACAGCAGCTGAGAGGGATTGCTCAGACAGGAGACTGGTTTAGACCTGTTTGGGAAGCCCGTGGCTGCTCAGAAACCGGGCAGGCAAGGTCTTGACAGCTAATTTGACCTTTAGTGGGTGAGTCACCGGATTCTCCGAGATCACGTGTCAAGTCTCTTAAGTCTTAGCTTTCACAGAGAAGCTGGGTCTGTACAGGCTGTCAAAGAAGACTCAGCGGGTGTGTTGGTTTTCTGGCAGGTGAATCTTTCCGGCTGCTGAATGCTGGATCTGGCTTTGAATGGTGAGATAAGGCACAGTTCCTCAGCCACTAGCTGCGTGACTCAGTTTCTAGCAAGTTCTTGAGCTACATAAGGACATGGATGGCTGGGACTGGGCTACAGACATTTCCCTTCTTTTGAGGGGTTTTTATTTTCCTTTCTTTCTTTGTTTTTTTTTTTTTTTTTTTTTTAATATAGTTAGACAGAGATTCCCCAGGCTGGCCTTGAACTTATGACGCTTTTGCTTTAGGATATGGGCTTTACTGAAAATGTCCTGTTTTTAAAAAAGTGTTCCACTGGGACTGGAGAGATGGCTCAGCAGTTGAGAGCACTGGCCGTTCTTACAGAGGACGTGGGTTCCATTCACAGCCCCCACATGGCAGCTCACAACTGCCGTCACTCTGCCTCCAGGGGATCTGACACCCTCACACAGACACATATGCATATAAAACACCTATGCGCATAAAATAAAAATAAATAAATTAATTTAAAAAATTGTTCCACTATCTATGACTTCTGAACTCTTTACCTAATGTGCCCCAGCTGGGTTAACCTCCTCTCAGTACTGAGTCCCTCGGTCCTCACTAATCAAGTCCACCTTGGATCAACCATCCTGTGTTTCTAACATGATGGTTTCTGACTTCACTCTTCAGTTTGTTTAAATGTGTTTGTGGGAAGTGAGTGATATATTTGTTGTTGTTTTGTTTGTTTGTTTGTTTGGTTTTTCAAGACAGGGTTTCTCTGTGTAGCCCTGGCTGTCCTGGAACTTGCTTTGTAGATCAGGCTGGCCTTAAACTCATAGAGATCTGCCTGCCCCTGACTCCCAAGTACTGGAATTAAAGGCGTGCACCACCACCACGTAGCTAGTTTTTTAAAGGTCACAACTATCTGACTTTGGATTAGACAATTGAGGAGGTGTAAAGTTTTTTGGTAAACTAACGCATTCTCAATTGAGTAGAATTGAAAATTCTTTTTTGTTCTGTTTTTTTGTTAAGACAGGGTTTTTCTGTGTAACAGCCTGGCTATGCTGGAACTCACTCTGTAGACCAGGCTGGCCTCGAGCTCACAGAGATATACCTGCCTCTGCCTCCCTAGCGCTGGGATTAAAGGTATGTGCCACCACAGCCCAGCTGCTGCTGTTCTGGGACAGTCTTATACAGCCAAGGCTAACTTCAAACTTTATATATAGCAAAGGATGGGCTTGAATTCCTGATCCTCCTGCCTTTAGCATCCAAGTAATGGGATCACAGGTGTGCGCCACCATGCTTGTCTACTAAGGTGTGCCCAGATGGAAGAGCGTTTGGAAAGTTGCCCCTTCGAGAGTCTGTTCCTATATCGCTCTCAATGGCGCACATAGAGATACCCAGAAGGATCGATAGATTGCATTCTCAGTGAGTTGGACCACATACAAGCATGCTTGAACTGGGCCACATGGCAACAGCTGTCCCAGAGCTCACTGCTCTGCAGTCACTGTGCTATTGTGACTAAGTGTGCCTCTGAGATGGGACAGAGTTGCCTGCAGAAACCCAAGAGCCTCCAGGGACATGGCCCTGCCCCCCCTCCTCCCATTGCTGTTGGCACTACTTGCATGGTGACTTTGCAGGTTACTGTGCGCCCTTCCCTCTGGGCCAGTTTCACTTACAGATTCCACACACTGAATCAGTTTTCCTTTAACTTGCCACTGGGTTGTGCTTTTTCCAAGGGCAGCCCCTTGTGGACCCAAAACCCAAGATCAGTTTTTTCTCCAAACATGAGTTTGCAAGCCTGACATCACTCCCCACCCTGCTGGTCCACGAGGCCTATGTCCTCTTAGAGATAGGGCCCTGTTCTTTACAGCGCTCTACCAGCCTGGTCCAAACTTGTAGTCTAAGCATCAGCCTTTATAGTGTGCGTGTGTGTGTGTGTGTCTGTGTGTGTGTGTGTGTCTGTGTCTGTGTGTGTGTGTGTGTCTGTGTCTGTCTGTGTGTATGTGTGTGTGTGTGAGTCTTTGTCTGTATGAGAGTGACAATAACAATTGAAGAAAAAGAAGAGGCCCTGATTTCAAGAGGGAACAAGGGTGGGGTACATGGGAGGAAGGAAAAGGACGAGGAAACTGTGTAATTATATTTTAGTTTATGAAAAAAAGAAAGTGCGGCATGGCCAGATTGCTGGCCTGCCTGATAACCGTTGCTAGACAGGAGTCCAGCTGCTCTTGTCCCCAGTGTTTCCATTTTTATTGCTTCTGATAAATGCTTGTTTGACTTTTATCAGGTTATAAATATCCATTTCATGTAACAGGTTTCCTCATTTGTCTCCCTTAGAGTCCATTTTGCAAGGAATTTTGTTGAAAGCAATGCCAGCCCATAGCTCCCCAGTCCAGGGTGTATGTAAGGACTCTACTAAAAGCCAGGGCTTTTACATGTATTTCATTTGTCTGCTTTTTTAAAGCAGGCATAATTCTATAGCCTATGCTGGCCTGTAACTCACTATAAACCCAGGCTAGCCTGTGACTCACTATAAACCCAGGCTAGCCCCAGACTTACAGCAATTCTTTTGTCTCAGGTTCCCCAGCACCAGATTACAGACACTCATCTTGTACTCATACTCCCCCCCCCGTGTGTGTGTGTTTGTGTGTGTGTGTGTGTTTGTGTGTGTGTGTGTATACACATGTATACATGTTCATACATAAGTCCTCAAAGCTGCAGCTGGACATGGTGGCCAGGCCTGAATCACAAGAACTTGAAATGGCAGATTGTAAGGTCAAGGCTAGCCTGGACTACAGAGTGAATTCAAGGCCAGCCTTGGCAACTTAGTGAGATTCTGCCTCAAACTAAAAATCATTCAAAGGATGTAGTATATAATTCAGTGGTGCAGTGCTTGCATGGCAGGTACAATTTGATCCCTGGGGAGACGGGGAGGGAGAGAGGGAGGGAGGGAGGGGCAGAGGAAGGGAAAGAGAGAGAAAGAGAGAGAGAATAAGGAGGAGAAGGGAAAGGAAAGAGAACCAAGATGAAGGAAGCCTAAGGGTTGGGAAGATAGTTCAGTGTTAGAACTCTTGCTAAGCATATGAAAAATCCTGGTCTAACCCAAGAACCAAGCACAGTTCAAAATGAAACAGCATTGGAACAAATTAGGAGCCATCTTTGATTCTCCAGTCCCAGTCTCTCATATCCAAGAAATCAGCAAATGCTGGGAACTCTTCCAGGGAAGTGTCACATCACCCTATCCTTGTCCCCCTTGTCACCACAATGCAGCTCAAATCACGTTTCCTACCTCCGAGCCCCTGAAAGAGCTTGCCCAGCAGCTCTGGTCTGTAACCCAGCACATGGGGCGACCGCAGGAGGCTGTGAGTCTGAGACCAGCCTGGTCTACATAGCAACACTACCTCAAAATGAAAGGAAAAGGGAGAGAGAGAAAGATCGAAGATCCACAGAGTAGAAGTCATATTTATCTTTGGGGATTTTGTTTGTTTGTTTGTTTTGTTGAGTTGTGGGTTTGTTTTGCTTTCATATAGGGCCTCACTAGGTAGGTCATGTTCTTTGTGCTCACAGAGTCCTGTCGTCCGTCCGTCCATTCCGTGCCCCACCCCCCACCGCGCGCACTGTACCAAGCACAGAGGAGAGGAAGACAGCTAGCTGGGTCCAGCAAGAACAAAGTACAACGACATAGACACTGAATTAAAATGTCGCAGTGCCAAGGGGCATGGTGGCACACACCTTTAGTCCCAGCACAGGAATCAGAGGCAGGTGGATCTCTGTGAGTTCGAGGCCAGCCTGGTCTACAGAGTGAGTTTTGGAACAACCTGGGCTATGCAGAGAAACCCTGTCTCAAAATAAATAAATAAAAATAAAAGTCACAGTGAAGCCTGTTTACTCTTATCCCAACCACAATAAACAACTAAACAAAAATGGAGTGAGTGGTGCTTAGCCTTTCCCTGACCACTGCAGTATCTCTTAATAAAAATTATATGGCCGTGTCTTTATTTTTACCCAGCTTTAAATATTCTCAGTTTCTTCTCTGAACATTTCCTGGTTATTTGCAACAGGGGCATTTGGTTTCCAGGCACTTGGGGAGTTTTTTTGGGTTTTGCTTTATTACTCTGTCTCTCTGGTTTTGCTTTTTGTTTCTTTGTGATAGCCTTGCTCAGTTGCCCAGACTAGCCTTGAATTCACAGTGATCCTCCTACTCCAATTTCTGGACTGCTGGGTGTGGTCTTCTCAGATCACAGCGCCTGTTTCTCTGCCAGACTCCGAGGTCTCTGCACTAACCTAAGAGTCGTAAGGTACAGCACATTGTCAAGAGAGCATCGCACAACCCAAGCCATGGAGTGTGGTCAGACATCTCCGTGAGGAATGAGCCGGGGCCTTTGACCTTCCCTTCAACTTCATCCTGTTCCTTATTTTCTATTGTGGTGCTGAGAAGCAAAGCCAGGGCCTTGCACACATTCAGCACACCACCCTGAACTCAATCCCGATTCCATACAGTTTAAATGTGAAAATAATAATGTGCCTGTTCCTAGACCACTGGTGTTGAGTGTGTGTAGCCAAAAATGGTAGAACACATCTGTAATCCCAGCATTGAGGCAGGCTGAGGCAGGAGGGTTGTCTTGAGTTTGAGAGGAGCCAGGAGTACTTTGCTGTGTTCCATAGGAGCCTGAGCTACACTTGTTTAAAACCAAATAAACTGAAAAAAAGAAAAATAGATTAAAAGATTTTAAGCTGAACAGTGGTGGCACACACCTTTAATCCCAGCACTTGGGAGGCAGAGGCAGGTGGATCTCTATGAGTTTGAGGCCAGCCTGGTCTACAGAGTTATTTCTAGTATAGCTAGGGATGTTACAAGGGAAATCTTGTCTCAAAAACCAAATCAAACCAAAAAACAAAATTTACCCTTGGATGAGTTCCATGATTTTGCAAGCTGAACTGCTAATTAAGATGGTTGCCTTGGTAACAGCTGCATCAAGTGACGGCTTTCACAGTCTTGACCCACAGAGAGCTGTCTTAAAGTAACTCAGCAACAGTGAGTAAGAGCTACTAAAATGCTTATGTATCAAATAAAAATTATCTCTCAAGGGCTCGGGAGGTGGCTCACCAGGTGAAGAGCTTGCCAGGTCCCCAGACCTCCCCAGCAGAAAGAAAATAGCCTAAAAATCCAAGCAGGAAGAGAAGAATAAAAAATCTAGGATTAGCTGGTTCAGTGACTGTGTTTCAGGAACTAGCTGAAGATAAAGTTAAAGTTAGATTGTAATCTTGAAAATAATTTTGAGAAACAGGGAGTTTCCCCCTTGTGATTTTAGGAACTAGCTGATTATGACCTTGACTGATCTTGAGGCAGGGAGTTGTCCCCTCGTGACTTTCTGTGACACCCTCCATGCCCCTTTCGGATTATTGGGCTGTGGTTTCTTCCTATAAAAACCCCTTCTCCAGATCACTCGGGGTCGAACTCTTCCCCTGCATGGGTTATGAATCTCGGCCCCAGTGCACTGGCTCCCGTCTCATCTCATCAATTAAAGCCTCATGTGATTGCAGCAGCAAGGATGGTCTCATGTGAGTTACTGGGTGGGAGGGTCGTGTTATCCCAAGACTTGAGTGAGAGTCTCCCCGCACCGGGGGTCTTTCACAGGCAGTATGAGAACTCAAGTCTGGTTCAACACCCACATAAAAGCCAGGCAGGTGTAGCAGCTGCCTGTCACCCCAACACTCGGGAGACAGAGCCAGGATCCCTGAGTCAAGCAGGCTAGTTAGACTAGGAGTTACTGAGTTCTGGTGCCACTGAGAGATCCTGTCTTAGTAAGTGGAGAGCAATAGAGGAGGACATCTACAGTCAACCTCTGGCCTCCACAGGCATGCGCACATGGTTCACATGAACCTGCACACACACATACCAGCACGCATGCATACCACACACACACACACACACACACACACACACATATGTCAGCACGCATGCACACCACACACACACACACACACACACACACACACACACACAAAGGCCAGAAAATTGCTTATTGAGTATGACATTTTCAAAACTGTCAGCGTGGAAGAGGACCGCACAATTATCTTCTATTGCAGTTGAGTAGGCTTCTCTTATGAGCTATGTGATGCCATGTTCAGATTTTTTTAAAGGTTTTTTTTATTTTAGGCACATTGATGTTTTCTCTGCATGTATGTCCGTGTGAGGGTGCCCAATCCTATGGAACTGGAGTTACAGACAGTTGCCATGTGGGTGCTGGGAACTTAACCCGGGTCCTCTGGAAGAGCAGTCAGTGTTCTTAACCACTGAGCCATCTTTCCAGCCCCAGGTTCAGGTTTTTGATCATTTCTGAACAACAGAACAAAGTATGTTGTGATGTTGACCCATACAATTTAAACCTCTAGAAGTACATCCTCAACTAAAAGAGCCTTTCTGAGGCTGGTGAAGAGCTCGGTGGGTAAAAGTGCTCACTGTAAGTCTGATGACCCAGGTCAGCCCCAGGACCCACAGGTCTTCTGATCTCCACACAAGCATCATGGCAGTTCCCCGGACAAACACATGGGATTTAAGAAAGTAAAACCTTCTTTCTCAATAAGCATTCATTTGATCAATTACACTCCTACATTTTTTAGATATGGAACTAAGTGAAACACAACTCATCATCTTGAGAAGTTTGTCATCAGATAAGAATGATTTGGGGACCAGATGTGTGCACACACCTTTAATACCTGCATTTGGGAGGCAGAGGCAGGTGGTCTCTGAGTTTGAGGCCAGCCTGGTCTACAGAGTGAGTTCCAGGACAGCCAGGACTACACAGAGACACCTTGCCTGGAAAAACAAAACTGTTTCTCTCTTTTCTACTGCTCAGCAGTGAAGAGCATTGGCTGCTCTTGCAGAGGATCGGGCTTACTTCCCAGCACCCACGTAGTAGCTCACAACTAACTCCAATTCTAGGTACCAACTAATAGGTTTTCTGTCTCCTGATAATAAGTTTCTCCACCAGCACCTGAAAGACTGATCACCAGAGACACAGCCCCAACTACACCAATCAGAGGAAAAGATGGGCAAACAAGGTAAGAACACACACAACACCACAAAGAGCAACACAACACCAACAAAAACTACTGGTCCTACAACAACAAGACTTGAACAACCAAATATAGATGAAACAGG
Source organism: Microtus oregoni (assembly GCF_018167655.1). Lineage (NCBI taxonomy): Eukaryota > Metazoa > Chordata > Mammalia > Rodentia > Cricetidae > Microtus > Microtus oregoni. Next base: position 26,582,140 of record NW_024543093.1, on the reverse strand, counting down.
AGAAAATGACCTAAAAAATAACTTCAGGAGAATGTTTGGGGCCCTTGAAGAAGAAATAAAAAAATTCCCTCAAAGAAATGGAGGAAAAAACAAACAAAAAATTGGAAGAAATCAACAAATCCTTTAAAGAAAACCAAGAAAAAGCAATCAAACAGATGAAAGAAACTATTCAAGACTTGAAAACTGAAATAGAGACAATAAAGAAAACACAAATTGAGGGAATTATAGAAACAGAAATTAAGAGAAAGCCATCAGTAACCACAAATGCAAGCATATACAGCAGAATACAAGAGATGCACCCGGTGGTGGTGGTGCATGCCTTTAATCCCAGTACTCAGGAGGCAGAGGCAGGTGGATCTCTGTGAGTTTGAGGCCAGCCTTATCTATGGAGCTAGTTCCAGAACAGGCTCCAAAGCTACAGAGAAACCCTGTCTTGAAAAATCAAGAGAGAGAGAGGGGGTGGGGGGAGAAGAGAGACTCTCAAGCGCTGAAGGCACAATAGAGGAAAAAGACTCATCAGTCAAAGAAAATGTTAAATCTAACAAAAACTTAACACAAAATATCAAGGAAATATGGAACACCATGAAAAGACCAAACCTAGGAACAATCGGTATAAAAGAAAGAAAAGTCCAACTCAAATGCACAAAAAACAACAAAATCATGGAAAAAACTTTCCAAAACTAAAGAAAGATATGGCAATGAAGATACAAGAAGCTTACAGAATACAAAATAGAGTAGACAAAAAAAGTCCCCTTGCCACATAATAAACAAAACACTAAACATACAGAGTAAAGAAAGAATATTAAGAACTGCAAAGGAAAAGGACCAAGTAACATATAAAGGCAGACCTATCAGAATTACATCTGATTTCTCAATGGAAAAAATGAAAGTCCGGTCAAACATTAAGAAGATATTAAGAGATCACAGATGCCAGCCCAGACTACTATACCCAGCAAAACTTTCACTCACTATAGATGAACAAAATGAGATATTCCCATGACAGAATCAGACTTAACCAATACCTAACCACAAACTCAGCCCTACACAAAGTACTAGAAGGAAAACTTCTGTTGTAAAAGGAGCAGCCAGCTGCTTCCCGCTGCCCTGCTAGCTCAGTTGGTAGAGCATGAGACTCTTAATCTCAGGGTCGTGAGTTCGTGCCCCATGTTGGGTGCCAGATGAAGGCTTAAGTCACAAACGATCTCACACCAGTTTGGAATTATGATTAATAGAATGGTTATTTATTTAAAGGGGAAAAACTTACAGATTATCATCCCAGAAAACAGCCCTCTGCGCAATCAGGAAAGGAGTCTAGGAGTCAGAAGCAGAGCTGGAAGCAAGAGAAAAAGCAGAGGGCAGTCTCTGCTTTTTTAAAGCAAAAGAGACCACACCCCAATGGGCTGGTATTTCAGCGGCTTTTGGCAGAAGGAGCGGAAGGAGCTCCTGCAACAAACTCCAACCCAAGGAAGTTGGTTACATCCACAAAAACACAGACAATAGGTGATTTCATGGCAGCAAATCCCAAAGAAGAGGAAACCACATATAATAACATCACCACCAACAAAACTAAAATAACATGAGCTAGCAATCATTGGTCATTAATATCCCTTAATATAAATGGTCTCAACTAACCTATAAAAAAACAGGCTAACAGATTGGACATGAAAACAGAATTCATCCTTCTGCTGCATACAAGAAATACACCTAAACCTCAAAAATAGACATTGCCTCACAGCAAAGGGTTGGAAAAAAATTATTTAACCAAATGGACCTAAGAAACAAGCTGGTGTAATTATCCTAATATCTAACAAAATAGACTTCAAACTAAAATCAATCATAAGAAACAAAGAAGGACATTTCATATTAGTCACAAAAAAAATCCATCAAGAGATAAATCTCAATAATGAACATCTATTATGCCCCAAATGCAAAAGCACCCTCATATGTAAAAGAAACACTACTAAAGCTTAAATCATACATTAAACCCCACACACTTATAGTAGGAGACTTCAACATCCCACTCTCACCACTGGACAGGTCAGTCAAACAGAAAACAGCAGAGAAATAAGGGAACTAACAGATGATATGACTCAAATGGACTTGACATCTATAGAACATTCCATCCAATCATAAAAGAATATACCTTCTTCTCTAGCACCTCATGGAAACTTTTCAAAAATTAACCACATACTTGGTAACAAAGCAAACCTCAACAGATACAAGAAAATTGGAATAACCACAAGTATCTTATTGGATCACCATGGCTTAAAATTAGAATTCAATAGCAACACTAATTCCAGAAATCCCACAAACACATTTAAACAATGCTCTCCTAAATCATCAATGGGTCAAGTAAGAAATAAAAGAAGACATTCTAAAATTTAATGAAAATGACCACACAACATATCCAAATTTATAGGACATAATGAGAGCAGTATTAAGAGAAAAGTTCATAGCACTAAATGCCTACATAAAGAATCTGGAAAAATCCCACACTGGTGAGTTAACCGAATACCTTAAAACCCTAGAACAAAAAGAAACAAACCCACAGGAGAACTAGAAAGCAAGAAATAATCAAATCGACAGCTGAAATCAACAAAAGAGAAACAAAAAAAAATAATACAAAGAATCAATAGGAGAAAGAGTTGGCTCTTCAAGAAAATCAACAAAATAGACAAACCTTTATCCAAACTAATCAAAAGACAGAGAGAGAATATCCAATTTAACAAAATCAGAAATGAAATAACAACAGACATGGAAGAAATCCAGAAAAACATTAGCTCATATTTCAAAAACCTGTACTCCACAAAATTGGAAAACTTTTTAAAAATGGACAACTTTCTGGATAAATATCACTTATCAAAATTAAATCAAGACCACATAAGCAAATTACATAGACCTATAGCTGCTAATGAAGTAGAAACAGTCATCAAAAGTCTCTCAACCAAGAAAAGCCCAGGACTAGATGATTTTCTACAAGATTTTCAAAGAAGAAATAATACCAATACTCCTCAAATTGTTCCACACAATAAAAACAGAAGAAGCATTGATGAACTCTTTTTTTTAAATATTTATTTATTTATTTATTTATTATGTATACAATATTCTGTCTGTGTGTATGCCTGCAGGCCAGCAGAGGGCACCAGACCCCATTACAGATGGTTGTGAGCCACCATGTGGTTGCTGGGAATTGAACTCAGGACCTTTGGAAGAGCAGGCAATGCTCTTAACCTCTGAGCCATCTCTCCAGCCCGATGAACTCTTTTTTATGAGGCTACAATTACCCTGATACCCAAACCACACAAAGATATTACTAAGAAAGAGAATTACAGACCAATTTCACTCATAAACATTGGTGCAAAAACACTAAAAAAAATTACTGGAAAACCAAATCCAAGAACACATCCAAGAAATTATCCACCATGATTAAGTCAGCTTCATCCCAGAGATGCAGGGATGGTTTGGCATATGAAAATCTGCCAATGTAATCCACCATATAAACAAACTGGAAAAAAATATGATCATTTCATTAGATGCTGAAAAAGCTTTCAACAAAATACAACATCCCTTCGTGATAAAGGTCTTGGAGAGAGCAAGGATACAAGGAACATACCTAAACATAAAAAAGTCAATATACAGCAAGCCAAAAGCCAATAGCAAACTAAATGGACAGAAACTCAAAGTGATCCCACTGAAATCAGGAACAAGACAAGGTTGTTCACTCTCTCCATATCTGTTCAATATACTGCTTGAGGTTCTAGCTAGAGCAATAAGACAACAAAAGGGGACCAAGGGGATACAAATCAGAAAAGAAGAAGTCAAACTCTCACTATTTGCTGATGATATGATAATTTACATAAGTGACCACAAAAATTCTACCAAGGAACTTTTGCAACTCATAAACACTTTCAGTAATGTAGTAGGATTAAAGATTAACTAGAAAAATCAGTAACCCTCCTTTACACAGATCATAAATGGACTGAGAGAGAAATCAGAGAAACAACATTCTTCACAAGTCACTAGTAGCCTAAAATATCTTGAAGTAATTCTAAATAAACAAGTGGAAGACCTGTATGAAAAGAACTTTAAATCTCTGAAAAAAAATTGAAGAAGACACCAGAAAATGGAGAGATCTCTTATGCTCTTGGGTAGGTAGAATTAACATAGTAAACATGGCAATCTTATCAAAAGCAATCTTCAGATACAAGGCAATGTCCATCAAAATCCCAGCAAAATTCTACACAGACCTTGAAAGAATAGTACTCAACTTCGTATGGAAAAGGAAAAAATCCAGGATAGCCAAAAATTATCCTGTACAATAAAGGAACTTTCGGGGCATCATAAACCCTGACTTCAAGCTCTACTATAGAGCTACAGTACTGAAAACAGCCTGGTATTGGCATAATAAAAGACAGAAGGACCAATGGAACCAAATGGAAGACCCAGATATCAATCCACACACCTATGAACACCTGATTTTTAACAAAGAAGAAAAAAATATAAAATGGAAAAAAAGAAAGCAAATTTAACAAATGGTGCTGGCATAGCTGGATATCAACATGTAGAACAATGAAAATAGATCCATATCTATTGCCATGCACAAAACTCAAGTCCAGATGGATCAAAGACCTCAACATCAAATCTACCACACTGAAACTCTTAGAAGAAAAAGTGGGAAGTTCACTTGAACCCATTGGCACAGGAGACCACTTCCTAAATATAACACCAGCAACACCGACACTTTGAGAAACAATTAATAAATGGGGCCTCTTGAGACTGAAAAGCTTCTGTAAGGCAAAAGACATGGTCAACAAGACAAAATGACAGCCTACAGAATGAGAAAAGATCTTCACCAACCCCATGTCAGACAGAGGGCTGATCTCCAAAATATACAAAGAACTCGAGAAATTGGTCATCAAAAGAACAAATAATCCAATAAAAAAAAAGTCGGGTATAGACTTAAACAGAGAACTCTCAACAAAAGAATCTAAAATGGCTGAAAGACACTTAAAGAAATGTTCAACATCCTTAGCCATCAGAGAAATGCAAGTCAAAATAACTCTGAGATTCCATCTTACACCTGTAAGAATGGCCAAGATCAAAACACTGATGACAACTTATGCTGGAGAGGATGTGGGGTAAAAGGAACACTCTTCCATTGCTGGTGGAGTGCAAACTGGTACATTCCCTTTAGATATCTGTATGGTGGTTTCTCAGAAAATTAGAAAGCAACCTTCCTTAAGACCCAGCAATACCACTTTTGGGCATGCACCCAAAGGATGTTGAATCATATCACAAGGACATGTGTTCAACTATGTTCATTGCAACATTATTTGTCATAGCCAGAACCTGAAAACAGCCTAAATGGCCCTCGATCAAAGGGTAAGGAAGATGTGGTACTCAATGGAGTACTACACAGCAGAAAAAAATATCTTGAAATTTGCAGGCAAATGGATCGATCCAGAAAACATCATATTGAGCATGGTAACCCAGACCCAGAAAGACAGATATCATATGTACTCACTCATAAGTGACTTTTAGACATAAAGCAAAGAAAAACCAGTCTACAATTCACAACAAAAATTCAAAATTTCAGAGAACCTAGACAACAAAGAGGACGCTAAGAGAGACGTACATGGATCTAATCTACATGGGAAGTAGAAAAGAACAAAATCTCTTGAGTAAACTGGTGATGTGGGAGTCCCCTCTGCATGTTGCTTTTCTTGGTTAATAAATAAATAAACAAACTGTCTTGGCCTGTTGATAGGGCAGAACTTAGGTAGGCAGAAAGACAGAACTGAATGCTCCGAGAAGGAAAGAGTCAGAGAGACGCCATGGATCCACCAGAGACAAACACTGGGAATTTTACCTGGTAAGCCACTGTCATGTAGCAAAACACAGATTAATAGAAATGGGTCAAATTGAGATGTAAGAATTAACCAATAAGAAACTAGAGCTAATGGGCCAAGAAATGATTTAAGTAATACAATTTCTGTGTGGTTATTTTAGGGTTAAGCTAGTTGGGCAGCTGGGATGAACAAGCGGGCTCTTCTCCCACAAATTGGGAGCATGGCAACCATGGGAGAGGGTAGAAGAGGTTGGGAGATGAAGGGAGGGGAGCAGGGAAAAATATATAGCTCAATAAAAACAATAAAAATATGATAAAATGAAATGATTAATAAATAAGCAACCTCCCCCCCAATAGATGCCAGTAAATAAAACACACAGAAATCCTAATCGGACAAACTCTAACAGGAAAACATTAAGCAATCATCTAGTAATGAGCGCTCGTAACTACCAGAGTATGGAAATTGTTGTTCTGTCTCAAAATAAAGCAGGTCTGTGTGTGTGTTTCCACAATGGAAACCTCAGACTATTTAGAACGGATACACTGGAGCCCATTTAGAAGGCAGCTTGGGTGGCAGTCTTTGATGGTAGGTGAGTTAGGCAGGGTGCTCTGGTGAAACCAGGCCGATATAAAGTGTATCACTACAAAGGGGGATTATTAGATTAGCTTGCCTGATATGGGCTGGGGGTCTAACAGTGGCGGGCTGCATACTGCTAGCTGCTCAGTCAACGAGCACCCCCAGTCTGCTCGGTTGTTCTGCACCTGTAGGAAGCCCAAGAAGCAGGAACTTAATGATAGTGCGGGAACAGCACCAGCAGTAGACACTCGGGTGCAAGCGAAGGCAAGCAGGGGTCACAGTTTTTACTCAGACCTCCGTGTCTGGGCCACCAGTCGTGAGATACCACCCACTGCAAGGGCAGATCTTGCCCCTTAGCTGACACTCTCTGGAAACAACTGTAGGTTGATTCCACATTCTGTCAAACTGAGAATGGCAGATAACCACAATTGTAGCTCCGCTTTAAAGTGAGCCGCCTTCCTGTCAGGAGTGACGACGGAGTGAGTGGTTCTCAACCTTCCTATTGCTGAGGCCCTTTAATACAATTCCTCATATCGTAGTGACTCCCAGCCATAAAATTACTTTCATTGATACTTCACAACTGTAATTTGGCTACTGTTATAAATTGTAATGTAAATATTTTTGGAGATAGAGGTCGATCAAAGGGGTCTCCACTCACAGGTTGAGAACCGCTAACCTAGGGTGCATCAGAGATGCTGAGCTATTCAGGGACTCACTTGCCCTGGGCAGCGATGTAAGAACTATGTGTTAGTAGCTACATGTACTAGGAGCCAACTTTCGCCTTTGGTTGCCCATCTCCACGGGTTTCCGGCCTCATAAAGCCATTCCTTTTGCTGCAATTTTTCTTGATTTTGAGTTAACTTTTTTAAAAGTGTCAAATTTCAAGCGAAGAATTAAAGAAGGCTTCCATGAAAGAGACTATTTAATCAGACCCCAAGGAAGCGAAGGAGGGAGGTATGTAAATGTGTGGGCCAAGGGGAAGGCACTGGTGGTAAGCGAGGGCGTGCTTAGAGTTTGCCTTTTATTATAAAGCCACAGAGTACTTTTCTTAAAGGATTTTAGCTGCGTTTATAGACAGATGACGGCTAACTACCAATGGCAAGGTAGCCATGTTTATCTCCGTTTTCTGAATCTGAGAGCGAGGAGGAAGATCAACAGAAGGAAGATTTAACAGAATGAATGCAGGCATAGGCGTGGAGCGACGTTCCTGGGTAGTAAAACTCAGCGACAGTACTAACCTCGCATGCCCGAAGACCTAGATTCTATCCTGTGTACAGAGGTGGAGGAGGGGGTGGAGCCGGAGGGGAAGGGTTCATGCTTCACTCTGGCCCCTCTCCTGGTGATAGCCAGGTGCAGCGCCTCCTGCTGGTGGAGGCCGACGTGGAGGCGGTAGGTTTCTGTGAAGCTCCGTCAAAGTGGTGACGATCACAGAAACGCTGGTTTGGGGTTATTGAATGCCCATGGAATTAAATAAGACTACGCACTGCAGAGGTGCCTATAAAAGTTCTAGGTGGCCATGTTCTGTGTCTGTTTGTGTCTGTATATGTCTGTAATCCTGGCTAACGGAGGTTGAGGTAGAAAGAGCAAATACTCAAGGGCTTAAAACCAGTCTGAGTGACACACCTGCCTGTCGTTTGGCTGTGGAGTAGGTGTCCTCCCTGCAAACGGCTGGCATGAAGGTGAGCCCAGCAGGGCGCCAGAAGGTTGACTGCCGTAGACAGACTCTTTTCCTTACTCACTGAGCCCTCCCCTTAAAACCTCGCTCCTCAGCCCCAATCTGCTCCTGACCCTCCTCCTCTTCACTGAGGCCAGAGGAAGCACCGCCCACCACGCGGTACTTCTTCCTTGTAATCTGGACTAATCGAGGACCGTGGCCACGCTACTCTTCGCTGCTATCCGGTTTTGTTTAAGGCAGAGCTGAGAATTGAACCCAGAGCCTCCCTCAGCCCGCATTTTTTCTTTATATTAAAATAAACTTGTTTCGTGTGTGTCCTGCGGATGCACGAGCTCCGTGAGCGCATGAGGTCGGGGGAGGGTGTCCAGTGTCCTACTCCATCACTCGGCCTTATTCCCTTGGTCCAGGTCTCTCCTTGAGCCTGGAGAGGTGGTCCACCATCGCTATCGAGTTCCAACACAAGCACACCAGGCTTTGTTTCTTTTCTTTCTTTCTTTCTTTCTTTCTTTCTATCTTTCTTTCTTTCTCTTTTCTTTGTGTGTGTGTGTGTGTGTGTGTGTGCTTGCATGCATGTGGGTGCATGAAAGGACTTCTCCAGTCTTCTCCAGCCTTCCTTCATACTGAGGCAAGGTTTCACCTGAACCCAGAGTTCACCCCTGAATCTACCTGATGTCTGTAAGTTGGACTATTCTGGATTTTCCTTTCGCACGGACTCATATAAAATGTGGCTCACTAACAATGTCTTTATGTTTTAGCATGTATCAGAATTTCATTTACTTCTGTTGCTAAATAATAATCTCTTGTGTCGGTCTGCCACGTTTTTATTCTCCAGTTGCTTCTGTTATGCTTTGGGGCTGTGATAAGCAACGTTGCTGTTGTTTATTCCATTTCTTTGGGCAGTGCTGGGGATGGAACCCATGGCTTTGCACACGCTAGGCGATGCTTTCCCTGTATGTTACATCCCCAGCCCTGAGTAGCAGTTTTTGTGTGGACGAAGGTTTTCATTTCTCTAAGAACGAAATGCTGGGCTCTGGATTGTGAATATGGCTTAGTGGCAGAGTACTGGTCTGGCAGGCATAAAGCCTGAGTTGTAGTCTCCAGTACCACAAAGGGAGGAAGAGGGGGAGTGAAGGAAGGAGGGAGAGGGTGGGCACCGAGAGGACCTTCTAACCTACTTCCACCTAAAAGGAAGGGGTGACTAACAAGGGAGCGCCTGATCCCTGTGAGTGTAAGCACAGCACTCTTAGGATTTGATCCACAGCTCCTCAACACAGCCTTGCTCTGTCAGGACCTCAAACCCTGGCCTCGATCCTTGGAATTATTCCCTTTATCCTTGCCTCTTGGCATGTTCTCTTCTCTTCTCCTGGGACACTTCTTGGCCCGTCTACCGGTATAGATACTACTTTCGCTTTCCTTGGAAGTCTATTTTTCTGCTTCACAGACCAGAGGCACCTGTAGGATTGCCTGGTTTCAAAGCCTTCCCAGAAGTAGGAGGGGTGCTCACCACTGAGCTTGGCCAAGTCTCCTGGTTTTAAAGCCATCGTTATCCAACCAGCGAAGGAACCAAGTGTAAAGACTTGAGTGTTTCTCAGTCATTCCCCACAGCAAAGCAGGACTGTCTGAAGAGACACAGCATCCTCTCCTAACGTGGAAGAAGCGTTTGTTTTCCAGTGGGAGGAAAATTAAAACGGCAACTCAACATGGCCTCGTGGCTTGGGAATTGGCCCGTGGAACCTCTCTCTGGCATGTATGAGGCCTGGACTTCTTCCCCGGCACTGAAGAAAAGCAATCTCACAAGTGTTCAGATATCTTCTGTGTCATGGTGTCTACAGAACAGAGACAGCCAGTCTCCAAGCTGTGACAAGCGCAATGAAACCGCATGCCTGAAGACTAGAGAGAGCAGAGTGGCCTGCTGAGGGAGCCCAAGTGGGATGTCCATGCTCCCCTGACTCCCCAATGGGGCTCACCGTCCTTCTAACCTGTTGCTCAGGGGACTGTGCTAGTCTTTGCATCATTTTGACGAAACACAGCTTAAAGGAGGAACAGTTTATGGCTCATTGCTTTAGGAGTTCCAGTCCATCGTGGCGACGCGGGCCGAGCAGAGCCAACCACGGTGTAGTGGACCAGGATTACAGCGGGTGGGAGAGCCTGTCTGCATTCTGGGCTTCCTCCTTCCACCCGAGACCCCAGCCTCAGGGAGAGCACTGCTGCTGTTCAGTGTGGGTCTCGCCTTCTTACCTAACTCTTTCTGGAACCATCGTCACAGACCTGTGCTTAGCTAAATTTGGAGCTTCTCATCCCAATCCAGTTGAAAACTAGGAAACTAGGCTTTACCACCACGGTTGTACCTGTGAGCCAGGAGGACAGCCAGCAGCGAGAGCAGAGAGGTGTGCGCCTGACACCCTCCCGAGCTGTTACTTCACCCTGATCCTGAGTAACAAGATATCCGAGAGGACTCTCAGTGCTAGCCCAGGATTTGTGGTGCTTCAGAAACCAGAAACCTTGAAACAGATCAATGACTGTTGCAGTAAGTGTTTGCCTGTGGAAAGTAGATACTTTGTGACACACTGCAGCTCGCAATGCCGCTGCAATGAGTAAATGTGCAGGGAGATGAGGGAAGGCTGGCGGAACAGAGCAGAAGAGCAGGGAGCCAGCAGGAGAAAGAGGGAACTGGAGACATGGCAGCTGTGATGGAGAAAGGCTTGTTTTCTGGATTGGGCTCCCTCGAAAGACCTCGATGGTCTGTGCTGCCATCAAAGGCCAGATGGAAGTCCACGAGTCGTGCTGCCCCTGGCTATTAAGGGCAAGAAAACTTGCTTTGCAGTGGTAGTGATGACTGCAGACTCATAATTGAAAATGAGAGACATTGAAGACACCTGTGGCCCCCTCCCGCCCCCGCTAAAAAGAAACAGTTCAATGCTATTGGAGAGAGTCCTTAAAAACTGTGATAAAGAAGCTGAAGTGTAGCTCTTCACAGTTAAGGGATTCTGGGGGGGGGGGGGGGGGTGAATGGGGAAGAACTCAGTTTTCTTTAAGGGGATGACCACTGGGAGTTTAGCCATACTCCAATGAGTGTACGGGCAACAAAATTGGACCTGATATATTTTTTTTTCATTTTTGGAGGAGGGCATAGGGGTGGGAGGGTGGACCTGGGAGGAACGGGAAGTGAGTGTGATCAGGGTGCATTGTATGAAATTCCCAAATTGAGAGAGAGAGAGAGAGAGAGAGAGAGAGAGAGAGAGAGAGAGACTCACCATCACGGGGTATTCCAGGTGGACACATCTAGTCCATCATACCCATTGGAATGCTGGGTAAAGGGATCAAGGAAGCAAAACAGGTTCAGAAAGTGCTCAGTACCAGGTCACCAGGTCCCCATGCCCTGTCTTTTATGCCTGTTACTCTCAGAAACTCTACAGGAGAAGACTGTTGGAGGAGCAGCAGAAACTCAGAGTCCTCTGGAGTGGAGCTGAGTGTGGAAGAGGTGTCCGGGTTGACCCCACTGAAGGCTGAAGGAAAGCACGAATCAGTAGGCCAGAGGAGGGCACCAGATCTCAGTACAGATGGTTGTGAGCCACCACGTGGTTGCTGGGAATTGAACTCAGGACCTCTGGAAGAATAGCTTATAGCAGCCCTTAGATGTTTTTTGTGAGATTGTTTTTGTTATTGTTAACTGTGTGTATGGGTGTGTGTGCATGAGTGCAGATGCTCTCAGAGGCCAGCCAGCCCTCATCTCCTGTCTCAGAGGTTCAGAGGCCCCGGAGCCAGCCCTCACCTCCTGTCTCAGAGGCCAGAGGCAGAGGTTCAGAGGCCCCGGAGCCAGCCCTCACCTCCTGTCTCAGAGGCCAGAGGCAGAGGTTCAGAGGCCCTGGAGCCAGCCCTCACCTCCTGTCTCAGAGGCCAGAGGCCCTGGAGCCAGCTCTCACCTCCTGTCTCCGGGCATCCGCAGCTGAATCGGTCCTCTGGCTTCAGAGACAATGGAAGCAGCAATTGGAACTGAGCACAGGGGCACACATTTCTCAGCTCAGTTTTGGCATTAGCAGGGAGGGAAGAGAATCTGTGGTCAGACATTTGAAGCATCTCTGGCACTGGGGTTCAAAGTGAGGGAGAGGCCTCTGGCCAGGGTGTGGAGTTCCTCGGGAAGAAGAGGCACCAAGTTTGACAGCATCCTTTATGCTTGCAGTAAGTGATGCAGGCTGTGTACATGGCAGATGTGTTAGCATAAAATGTGACAGATTCAGTAAGATACGGAGCATAAATAAATACGGAGCAAGGGTTTATATGTCTAGGACACTGTTGACATGAAGTGAGTATGCTGGCTCTGGGAGTCACCCAGCACTCACACAGGGACTCGGAGGCCAAGCAGGTAGCCACCCCAGGGGACAATTCCCAAGACCAGTGCTGTCTTCTTCAGGGTTCCCTCAGTGGGTGTGACACAAGACAAAACTAGACAATGAGAGCACTTTCCCTAAATTGCTTTCAAAAATGTTCTAGAAAGTTTTAGAAGGAATTCTGTGGTGAGCTGGGTATCACCTTATGGGACAGCTTCATCTGTAATATCAGATCATTACCAACTCGCATGCAAATGGTGTCCCTGGATTCCCAGGCTGTGCTATCCTTGGAGGAGAAAGGGGTCCACCTTCAAAAGAGGCTTGCCTCTGCCTCGGGCAGGCCACTTCCGGTCAAAACCCCTCGGCACCAAACTTGTCAGGGTCCAAGCTGGTTATTGTTGTTGTTATTGTTTAGGTGAACACACAAAATACGGGGTCCACCATAGCATCTTCTGTCACACATGCTAAGGTTGTTTTCATTTTGCCCTCCTCCATCTGTTCTCCTTCCCTCACCACGTCCGAGCTCCTGCTGTCTTCTCACACGTCCCCCTTGACCTCTCACCATGGCATTTCCCACCCCCTTATGATCTCTCCTTCCCTCTCCCATTCCCCTTTCTCGTTTTATAACCTGCAAACAAACACATATGAATGCATACACATATATGCGCACGTACGCGCCCACACACACACACACACACACACACACACGTTTTAAATCTCGGTTCTGTGTTTGAGAAAACACTCATTCTTTCTGAGTCTGGATTATTCTTGCTTAACATGAGGATTTCCGGTTACATCTATTTTCCTGTAAGTATCATAATTTCATTTTTCTTTACGGTTGAATAAAAATTGTGGTTATGAACTGCGCCCTAACCATTGTAGAGTCTACCCAGTCCTTCCCAGGTAATCATTCTTAATATCAAGCCTCTTGCCTGCAGCCCTCTCCTGCCAATATTTAATGCCCTGGAAATCTGTATGGCTACATCTGCAGATGGCTGCCTTCCAGGCCCTCCCCGGGAACTAGTGGCACCACAGCGCCCCCTGCTGGCAAAGTCTCAGAAACCACTTTCTAGGTCGCCTAGCTTGAACTTGGCCGTGAGGTTCAGAGTCCTAAACTAGGCTTCTTGATTCAGGCCAGTAATCCCATTACTAAGGAGATTTAGGCTGCAGGATCTTGAGTTCACGGCAAGTCTGGGCTACAAGAAAACACAAACATGGGGTCCACTACCGTTGTTCTTTGGAGAGAGAGCTATGAAGAGATGTCTTTTCTTCTGGCTCTCTCTTCCCGTTCTTTCCACGGGGTTTCACTGTGAGAGGGAATGCCAACGACACTGGGACAGACCTCCAGAGGAGACTTCACATGGAGGAAAACGACCAGAGAATAGCAGTGGTAAATCCAGGGTGCGGTCACCTGAAGCCTCCTTCACAGGACTGCACTTGCTGGACAGGAGCAGGCGGGATGGGAAAGGAGGCACTGGGTGAGCAGAGCAGAGCGTGGGCAGAGCACTGGCTTTCCCCCTGGCAGAAATGACCTTGGACTCTGACCCTCCTATGCCTACTTCCAAGCACCAGGTTACTATCATGAGCCACCATACCTGGCTCTACCCTTTTCTTAACTACAGTTTTTTTGTTATTCATTTTCTTTATTCTGGTGCTTTCCAATCGTTTTCTTCTTCCTTTGCTAAAAGTATCCTTTTCTAAGCTGGGCAGGGTGACATATGTCTGCAATCACTTGGCTGATGGAGGCAGGCGAATCAAGAATTCAAATGTAGCCTCAGCTACAAAGAAAGATTAAAGCCAGCCTGGACTATATGGTATCCTATCTAGAAAGAAAAGAGTACTTGCTTCTGCAGTACATACACTAAAATTGGAACAATGCATGGAGGATTAGCATGACCCCAGAGCAAGGGTGACATGCAAATTCATGAAGCATTCCATATTTTTCACAGTGAGGTGACCCAGATCCAGAAAGACAAACATGGCATGTCCTCACTCACAAGTGGTTATTAGCTGTAAAGTAAAAGATGACCATGCTACAATCCACAGACCCAGAGAGGCTAGGTAAGAAGGAGAGCTTATGGGGGACTCGTGGATATCCAGGAAGGGGAGAGAGGATATTTTGCTGGTGGAATAGAGGTGGGCTGGGTTGGAACAGGAGGGATCAACGGGGGGGGGTTGGGGATGATGGGAGAAACCACTGGAATTGGGGGGCATTTTGGAGGTGAGGTGGAAACCTAGTGCAGTGGAAACTCTATGGAATCTGTGACAGTAACCCTTGCAGAGACCCCTGGGAATGGGGGACATGGAGCCTGAACACAGGCCATCTCTGTAACCAGGCAAGGCCACAAGTGGAGTGTTGGGACCCCAACTCAGCCACAAAACCTTTGACCTACAGTTTGTCCTGCCTATGGAGTGTTCTGAGACCAGAGCCTAGCAAAATCCTCATCAAAGAGACCAGAGAGACTTCATCCAGCAACTGATAGGACCAGATGAAGCAACTCAGAGCCAATCTACAGGTGAAACTTAGGGAGTCCTGTGGAGGAGGAGGAAGAGGAGGAGGAGGAGGAGGAGGAGGAGGAAGAGGAGGAGGAAGAGGAGGAGGAGGAGGACTCAGAAGGGTCGGGGACACCATGAGAATGTGGCCCACAGAACTGACCAGGATTCATGGGGACTGAAAGAGGCCAGGGAGCCTGTGCCACTCTGACCTAGGACCCCTGTATATGTGTTGTGGTAAGTAGCTTGGTGTTCTCATGAGACCCCTAATGGTGGGAGTGAGGGATTGCTGACTCTTTTGCCTACTTATGGGACCCTTTTCCTCCCGCTGGGTTGCCTTGTCCAGCCTTGATGGGACGGTATATACTGGTCTTATTGTAGCACATTAGGCCGTGTTTGGTTGTTATCCCTGGGAGGCCTTCTCTTTTCTGAGGGGAGACAGAGGGAGGGTGAATCCGGGGAAGAGGAGGAGTGGTGGGGGAAGACTGGGGGAAGGGAGAGAGGGGAAACTTCGGTAGGGATGTAAGAGATGAGAGATTTTCAAACTGTGTTTAAACATTTTCCATTCCTCCTTCAGTGTGAGTTTCCTACAATTTTTGTTCACACTTCATTTTGTAATTCAGTAGCCAAAGCCTTGCTTATCTTGGCTCATTTCTGAATTCTTACACAAACGCCCGTACTTGCTAGACAAAGACTAAAAAGAAAGCCTGGACTTCTCCCTGAATCTGCTCAAAGAATTCCTCCTTGTGGTTGGGGATGTGGCTCAGTTGGAAAAGTGCTTGCCTTAGATCCATGAAGCCCTGGGTTTGATGCCCAGCACCACGTAAAAACGGACGTGGTAGCTCACACCTATAACCCTAGCACTAATGAAGAGGAGACAGGAGCGAGGAACCCCAAAGTCATCTCTCGGTGTAAAGCGAATTTGAAGCCAGCCTGGAATATGTATGAGCCTACCGCTAAATAAGTGAATAAACAAATGGCTCCCTGGCTGCCTTGTCTCTGTACTGCCCTTCACGGTGACCTACAGCGGCACTTGGTTTCTGATTTCCCACCCTCTCCCCACCAGACTTCATGTTGAAAAGATTTGCACTACTTTTCTATCCCGTATTCCTGATCGTACAGCCTCAAAGTCAAGGGAAGACCAGCTTGGTCCTTACTACATTAAAGTTGTGAGAGGGCAGGCAGGATGGCTCAGTGGGTAAAAACACTCAGGGCTCAGCCTGATAACCTGAGTTCAGTCCCCAGGACACACACAGTGAAAGGGTTAACCCAGTTTCTTCAAGTCGTCCTCTGACCGCCATACACACACACACACACACACACACACACACACACACACACACACACACTTGCTAAACAAATAAGCAAATGTTAAAAAATTGAAAATCATTTTTCTCTGCCTTGGTTCTCTTGGGTCGTACCTCTCTGTCTCCATCCCTGTCTGTGTCTCCTTGTAATTCATAAGAACCAGAGTATGGATCACGTAAGTGTCTCCATTTTTACATGCGAGGGGCAGCTACGCCTGAGCTGAAATTAACACCCTTTCAGGAGAAGTATGTGTATTTTTAGAGCACAGTAAAATGAAAACGGGAAGACCAGAGTTTTAAAATAAGCCTTTTCTATAGAAATTCAGAATGGCAATGTTTGGACAGATGGGAGCGGGGGGGGGGGGCATCCGTGAGAAGAGAATTAGTCAGAGTCACCCCTTGTGCATGGGGCAGGCTCATAAACTACAGCTTTTCACACTGGGATTTGAACAATGAACAGTTCCCATAGACTATTGTGTTTTGGCGTCTCTAATTAAGGGCTAATTAAATGCCTATTTTATTGCATGTCTACTTTTTCAAAAGTTTCAGGGTTTCCCAGATTCCTGCTACTGTGTGTACTGAATCAGCCTGTCGACTCAGCTACCTGCAAACATGTTCCTAGGACAGAAAGATGATCTGAAAGCCGCCTTCAAAACAGGGCACATAGCTGGAAGCTTCATCACTCGTGGGGCCGTGGAAACATGGGGACCGCAGAAGACCCCAGCTTTCCCCTGTCACAATCCTAGTTCTAGTCACGATAAGGCATAGCCTGTTGTTCTCCTCCGTTGATTGTTCTTTCTGTTGTGGTGCTGAGGACAGAACCCAGGGTCTCTCATCTGCCAGGAAAGTGTTCTACCACTGAGTCATACCATCAGTGGATAGGATAAAATCAAAAGTAAGAGGGTGTGTGCGTGCTAGTGTGTGCACGAAGATTGCAAGGTAAGTGAGAAATACAATCGAACTTTATTTTATGCATAAAAGTATTTTTAAATTTTTTGTTTGTTTTTGTTTTCTGAGATAGGGTTTTTCTGTGTAACAGCCCTGCCTGTCCTGGAACTCACTCCATAGACCAGGTTGGCCTTGAATTCACTGAGATCCACCTGCCTCTGCCTCCCAAGTGCTGGGATTAAAGGCATGCACCACCATCACCCAGCAATTTTTAATTTTTTGGTACAGTTGGTTACATTTGCAGGAACACTCTTCCACCGGGCCACATCTCTAGCTCTCTTTAATCTTTAAAAAAAAAAAAAAAGCAGAGCAGCCTTCGGAGATCCCGTGGATCGGTGTCTTGCTTCAACAGTATTTGGATGGAACAGACCCGGGGCCTCCCTTTGTTAGCTTCCACAGCTCCTCATCTGCAGTCGCAGCCTCCAGGACCATCACCTCACCGCCTTCTGCTCCCAGGACCAACCAGCACCGTCTATTTGCGGATAGCTCCAGACTGCATCTCAGCCGTGACCTCCCAGATTCGTCAGAATATTCCACCGAAGTGGAGGCTGCCGTGAACCGCCTGGTTAACATGCATCTGAGGGCCTCCTACACCGACCTCTCTCTGGGCTACTATTTCGATCCGGATGATGTGGCTCTGGAGGGTGTAGGCCACTTCTTCTGCGAATTGGCCGAGGAGAAGCGCGAGGGCGCCGAGCGTCTCCTCAAGTTGCAGAACGATCACCGAGGCCGTGCACTCTTTTAGGATGTGCAGAAGCCATCTCAAGATGAGTGGGGTAAAACCCAGGAGGCCATGGAAGCTGCCCTGGCCTTGGAGAAGAACTTGAACCAGGCCCTCTTGGATCTTCATTCCCTGGGCTCTGCCCGCACAGATCCTCATCTCTGTGACTTCCTTGAAAACCACTTCCTGAATGAGGAGGTGAAGGTCATCAAGAAGATGGGCAACCACCTGACCAACCTCCGCAGGTTGGCTGCTGAGCCCCAGGCATCTCTGGGCGAGTACCTCTTTGAGCGGCTCACTCTCAAGCATGATTAGGAGGCCTCTCCTTCCAAGGGGCTCCCACCTCTGCTCTGCACCAGCCCGCCTCAGGCCCTTCACCCTAACCTCTCAAGAAGCCACTAGGCAGCTTTGTAACGCCCTGGAGTCCCTCTCAAGTCTTGGACCAAGCAAAAATAAAGCCTTTTGAAACAGAAAAAAAAAGCAAACAAAATAAAAACTTTGAGACAGAGTTTCTCTAAATTTCTCAAGATAGCTCTAAATGTGCAATCCTCTGCCCCCCCCCCCCCCCCCCCAAGCAGCTGGGATGTCAGGCCTTCAATCCCAGACTGGCTCATAAGAGGACTCTGATTATTAACATAGGAGACAGGACATGCTGTTGCTGGGCTGGTGTGCCGAAGCTAGCCCGGTGTGCCGAAGCTAGCCAGGTGTGCCGAAGCTAGAATGGGCCCCAGCCCCGCCTTGCTTCCCACATCCCTAGATGAAATCCATTGCTTGTTCCCTGAATTCCCAAACTTGACATCCTCCAGGATTTCCTTCCTCAAATGGGTCCCTCTATTGGAAATAAAGAGCAATGCAACCAGGTGCTGTTGGGCTTTAATCCCAGCACTCCAGGAGGCAGAGGCAGGCAGACCTCTGATTTCAAAGCCAGCCTGGTTTACAAAGGAGTTCCAGGACAGCCAGGACTACACAGAGAAACCCTGACTTGAAAACCAAAACATTTAAAAAAAATAATAAGAATTTAAAAATGCAAAACAGCCTGCCTTTCTCCCAGCTTGGCATGTATTCAAGATGCCAAGCTGTTCCTCAAACTATTCCTTCCTTGATCTGGATGTTGGTCACCTGGCCCCACTGGCCACCATGTTTTAAGCCGAGACTGTCTTGATTATATTGAGCATATTCCTATGCTCAGGAATGTCCTCCCGCAAATGCTGCCTGGGTGGGTGAACTGGTTTAGGGGAGTCCCACACCATCACTATGCTCAGGAATGTCCTCCCGCAAATGTTGGCTGGGTGGGTGAACTGGTTTAGGGGAGTCCCACACCATCACTCTTCCACCAATCAAATTCTACATGGAGGAGCAGGGTGCTAAGGTGACAGACAGAAGCAAAAGCCATCATTACCGGGAAACATCTCGACTGTGGTAGGCGCTCGGAGAACTGTAGACGAGTGTCTAAATCTGGCACTGGGGATCCTGTGCCAACACATCTCCATCTTAGTGCTAACTAGGTCGCTTCAAAACCACTGCAGGGAACCCACACAACAGGTGAGCTCAAGGGCTGGGTGCAGTAGGGCACACCAGAACTCAGGAGGCGGAGACAGGACTGATGTGGGTTCAAAGCCAATGTGTACCACAAACGAAGACCCTGCCTCAAACCAAAGGCAGGGCACTCGGTCTCAGAGCTGAAGATTTATAGCTTGGAGGATGGGAAGCCACACTTGGCATGCAGAACTTTGCACAGGGTGGATCTCATCTAGGCAACCCTTAACAGGGCGGCTGTACTTCCAGTTTGTCTTAGTGGCATTTTCTGGATCCTGTCCCTCAAGGATAACAGTAGACAATGCTGCGCAATGCAGGGCAGCCTAGCAGCCTGAGCTGCTGGCCTTATCCACCCAGGTCATGCTTTTGAAAACTCACTGTGGAGTCTGCCCAAGATATTTATGACCCATGGTAAACTATTTCTTCAAATGTCTTGTAGTAGATTTTAAAATTCAATGCAAGCACATTAAATGATATCTTGCTTTGTTTTAGGAAGGCGTTCCCTGGAGACAGCAGGAGAGGCGGGCAGTCCCCAAAGGGTGCCAGTAGGGCATGCCCTGGTCCGGAAGCTGTCCCTGCAGCGTCACTGTGCCCGTCAGGGTAGCTCTTCCTGCTTTTCACTGAATTATCCTAAGAGCCATGATTTTAAGTTGGCTCGGAACTGAACTTGTCAAACTGATTCCATCCCACGGAAGACACCATCGTCTGTAGAGGTCGAAACTCCTGTGAGTCTTTGGAGACTTGATTGGAAGCAAGTGGTGCAGCCGCTCTGTTCAGCAGCATCCTAAAACCTGTGCTTCCCCGGGAGAGAACTGAGGGAGGTAGGAAACGTTTGACCTTTCCTGCCCGGAGCGGCTTCCATAGCACAGGCTGTGCGAATGCCATTTAGGGGGCTCTGACCTTTTCCTCCCTTTCACCAGACCTGGCCTCTGTAGATGCCTGAGTAGAAGCCACCTGTGGCTCTCCCAGCCCCTCCTCGGGTCTTCCTAGAAATGATCCTATCGTGAGATCTATGTAGGGAAACAATATAAAGCCTTGAGTGTGGGGTGTGATGGCTCTGGGAGTGAGGGTGCTTCTCGCCAGTCCTGATGGCCTGAGCTGTCCCCAGACCTACATGGTGGGAAGAGAGAACCAGCTTCCACAGGCTCTTTGCCTTTGCTGGGGCACCAACTGTGTCCCCCAATAAACAAACACAAGTGTGTGTGTGTGTGTGTGTGTGTGTGTGTGTGTGTACTCTCTTAAACTTACAACTGAGTCAAAGCCTCAGTGTCGGAGCCAAAGGGTCTTCTTGCTTGTTTTTCTTCCTCTAAGTACTCTGGAAGACCCAGGCATGGGCTGAAAAGTTAGCTTGGGTACTAGAGTGCTTGCCTAGCGTGCATAAAACCCCAGCTTTAATCCTTAGCATCAAATAAATCGTGTATGCTTGTATGTACAATTCCAGCTCTCGGGAGATGGAAGTCAGCTACACGGCCACTTTCAGTCCGCCTGGGATACATAAGACCCTGTCTCAGACAAACAAAACAAAGCAGCGATGACCAGCAGAATGACAGAATCCATGTCAAGTCTCATTTGGCCCTTTCTTTTTCTCCTTTTTCCTTTTACTTTTCTTTTGTTTTTTTAAGACAGGGTTTCTCTGTAGCTTTGGAGCCTACCTCACTCTGTAGACCAGATTGGTTTCGAACTCACAGAGATCTGCCCGTCTCTACCTCCTGAGTGCTGGGATTAATGGCGTGTGCCACCACAACCAGGCTGTCTTTTTCTCAAATGTCCTGCCACTGACATTTGAGTATTGAAAACAACTTTTACAACAAAAGACTTTTTTATTATTATTACTTTTAAAAATTGTTTTTAGCCAGGCGGTGGTGGTACACACCTCTAATCCCAGCACCCAGGAGGCAAGTGGATTTGAGTTCAAGGCCAGCCTGGTCTACAGAGTAAGTTTCAGGACAGTCAGGGAGGGTTACACTGTCTTTATAAAAAAGATTTAAACAATTATGTATTTTTTGAGATTATAATTACCTCAGTTTCCCCTTCCCTTTACTCCCTTCTACCTCCCATATATCTCTCCTGGGTCTCTTTCAAGTCCATCACCTCTTTTTTCAGTGTTCTTTTATATGTGCATATATAGGTATATACACATTATATACGTTACCTGTGTGAATATATTACACATACATACACATATTCACATACGTGCAGCCTGCTCAGTCTTTTTGCTGTTCCTTGAATGTATGTCGCATGTTTTCAGGGCTGACCTTTTGGTGAGCTCTTCCCTGGGTAAAGCTAATTCTCCCAGTCTCGGCACTCCTTAGTTGGCGAAGTTCTTTGTGTAGCGTTGGTCCCCCGCGACCACACTCGCCCCCCCCATTACTCTATTGTCGTCTTTGTGTAGCCCACATTTAGGCAGTCATGTTGGGAGTCTTTGTGTGTAGTTTCTGACACAGTTTCACAGCAAACTCCCTGCCCCTCTGGCTCTCACAGTCTCTGTTCCTTCTGTGTGTTCTGAATGCATCTGTTGGGACGAGGCTGCACAGCTCTGCGTTTTGACTGGCTGTGATTTTCTCTAATGGCCTTTGTTTAGGATTAGTATTAGTGGTGTTGTTTGTTTTTCGAGACAAGGTTTTGCTGTGTAGCTCTGGTTGTCCTGGAATTCGCTCTGTGACCAGGCTGGACTCGAACTTGGAGGAGGATTAATTTTTCATTATTTGTAGTTATCTGTACATGTTTGTGTCTGTGTGAACATTCATCCCAGTGTCTTCAGAGGCCAGAGGCATTGGATGCCCTGGACCTGGAGTTATAAGAGGTTGTGGCACCAGGAACCGAACCCACGTCTTCTGTAGGAGCACTCTGCACTCTTAACTGAGCTGAGTCGTTTCTCCAGCCCACCTGGTTTTCTTTATATGAGACAAGGCCTTGCTAATTTTTCAAGGTGAACCTTGAGTTCTAGATCCTCCTGCCTCAGCCTCCTGAGTGGCTAGGATTAGAGGTGTATGCCACCATACCTGTCTCAAACCATATGATGGACACAATGCCAACCAGTACCTCAGCCTTGCTCTTCTGGACTCCTGGTCAACTTGAGGTAGGGGAAAGAGACAGGCTTTGGACCAGAAAGGAAGAGAATTACAGCCTTGCTAGAAAGTTCAGGAATATGGCTCAGTGGTAGAACTCTTGTCTTGAGTGTGCAAGGCCCTGGCTTCCATCCCCAGCACCGCACTTGCTCACTCGCTGTCTTGAGTGTGCAAGGCCCTGGCTTCCATCCCCAGCACCGCACTTGCTCACTCACCGTCTTGTGTGTGCAAGGCCCTGGGTTTCATCCCCAGCACCACACTTGCTCACTCCCTGTCTTGAGTAGGCAAGGCCCTGGGTTCCCCCCAGCACCTCACTTGCTCACTCCCTGTCTTGAGTGTGCAAGGCCCTGGCTTCCATCCCCAGCACCGCACTTGCTCACTCCCTGTCTTGAGTGTGCAAGGCTCTGGCTTCCATCCCTAGTGCCGCACTTGCTCACTTGCTGTCATCCCTAGCTGGGTGATCACTCACAATTTGACACCAACTGACTTGAGGCCCTACAGTACCTGTTGGAACCGACAGAAGGGGAAGCGGATCTCTTACCGATTATTGCTAGCTTCAGATGATGTCCCATCTCCCCGCTGGGCTTTCTTGCTAGTGTTTACAGCTGTCTGGAATCCGTCAAGCACTTGTTTATTTCCTCTGAGTGTTCCTGCTCCACCTCCTAGGAGCTCATCAGGAGCAGCAACCTGGATGACCGCCTTTGGTCGGGTCATTCACCATTGTCAAGGGGCATGCTTGCGTGGAGAAACGGGTCAGTGGATCCTGACTGGCTGAGTGGAGGTGAAAAGAGAGTGAGGCACGTGACAAAGGCACAGCAGCTGAGCTGTTTGGGTCTGTTTTGTTTTTTGTGGACTTGTACTGGACCACAGCAATGCACGGACCGTGAAACTCAGCTGGAGCTGGGTCCTCTCTGTTGTACCTGAGATCTTTCCTCGATTCTTTAGCTCTGTCCAAGAAAGCATGCTGAGGGATTATCACTAGATGGTGTGGATGAGAATTTAGCTTTAGGTACAGGGCATTTGGGGGTAGGTTGGCTGGCTCGCCCTAGTCTGTGGAGCCTTGTGGCTTCTTAAGTCATCCTGGACGCAGAGCTGTAGCTGTGACGGCAGTCCTTCAGTAGGTGGCGCTCTCTGCCAGAACACAGTCCTTCACAGTCCAGGGCTCAGCGTTACCGACAAGTCCTTGGAGTGCTGGATAGCCGCGCTTCCTACTTCCCAGTCTGTGAGCCCCTCCCACACGCCGCCTCCCCTTCGTTCCTCTCCTCCGGTAGCGCTTTAGCCAGCGGTGTGGAGGGCGTGCTGATCTCCTAAAGCGACCAGGTGAGGGAAGGAAGAACACCGAGCTAACTCTTGTGCGAAGTCTAATTTGGTTTCTTTTGAGGTTTCATTTACTCAGTTATTCACCAAATTCGCAGATGTGGTGGGGTTTCGGGGTAGGAGCAGATTCTGAAACCCGGGTCTGCTGTTTATCGGCAGAACCAATTTCTACGTCTCAGCTTCCTCTTCTGTAAAGGGGGCGCAGGGCGAGAAGGCTCCTCAAACACTTGCTTCAAGGATTCACTAAATCCTGATTTCCAAAGTACAGGAACAAGTTTGTCAGATACATATAGACTATCAGTATGCTGCTATGACCTGTTTAACTTCGTAACTGACACGTTATAACAGATACTTAAAAAAAACTCCACCTTTTTTCAGGTTTATTTTTACATTGTAATTTATGTGAGTGTGTGTATATATGCCACAGGATGTGAGTGCCATACAGGAACCAAAAGAGGATACTGGGATTCCTGGGGCTGGACTTGGAGTACTCTGTAATCCCACTGTCAGGTTCCCAGTGTGAATGCTGGGAGCCAATGTCAGGTCTTCTGGAAGAACAGCAGTGACCACTCTCTTACCAGAACTGTCTCTCCAGCTCCATGGTGGGCTTGTGCGTGCCTGTGTGTGCACATGTATGTGAATGTGCGTGTGCTTGCGTGTGTGTTTGACAGTGTCACGCTACGAAGCCCTGGCTGGTCTGGAACTTACTATGTAGAACAGGCTGATTCCAAAGCATAGATTTCCATCTGCCTCCCAAATACCTGGAATGTAAGTATGGCTGGCCACTCATGTTTCCTTGATGTACACCTTCAAATAGCCTAGGGAACGGGCATCCTTGATTCATATTTTGCTGATGAAGGAAGTGAGGACAAGAGGGGTTAAATGACTTAAGGGGTGCTCAGGCTCTTCGGTTCACTCAGTGGGAGGCCTGAGGGTAATGGCTGCTCTCCAAAAGATACTTTTATCTTCCCTCACTGCAACGCAAGGAGTTCTGGGTCCCCGCTAGTGGGCTAGTGTGGCTAGTCGGCGTCTGAACCGCCATCACTGCAGTCTTAAGAGCTTCCTCGTGCCGCTGTGGTGGCGCACACCTTTAATCCCAGCACTCGGGAGGTAGAGGCAGGTGGATCTCTGAGTTCGAGGCCAGCCTGGTCTACAAAGCCAGTTCCAGGACAGCTAGGGCTGTTACACAGAGAAACCCTGTCTCGAAAAACAACAACAACAACAAGAAAGAGCTTCCTCTGCAAACAGCAGCAGAAGCTGAGGGCTGGACACTGACCTCATCTTTTAGGTGTGCTCTGTCAACCTGTCAACAAACTGAGTAAGTGGACTCTGAAGGATTCTGGGAAGCCACCCTGACTTCAAGGGTGAGCAGGCAGGAGTGACATTAACACTGTGGTTCGATGTGTTCGTGTGCATGGTTTTATAAGAGTGTCTCCCTACGCAATCCTCAGCAGCTTCAATCATGCTGGCCTCAGTTTGTGGTGATTCTCCCGGGTGCTTGTCTTCGAAAGAGGCCTTCGAAACTCTTGGGACACAGTCAGAGGTGATGGACCACACCTGTCTCAGCAATGAGGAAGAACAGGCCGGGAAGATTTCAGGTTCCAGCGCACCGGAGACTAACTAAAAAAACCAAAACAAATCTTTGATTAAGAAATTATAATAAGGGAACTGGGCGGCAGTGGTGCACGCCTTTAATCCTGGCACTTGGGAGGCAGAGGTGAGTGGACCTCACTGAGTTAGAGGCAGACTGCTCCACAGAGTGAGTTCCAGGACAGCCAGGACTGGTACACAGAGAAACCTTGTCTAAAATCTCCCCACACACAAAAAAAGAAAGAAAGAAAAGAAAAGAAAAACGAAATTATAATAAGGGCTAGAAATGTAATTCAGTGGTCAAATACCTGGGTTCTATTTCTAGCAGGCACGTGCGTACACACACACACACACACACACACACACACGAGAGAGAGAGAGAGAGAGAGAGAGAGAGACAGAGACACACAGAGAGAAGCCCAAATTCTTCTTGCATTTTTAGCAGAGTGGTAATAGCTGTATTTGTTTTTCTATTTCTAATTGATATAGTTGTATAACTGGGATTTGGCCCAAGCCTAAGGTGTCCGTGGAAACCCTGTGGGTGTCAGGGACTTGTGTAACCTCCAGCAAACACCTAGCCACGTTGCGGTGCTCGGTGCTCTTCCTCACCCCGAGGTGTCGGTCTGCTGAGTCACCTCCAGCCTGCCTTCCCTCTGGGGGACGGAGAAGGCTGCTCTGTAATAGAACCATACTCTGTACTGGCAAAGCCTGCCCATTCTGGAGGCTCTGCTGAAGACTGGGCTCTTCTTGGCCTGGTACCTAGCAGAATAAAAAGGGTCACAGGCCACAAAATAGATTGTCCCTCCTTAGTTATCTAACGTCTAAAAAATAGGACCCGCGTGGACTGTGTGGCGTGTATGGTAGGCCTTCGGAGCACATGGGACTCGTTTACCTCGCTGGCGGGGAGTGGGCTCCGCACTCTTACCCATCCTGTTCCTGCCTGCGAGTCACCTTCGGTGGGGTCTCTCTGCTGTGCCTTGCTTGCCTCACTTACAGTGTGGAGGACAGCACTGCCCAACGCAAGGCTCTGGACCGGTAAACAGCCCCCTTGTTCCCAGGCAAAGGCTTCTCATTGTGTTCCCTGTACTTAGGTGTTTAGTAAGAGAGCGCCTTTTTTTTTTTTTTTGTTTTTTGTTTTTTGTTTTTCGAGACAGGGTTTCTCTGTAGCTTTGGTGCCTGTCCTGGAACTAGCTCTTGTAGACCAGGCTGGCCTCGAACTCACAGAGATCCGACTGCCTCTGCGTCCCGAGTGCTGGGATTAAAGGCGTATGCCACCACCGCCCGGCAAGAGAGCACCTTTAAACCCTCCACACACTGGGTCTAACCGCCTGCGCGGCTTGCTCGGGCAGGGCTAATTTACGAAGACTGAGACGCCCAGTGGGACTGCAACAATAAAAAGGCCTCTTTGCGAAACTGGGTGTTTATCATCACCGCCATTGAAAGCAACACCGGACTCGTGAAAGAAAGAAACTCTGTCGTTTGGAGGGGCAGGTTAGGGTCAGGTCCCCTGCAAAGGATTTTCCTACTCTCCGGCCCCAGCCTCAGTGTTCCCTCATTCTCAGCCTTCTTTCCTCCCTCCCCACCCTCCTCTGACGCCCTGCTCTCTGATGACGAACCTTCAAGATAACATACCACAAAAATCACAGAGATGAAATCAGGCGACAGGGCCGAGCCAGAGACCTAGTGCGTCGGATTGAACCCTGAGAGGAATCTCTGGACAGTCACCTCATTGGCTGGAGGATCAGAGGGGGTCATGCGCGACCTTTATCCAGGTGTGGCATTTTTAACAGATAACTAGACCAGGCGAAACTAAGAGTTGAGGTGTTTTGCCAAGAGGGTGGAGGGGTGGTGATGTCCTTCCTGCTCCCCAGCTGCCTCCACCCCGGCTGAGATCTTATCAGCAGAGGTGCAGAGACTCCATAGAAATGGAATCTTCCAGAGCTTTTATCACACTCTTTCTACTTCTTTTAAAAGCCGACCAAGCTGCTTTCAAGTTTAAACAATACAGATAATCCCATCAGAAAAGAGCCATAATTCCCCGCCCCCAGCTCCCCCAGAGGAGAAACCAGAGCAGAACCAACTGAAATTCTCAAGACTTTGCTCAAGTGTGATGAGTCTACTTTGGAGCTTTCTCTGCCATCTGGGGTCATCGTGGAAGGCTGACAATAATGGAGACCTTTCTCCCAGCTTCTGCCTGCCCTCCAGACTGGGCCCCTTTAAAGCCAGGCTTCTCAGCATGGATTGCCTCTCCAAGGCTCAATGCTATTGAGTTAGTGGGTCAGCTTTGCTGGCACACTCCTGTAATCTTAGCATTGGGGAAGCTGAGGCAGGAGAATCACTGAGAGTCTGAGGCCAACCAAGCTACACATCTCTTTCCTGTCTCAAATTGTCCCCCTCCCTTCCTCTCCCCTCCCTCTCTATTTTTCCACCCCACCCACCCATACTCACTGTGTATGGAAACATACAAATTTTCTTTCTATGGATAATTTGGAAGAAAATTGAATCTCCAGTTATTAGAAATAAGCCCAGTTCCTCCCATAGATAACGTGAGTTAGTTCAGTTGGTAGGAATCTTGGAGTTGCCTACCAGGAAGAGGGCTGTGCCCTTCCAAGACAGACTTCATCGATGTCAACTGGTTCCTCCACTCTGGTCACTCTCAGACCCTCTTTCTCTCTCTCTTCCTTCCTTCCTTCCTTTCTTTTCTTAAATTTACTTGCATTTGTGTTTTGCCATGGGTGCCAGGTCCCCTGGAACTGGAGTTGCAGACAGTTGTGAGCTGCCATGTGGATGGTGAGAATTGAACCTGGATCCCCTGGAAGAGCAGTCAGTGGTCTTAACCACCAAGCCATCTCTCCAGCCCCCAGACCATCTTTCTTTCCTTTCTTCCCAAACCAAGGGACAGCACATGGCCTCACTTTTCACCTCGGAGACTGGGTAAAAACAGCCCTCTCCACCTAATCAGAAGGACCAAGGAAACTAGAGTCCCTTTCAGCTTCTGGGGGCTGGACATCTAAGAACTCAGTGTGTTCTTGGGAAGGGGACACAGAGACCCTCAAAATGCAGAGGGTAGGGTGGCTCAATGTCACAGCTTGCCTGTCCAGGGGCCTCTGTACTTGCAGGCTGGCCACTCCCTCTGTCACTCACTTCCTTTTTGACTCTGAGTCCTCCTCTAGCAGTTGCAAACCATTTACTTTAAGAGTGCCCCAAGGGCTGGAGAGATGGCTCAGTGGTTAAGAGCATTGCCTGCCATTCCAAAGGTCCTGAGTTCAATTCCCAGCAACCACATGGTGGCTCACAACCATCTGTAATGAGGTCGGGTGCTATCTTCTGGCCTGAAGGCATATATTGTATACTAAATAAATAAATATTTAAAAAAAAAATAAGAGTGCCCCAAGATGGAGAAACAGCACCCAGATAGCAAACTCATCCCTTTCCCGGCATTTCTTGGTTCAGATGAGGTCAGGCAGCAAACCAGTCATCCCTGAAGTGAGATTCAGGCAGCTCAGGGAGGGCCCTACTCCAAAATAGATCCCGTGCAAACACCTGAACTACTGGTGACCAACTCATCCCTTTCTTGACTGACAAATATTTACCTAATACACCCCATACGCCCCTTCCGTTACAAAGAAAGTGTGCCTAGTCTCAGGATGAGCATGATGTTGGTAGCTGAGTTGAGCATTATGGTGCAAACTGGTAAGCAAGACAGAGCCAGGACATTCACTATAATTTTGAGGCCAACTTGAACTACATAGTGAAGTACCAGGCCGGCCAGGTCTACACTTGGGGATCCTGTCTTTTTTTTTTTTTTTTTAATATTCCATGAATGTAATTTACAGTCTTGTTTTGAAGGTGACATCATCGTTGGGGGCTGGAGAGATGGCTCATTTGTAAAGAGTCCTGGCTGCTTTTCCAGAGGTCCTGAGTTCAATTCCCAGCACCCACATGGTGGCTCACAACCATCTCTACTAGGATCTGCAGGTCTACATGCAGAGCCCTCTGTCAGGGCTCAAGTAACCCAGATGACCTCAGACTAGATCCATGGCGGAGACTGCCTCCCAGGTGCTGGGACAAAAGGCACACAACCATGGCCGGCTTCCAGCTCTCCTTTAAAGACATCTTAGAGACAGCCTTCCCAGAGTTGTCCATGATTTTCCTCGCCTTTCTGTCTACTCCGGGAAGGCTTTCAGAACGGAGCTGAGCTGAGCCCACCTTTGCCGAGTCCCTGACCTTTGTGAGCCTGACTGTCCTGCCGGAGAGGAGGCTTGAACAGTCCTGTGACTGTTGACGCCTGGGGGGCAGCAGATGTTGAAAGGGCAGGTGGGGGTTCAGGAATGGAGGCGCCCAGAGACACGTAGCTTCTTTCACAATCTGGCCTGGGGCTGATCCTGTGATTGGGCGTCTCAGCCAAGAATGTCCCCAGAATCCCAAGTCACTTTAGACACCGTTTCCCTGTCCTGTGTTCAATATCCTCGGATAGAGTGGGTTTACGAGCAGAGGATAGCGGGCTCCTGGGGCTGTTCTGCTGCAGGGTGTGAGAAAAGGGGTGGATCTTCTCTTTGGCTTTTTGCTTTAGTTTTTCTTGAATCTATGGCTGGGTGTGGTGGTCGTGATTTTTTGTTTATTTGTTTGTTTGTTTTAATCCCAGCACTCAGGAGGCAAAAGCAGGAGGATCTCAGAGTTCAAGACTAGTCTGGTCTACAGAGTTAGATCCTGGACAGCCAGGGCTACACAGGGAAATAGTGCCCTAGTCACGAAGGAAAACTCGCTGAGTTCCTTTCTCCGTGCATTCTAAGCAAAACTCAAATAAATGAGACACGCTTCATAGAAATCTCCAATGATTTCATCTTTCCCCAACATTTTTGTGAGAGGAAAAAGAATGATTGACATGTCTTCCCATGTGACCACATAAAAGAGACAGACGTCTTTATGTTTATTGCAATAATATTTTTTTCTAATTTTTTTGAAACCAGGCTGGCCCGGGCTTACTGTGTAGCCCAGGTTGTATTTGCAATTTTGCTGCTTCAACCTTTCTAAATGGTGAGCTTACAGGAGTGAGGAGTGAGCCTCCGCAGCTAGCCGATAACGTCAAACTTTTCAGTTTTATAAGGGATGCCTCATAGCCCCATTTTTATGAAAGTGAAAATCCCCCCCCCAACTTAAAAACCAAGAGTAACCAAAAAACAACAAATAAAAGCTGTGCCTGCAAGGAATAAATAATCTCTGGAGGTTATACTGGCAGCAATTATTGTGGGCTCACCCATCCTAAGTTTAGTCAACCACAGATGGAAAGCGTTCGTGAGAAAAGGCTTCAATGTCAGGTACATACTAAGGTTTTGCTTGTTATGACCCCCTATGCACTATAGGGTAACAACTTGTACAGCGTGTCTTCTGTTAGGCAATGGTGGACCTGAGATCCCTACGCTTATGCAGTACAGACACTGAGAGAAAACAATTGATAAATGGAACCTCCTGAAACCGAAAAGCTTCTGTAAAGCAAAGAACACGGTCAGCAAGACAAAACAACAGCCTACAGAATGGGAAAAGATCTTCACTAAACCCACATCAAACAGAGGTCTGATCTCCAAAATATACAAAGAACTCAAGAAATTGGACACCAAAAGATCACATAATCCAATAAAAATAATGGAGTACAGACCTAAACAGAGAACTCTCAACAGAGAAATCTAAAATGGCTGAAAGACACTTAAAGAAATGTTCAACATCCTTAGTCATCAGAGAAATGCAAATCAAAACAACTCTGAGATTCCATCTTACACCTGTAAGAATGGCCAAGATCAAAAACACTCATGACAACTTATGCTGGAGAGGTTGTGGGGAAAAGGGAACACTTCTGCATTGCTGGTGGGAATGCAAGCTGGTACAACCCCTTTGGATGTCAGTGTGGCGATTTCTCAGAAAATTAGGAAACAACCTTCCTCAAGACCCAATAATACCACTTTTGGGTATATATCCAAAGGATGCTCAATCGTGCCACAAGGACATGTGCTCAACTATGTTCATAACAGCATTGTTTGTCATAGCCATATCCTGGAAACAACCTAAATGCCCCTCGATCCAAGAATGGATTAAAAAAAAATATGGTACATTTATACACAGAAAAAAATAACGACAACTTGAATTTTGCAGAAAAATGGATGGATCTAGAAAACATTATTTTGAGTGACGTAACCCAGATACAGAAAGACAGTTATTACATGTACTCACTCATAGGTGGTTTTTTTTTAATTTATTTATTTATTAAAGATTTCTGTCTCTTCCCAGCCACCGCCTCCCATTTCCCTCCCCCTCCCCTAATTAAGTCCCCCCCCCTCAGCCCGAAAAGCAATCAGGGTTCCCTGTCCTGTGGGAAGTCCAAGGAACCCCCCACCTCCATCCAGGTCTAGTAAGTTGAGCATCCAAACTGCCTAGGCTCCCACAAAGCCAGTACGTGCAGTAGGATCAGAAACCCAGTGCCATTGTTCTTGAGTTCTCAGTAGTCCTCATTGTCCGATATGTTCAGAGAGTTCATAGGTGGTTTTTAAACATAAAGCAAAGAAAGCCAGCCTACAAACCGCAATCTCAGAGAACTTAGTCAACAATATGGACACTAAGAAAGACTTACATAGATCTAATCTACATGGGAAGTAGAAAGTATAAAAAGACAAGATCTCCTGAGTAAATTGGGAGCATGGGGACCTTGGGGGAGGATTGAAGGGGAGGGGAGAGGCAGGAAGGTGAGCAGAGAAAAATGTAGAGCTCAATAAATATCATGGGGAAAAAAAAGAAATAAAGTCTAGAGTCACAAGAAAAAAAAGAAAGGAAGGAAGGAAGGAAGGAAGAAAGAAAGAAAGAAAGAAAGAGAGAGAAGGAAAACCCAGTGGCACATACCTGTCATCACGTAGTCTGCTGCAGGAAGAGTACACACTCACTCAAGGAACCTAATGAGACCATGTCTCAAAAATAAAATAAAACACATCACAGAGACTTTGTTGGAAGGAGTCTTTAAGTCTTTAATGCCTATCGGGTCAGCAGTTGGCTTAGGGAACACAGAGCTTACCGTGAAAGTGCAAGGACCATAGTTCAAATCCCCAGCACTCTTCATCCCAGCACTCAGGAGGCAGAAGCAGGATCCTCATGGCAAACTGGACAGCTAGGCTAGCAGGAATTGATAAATTCCGAATTCAATAACAGATCCTGCCTCAGAAAACAGGGGAAGAACCACTGAGGAAGACCCCATCATATTTCCAGGCCTCTGAGCTCTCATATGTGTGTATGCACACACACAAGCACACACACACATGCATGAACACAGAGCACACACAGGTGCATGCACACACAGGTGCGTGCACACCTACACACGTGCCAACACCTATATGCACAAACAAAAAAGAAAGAGGAGGAGAAAGGTTGAAAGAAAGAACAACTTTACTCAAGGCCATAGTGTGATGTTTAAGACCAGGCCAGCGCGGCTGTGAACCCTGGTGGACCAGGGACTTTCTTAGGAATCACAATTTGACAGAGGTTGATATTCAGATAGGGCAAGGTATGGTTCTCAATAGCTTTCCTTGAGAACAGTTTCCAAACAGAAGTTTTGTTTTTCTATGATGCTACTAAGAAGTAGTTTGACATTTTTCTGTAACGTTCCCCAAGGCAGATAGACCCAGGGGAGTTCAAGGCGTGAGCAACCCAACAGTGCTGGTATCTGTCTTCATCTCCTTTTTGTGGGTGACTGAAAAGTTTTTTGTTTTTTGGTTTTTGGTTTTTCGAGACAGGGTTTCTCTGTGGTTTTGGAGCCTGTCCTGGAACTAGCTCTTGTAGACCAGGCTGGTCTTAAACTCATAGAGATCCTCCTGTCTCTGCCTCCCGAGTGCTGGGATTAAATGCGTGCGCCACCACCACCCGGCTCTGAAAAGTATTAAACACACAGAAATGCAACGTTCTGTTGCAAAACACTGATCTCCGCTCAAGCCTAGCAAATTTTCATTTTGCTTAGATCTTTGTTTAAAAGGTTGTGAAGCATTAGGAAGCATTGGTGCCCCTTTGCGTTACTTCTTCAGTCCATTTTTCTCACGCCAGAATTAATTACCACGCCAAAGTTGTAAATACACTTTCTATCCATGTGTTTAATTTTTATTTATATGGGTGATTCTAGAATAAAAATGCAGAGTCAGTGAGATGTTTCAACAGATGACCGGAGTCCAGTCTCCGAGACCCACAGGTGGAAGGAGAGCTCCTTTCGTGGTGTGCAGAAGACCTTCCTGTACCAAAGAAGTAGGGGTGAGGGCTCTGTCTAGGCACGAGCTCAACTTCTCCACGTCCAATGCACTGTAGAGCTGTCAGGTGGTGGCAGCAACAGCCCCTTTGGCCAGCAACTCGGTTAGATGCAATCAAACCAGGGCTCTGCCTCCCTGCATTGGGCACTTTCATTTGGAGTGCCTTCTTATGTGTTCTAGGAAGCTTCGACTTCATCAGTTTCCCACACTACCTCTCAAATGACCTTTCATTTTAACTGTCTCTTCATGCTCTGCTTTCCTTCCCCTCTCTTCCCTTTATCCCCCTTCCCTCCCCTTCCCCCCTTGAACCTCTTATTCTGCCCTCTGTCCTATCTATATCTATCTATTCTATTTTCCTTTTCTAGGGAAATCTGTCTGTCCCCTGCTAGTCTCTTATTCTATAACTAACCTCTCTGAGTCTATGGATTGTAGCTTGGCTATCATTGTCTTAACTGCTAATATCTATATATAAGCAAACACTTTCTGGGTCTGGGTACCTCACTCAGGATGATCCTTTTCTAGTTCCATCCATGCACCCGAGAGTTTCATGATCATGATTTCTCTCTTCTCCTTTTCCTCCCCTTCTCCTTCTTCTTCGCTGAGCAGTACTCCATTGTGTAAATGTACCACATTTTCTTTATCCATTCTTCTGTTGAGGGACATCTAGGCTGTTTCCAATTTTTGGCCATTCTGAATAAAGCAGCAATGAACATGAGTAAACAAGTGTCTCTGTGGCAGGAAGAAGCATCCTTTGGGTATATGCTCAAAGGTGATAGAGCTGGATCTTTTCTCTTTTTACTTGGATTTATTTATTATATATACACTGTTTTTCCTGCATGTATGCTTGCACACCAGAAGAAGACACCAGATCTCATTACACCCATTCCAGATGGTTGTGAGCCACTGAACTCAGGACCTCTGGAAGATCTCTCCAGCCCCAAAATGACTCTTTTATTTATTTATTCACTTATTTAGAGACAGGTTTCTCTGTAGCTTTGGAACCTGTCCTAGTACTCTCTCTGTAGACCAGGCTGGCCTTGAACTCACAGAGATTCACCAGCCTCTGCCTTCCTTGTGCTGGGATTAAAGGCGTGGCCCACCACCGCCCTGCCCAAACTGGATCAGGACGTAGACCTATTCCCAGCTTCCTGAGGAAACACCAGGCTGGTTTCCATAGAGATTACGTAAATTTGCATTTCTACCAGCCACGTGTCGTGTGAATGTTCCCCTTACACCACATTTTCACCAGCAAGAGCTGTCACTTGCTCTATTGATCTTGGCCATTCTGACAGGTGTAAGATGGAATCTCAGAATAGTTTCAATTTGGATTTCCCAGATGGCCAAAGATGTTGAACATTGCTTTAAGTGTTTCTAGCCCATTTGAGTTTCCTCTTTGAGAATTTTCTGTTTAGATCTGTATCCCATTTTTTAATTGGGTTGTTTCTTGATATCTGTCTTTTTTTAAAAAAAAAAAAATCTTTTTTTTTTTGTTTTTGTTTTTTTGAGACAGGGTTTCTCTGTAGCTTTGAAGCCTGTCCTGTCCTGGAACTAGCTTTTGTATTCTAGACTTGTAGACCAGGCTGGCCTCAAACTCACAAAGATCCACCTTCCTCTGCCTCCCGAATGCTGGGATTAAAGGCGTGCGCCACCACCGCCCGGCCTTTCTTTATCTTTTTCTTTTTTTTTAAATTCTTTATATATTTTGGATATTAACTCTCCACGGGATGTGTATTTGGCAAAAATCTTTTCCCATTCTGTAGGCTGCCACCTTGTCATAATGACGGTGCACTGTTCTGTTTACTTCATATTTTGTCTGTGGTTCATGTGGGGCTCGGCAGTGCCCTGCCCTGAGCTGCATGTGGTTCAGGGATTGAACCAGACCCTCGTGCGTGGCTCCGCAGTGCCCTGCCCCGCACTTCCACTGTTGAAGAGCTGTCTGCTCTGTACTCACCCTCACAGCTCTGATAAATGTCACATCCACGGCAAAGTCAAGGGCAGGCATTCCTTCTTCCTTACCGGTCCTTCCAACGTTTCTCTTTCCTTCCTCAGCATCCCAGACACCTTGCCGGCCCCCACCTTCCAGTTACATAGAAACTGCCCAATCCTCATGTTTACTGTTAACCAATCATGGCGTTCCCACAGACACTGACACTATTGTGTGGATGTTGGGCGAAGGGTCACTGATAAGGTCAAGTGCACTGTAAGTGGCCGAGCTGAGACACACCCAATTTGTCACCAGAATGCGGAGTTTTACCACATGCTAATGATGGGCAACATGTGTGTGCATGTGATTGCATGTGCCTGTGCACACGCGCGTGGCCGGGGGGAGAGAGAGAGAGAGAGAGAGAGAGAGGGGAACAACTGCTCCCCCGAGGACTTACATCAACTGTTATCTGTTGAGCCCCCAAAGGTGCTTCTGTTGGCAGCACTTTCATATACACCACCGACGTCAGCTTCCTTTACCCCTCCTTCAGCTAGCTCTTGCTTCCCTTCCCGTGTTTAATAATACGATGGTGGGGCTTTGTCCAACATTAATTAATGTGTTATGGTAAAGAGAGCATTTATTTGGAGTCAGAGATGGTGATTTCAAGGGCGTCTTTGTCACTTGTCAGCTGGGTGACCTTCAGCAAATTATTTAGCCTCTCTGGCCCTCTTTCCTAATTTGTAATGGGTGAAAAATAATAGTACCCACCTCGTTGGGGTTGTCTGGGAATCAAACAAGACAGCAAAAGGCTTTGACAATTCTAATCTCGTTGAGAGATATAGAAGAAAGAACTTAAAATCAGAGTCAGAGATCTGGATTCCTGGCTTCTCTGAATATGGCAGAGAGGGCGAAAGGGCAAAAGTGGGGTGAGGAGGGGCCGGGATCCCAACCTCAGACAGCCTGTGCCTCCTGTCCCTCTTTCTTCAGCAAAAGCGTAACTTAGTACAAATCATGGCACTTGAATAACCACATCAAAAGCATCAGATCAGATTTCAGAGGCCTCCGTGGAGAACTGGACTGGCGGGAAGAGAGCATCCCTGCAGATGGAGTTCCTGTTCCTTTACTGGTCAGCCAGCTTTCACTGCCTGTCCACACTGCGTGCCGGCTGGTGTTATTTGTTTTGCTCGTTTGTTGGTTGGTTTGGAGGGATAGGATCTCTCTCAGGTAACCCTCATTGCTCAAATCTGATAAGGAGCTGATGACTGACCTTGAACTTGTGGTGATCCTGTCCCCACTTCCAGAGAACTAGGACCTCAGGTTTGTGCCCTGTGATGGATTCAGGCCCTGTTGAGATCACACCCAGGGCCTTACACATGCCAGGGAAGTACTTTACCAATTGACATTAACCCCAACCCTGAGTGTTGTCTTAAATGCTGTGATGCTGAAAGGAGAGGGTGGGGTGCCTGTGACCCCAGCAAGTCAAGAAGTTGAGACAGGAGAAGGGGAAGTTCAACTCCATCCTCACCTACAGAGGGAGTTTGAGGCCAGACTGGGAGATATACAAGATTATCTCAAAAATAAAACTAAATAAATGAATAAAACCAAAAATTACAAGACTGTTGATGGAATGTGAAGAAATGTGCACATGGTGCTATGAACACACATGCAAGCACACACATGCTCACACTTGCGTGCACACACACACTCAAGTCCACACGCACACACATTGGGAGAAGCGGTCCTGAAGCAGGAAAATCACAGCCATCAGAGGGAAACATGGACATTTATGATTTATCAGTGGTCAGCTCGTGCACTCAGAATTCCTTTAGCTGCAAACTCTCGACAGACAGAAGATACTTTAGAAATATTAACGTTTTGGCCGGGCGGTGGTGGCGCACGCCTTTAATCCCAGCACTCGGGAGGCAGAGGCAGGCGGATCTCTGTGAGTTCGAGACCAGCCTGGTCTACAAGAGCTAGTTCCAGGACAGGCTCCAAAACCACAGAGAAACCCTGTCTCAAAAAAAAACCAAAGAAAAAAAAAAAAAAGAAATACTAACGTTTTATTTACTAAAGTGTGTGTGTAGAGTGATGCTACTCAAAAGCACACGTGAGCAAGCAAATACATACCCCCCCCAGAAAAACAAACAAAGACTGCGGGGCGTGGTTGGTGCGCTCTTTTAATCCCAGCACTCAGAAGGCAGAGACAGGTGGATCTCTGTGAGTTTGAGGCCAGCCTGGTCTACAAAGTGAGTTCCAGTACAGCCAGAGCTGTTACAAAGAAAAATCCTGTCTTGAAAAACTAAAACTAAATAAATAAATATAAAATTCATCTTTAAAATATGGATAATTATAATCAAAAAGTTAAACTGTTAATCATTGTTATCTCTGGGTATTTTAAGTGTATTTGATAGGATTTGTTTTTGTACAAGGCAGCCAAGGTTGGTTTAAACTTACTGCAGAACTGAGAACGACTCTGAACTCCTTCCACCAGTGCTAGAACCACATGTAGTAGGCACAACCATGCTCAGCTTTAATTTTTC
Organism: Microtus oregoni; assembly: GCF_018167655.1. Taxonomy (NCBI): domain Eukaryota; kingdom Metazoa; phylum Chordata; class Mammalia; order Rodentia; family Cricetidae; genus Microtus; species Microtus oregoni. The sequence continues at coordinate 26,543,995 of NW_024543093.1, read as the reverse complement.
CTTGGTCTTAAGTATGTATTTTTCCCTTTCTTTTTTCTCCCTCCTCTGCTTCCTCCATAGGCATGGATAGTCTATGTAATGTAGGTAACACAGATAATTTCCATTTGATGTTAAAAATGCTAAAAATGTTAATAGTTGGCAAAATCTAGCACACTGACAATACAGTGGAATTTTATAAAAATGTTCTATATACAAGTGTTTGCCTGCATGTATGTAAAATGTATGTATGTGCACCTTGTGTGAGCAGCACCTAAGGAGGTCTCAAAAGGACATTGGCTGCCCTGTAACTGGAGCTACAAATGCCTGTCAGTCACATGTGGGTGCTGAGAACTGAGCTCAGGTCCTCTGCAAAAGCAACGAGTATTCTTAACTGCTGGCCCATCTCTCCAACCCCAGCCCCTTTCTTTGAGACATGGTTTTGCTATATAGCCCAGGTTAGCCTCAGACTAAGCCTTCTCCATTTACTGCCTTCTCCTCCCAAATGGTGAGGATAGACAATGCTCAACAGAATCTTTCCAACAGTTCATGTTGGAGAGTTTGAGTTCATTGATAAGTCTAAGATTAGGACCAATGTTTGACAAAGATGTTAATTCAGTAAATTCTGATATACAGCCTTGCTCTACTTGGTAACTGGCTATGCTCTGAGAACTCTGCACTTAGGCAGTTTCCCCAGGGACTAAACATCAAAGGCACACACAGCTAAGATTCTTCGTGTGCTCGTAACCCAGGGCAGCAGCTAAACAGGGTGGTACACACCTAGAATCCCAGCTACTTAGGAATCTGGCCAACGGCTCTCAAATTTAGGCCAGTCTGAGCAGTTTAGCACTCAAAGAGCTAGAAGACCAGACTGTGGTTCAGAGGTAGAGCATTTGCCTACCATGTATGAAGTCCTGGGTTCGATCCCCAGCACTGAAAACAAGACAAAATTGGGTACAAGTCCAACCTAATGGTTTACCTGTGTAGCTTCTGATGTTCAGAGGATTAAGGAAAAGGGTTAGTTTGATTCTAGCCATTGGGAGTCAGGCCGGGCAGCAGAGAGATGCCTGGAGCCAGGGGTGGTAAACATGGAATGTATGAAGTTGCTGGCAGCCTGGTACAGCAGACTTTCAAGGCATTCAGTGCCAAACTCATGTTCTACTATTACATACCATCTCCACGCTCGGGGAGGGAGTCCAAGGCTAGCATGCACTATGTAAAACCATGTCTTAAAAAGACAAGCAGGAGCCGGGCGGTGGTGGCGCACGCCTGTAATCCCAGCACTCGGGAGGCAGAGGCAGGCGGATCTCTGTGAGTTCGAGACCAGCCTGGTCTACAAGAGCTAGTTCCAGGACAGGCTCCAAAACCACAGAGAAACCCTGTCTCGAAAAAACCAAAAAAAAAAAAAAAAAAAAAAAAAAAAAAAAAAAAAGACAAGCAGGGCCAGTGAGATGATTCAGCCTGTAAGGGCTCCCAACACCAAGTGTGATGACCCGCGTTCAATTCCTAGAACCCACATGGTGAATAGAGAGAACCAGCTCCTGCGAGTTGTCCTCTGACCACCGTATGCACACGATGACACTTGTGTCTTGTGTGTCATACTCTGTTTTGACGCACTGGACATTGGCCCGGCTTGTCCCTTAGTGGGGAAGCCCTAACATGGATGAAATGACCTCTAGCTGGGTTTGCTGGCTTGTGCCTGTAATCCCAGCACCGAAGAGGCAGAAGCTGAGGACCAGTAGGGCAAAGCAAGCAAGCAAGCAAAGAGAAATGATCTCCACCAAGAGTGTATATGACGTTGACTCTGACAGCCAGCTGCTACTCCTCCAGGACTAGGGAAAAGAGCTGGAGGGGGAGGGGGTGATGCGAGCATCTGAAAAATAACTTTTCCCCCCATTCTTCCTGGTGCTGTGTGTGGGGAGGAGGCAGTTAAACAGGGCTTCCAAGAGCTAGGAATCACCCGAAGTCTAGGGTAGCCCATTGCCCCGAGGGACACGGAGTAATGTCAGGCTGTCACGCTCACTAACACATGCCTAATCTAATGGTTTAAAGACTGAACCACTCCCCAGCCATGTGTCAACTCATACCTGTGTCAAAGCCCTGGGAGCAGTGATCTCACACTGCTTCTTAGAGCGTTCAGTGAGCTGACCAATTATTTCGTGTTTATCTGGGCTGCCTCCCACAGAGTCCAGAGATCTGGCCGGCTACTTCTGCAGATCGGCCTGCTTTGATTTTAGTTTTGCCTGGCTAGAAAAACTGCCCTGCCAGGTGTGGAGGTTCTAGCTAGCATCTTGTCATTCCAAATATGGACAACCAGAAGCCACTAAGCGTTGGACTTGAAAGAAGTCTGGCCAGGCAACTCTCAATCCGGGTCCCAGTTCGCACTTAAACGGAGCTCCCCACCCCCACCCCCGGGGGACTCTGTGCACAATGAGGTCAGGGAGCCAGGGCCCACAAGGGTCAACATCACTTCCCTTTCCGGGAGAGCCTGGAGCCCGGGAGCCCCGGGAGCCCCTGGAGCCTAGGTTCCTGAGAGACCAATGAATACTGATTATTTGTGTTGGAGTTCATCGGAATTTCAAAGAATCTAGGTTCTGTGTCACAGTGTAGCACATGGAACAGGAATGGGGGGGGGGGGGGTACAAAGAGAGTTTAGAGTCGTTTGATCCCTAGATTGAGAATATTTAAGACAAAACAAAACACTGCCCTGCTTCAGGTAAGAAGGTTCTCCCAGCTTCTCTGCCTCTGGGGAGCCCTTTTGAAAGAATGTGTGAACAGATTTAAGGTTTTTTTTTTTTTTTACTTTTGGGCAGAAACATGTTTCCGAAATAAAAAAAAAAAAATCCCCACTGCCCTTTTAGAGAAAGAAGAAATACAAAGAGAGGAGGGGGCAGGATCAATTCGTTTTCTCCCATATTTGAGCACTTTATTTGTTTATTTGTTTGTTTATTATTTTGAAACAGATCTCACAATTTTGCTCTGGCTGTTCTGGAACTCACCAGGTAGCAGCAGGCTGGCCTTGAACTCACAGAGCTCTGCCGCCAAGGGCTGGGATTAAAGGTGTGCGCCACCAGCACAGCACTTAAGATTTTTTTGGTTTGGGTTTTTGAAGACAGACTGGTCTAATTGGGGATTCTCATACCTCAGTTTCCCACATGCTCCTGGGATTGCAGTTTTGTGCCACCACAGATGGCTTTTGGACAAGCCAGCCAGCTGAAGCTCCCCAGCCTCGCTCACTCTCCAGGGTTGCCAGGAGCCCACGCTTTGAGGCCTCTTTTAGCTCATTCTCCACAGTGCCTTCTCTGGATGTAGCACACGGGTCTCTGACCTTTCGTGTGTCCCTCAAGAATGCCCTCTCCAGCCTGTTCAACCTGAGATCCTCTTCCCAGAACTTCGCATGGGACACTATGTCATTTAAGCCTCAGTCCCGTGTCCCTCCTTAGAAAGGCCTTCTTGAGCTGTGCACAGTCCACACAACTTTAATCCCAGCACTGGGCTTTCTGTTGAGTTTGAGGCCAGCCTGATCTACATACTGGGAAGAAACTTTAGTTTAGTGAAAGAGTCTGGGGGCTGGAAAGATGGCACAAAGGTTAAGAGCACTGACTGCTCTTCCAGAGGTCCTGAGTTCAATTCCCAGCAACCACATGGTGGCTCACAACCATCTGTAATGAGATCTGGCGCCCTCCTCCCTGTGCCCAGAATGTTATATACATACTAAATAAATCTTAAAAAAAAAAAGAGTCTGTGAATAAATGCAGGGAAGAAGAAAGTTCTCGGGGGTCACCTTTGTCTTGAGCCATGGAGTAAAGGGCTCAACTGAAGAGTAAAAACCCAGCTAGACCTCCTGGTTCGGGTGTGCGAGAAGCCCTGAGAGGCAGTGTTCACCGCTCTCATACTGCAGGCCTTGGGTCTTGAACTCGTCTGTGAAAATGAAGAGGAAGAGGAAAATAAAGATGACACTTTCTGTCTCGATAGTTGGAGCTGAACACAGGGCTTCACACATGTTAGGTAAGCAGTCTAATGTGGAGTTATTGCTCCGGCCTTAAGACTTGCAGGCGTCTGTCCTTCTGAAGGGGCTTCCTGCTCCTTGAGAACCAAGCCTGGTCTGCTTTGACTTTGGTTAGTGCCTAAAAGTATACCAGACATGAAATCTATAGATCATAGATGCTAGGCAATTAATAAAAAAACATTTAGCAGGGCAAATATAGGCAAGCATATATAAATAGCTTATTATATATACCACATCATGGATCATACATATGGTATTGCATTTTTAGTTAATACTGGCAAAGTAGTTTCTTGCGCATGACTTTAGGAAACACTGGCTTTTTTGATCAACTTTATTTGGGGTTTGTCTTTAGAGTCCGATGTGAAAATAGGCAGGGTGTACCTTGGCGCCTGGGGCAGAGTGGAGCTGGACAGCAGGCTCTCGGTGCAAAGTCAGGGTTTAAGCTTCCTTATTGCAGGAGAATGGGACTGAGCAGCAGCCCAGGTGAGGGACAGCTGGAATTTCCTGCAGGGAGGTGAGGGTCACCCCACCCTGCTTCTGCCTTTGAGCACCGAGATTCTGGGAACCAGCCCAGCGGGGACTCTCCAGGGTGCAATGGGTGGGAGTTGGAGGGGTGGAGACTGAGGGAGGGTTGGGGAGTCAGCAAACAGGCTCCAAGGTCTTTTTCCATAGATAATGCGGGTGGGGAGAGGGAAACTTCCTCAGGGAGAACAGAGAGGCTGTGTAAGACCCATGCTCAGGTGACCCCAGAGAATTCCAGGCTTTTGCCTGGCCCCACCTGTAGGGCAATTGTTCTGCAATCTGCAGGACAGTTTGGCCCAGGTGTTTATCTAAATCCAATCTTGGGGGGGGGGAAGGAGAGGAGAAGGGGTTTCTTCCTGGGGAGGGTTGAGGACAAATGACACAGCTCATGTGACAACCTCTGGCTTTATTTCCACACAAATTCTTTAAAAAACAAACTACTTAAGAAAAGAAGTATGACCTTGTTTTTCCAAAGTCCCCTCCCCTACCGTTGTGAGTCTGTTCTGTCCTCAGTGACCAGGCCTCAGAGATTTAACTCTGCCCCACATGTCCAGACCCTGCTGAAGTCGCCTATTTTATTTCCCTGAGTTTGGTGTCAGTGTGATCAACGAAAGGCCACCTTTTAATGTAGTCCGTGGTACATATTTGTGCCAGGACAGGGCCTGCATGCAGAAAGGGTTAAGTATATGTCTGGTGAGTCAATGGAGTCAATGCAAGCTCCTTCCCGCCTGGTGTAACTAAAGTAAGTACGTAAACAAACAAACAAATTATCAGGTGATCCCTAAATAAAACAATGGCAAGGTCTCTTCAGCAAACCTCCTTTGGGGAATGTGGACACTTCTGTGTCGAGAACGTGGCCTTTGGAGGAGAACTCACAGGGGGGTTAATAGGCAAGCTGCGACCAAGCAGACTAGATAATTCCTCATGTTTGTGATGATTGTGGAAAGAAGGGGTCTCCCTCCTTCCCTCCCTCCCTCCTTTCTTTCTTTCTTTCTTTCTTTCTTTCTTTCCCTGAGACAGGGTCTCTCCGTAGATTCCTGTCTGTCCCGGAACTCTCTGTTGACTAGGGTGGCCTAGAACTCAGAACTCTGCCTGTCTTTGCATGGGATTAAAGTCATCCACCACCACGGCCCGGCTAAGAGGGGCTTTTCAAGTATGCTAGAACACTGTAGACATTTAAGTTCCCACTTATATGAATTATTTATAATTCGTGTCAATGTTGTGACCATTCAGCAGGAGAAAATGTAGTACGTTCTTGGTGAATGAAAAGGAGCAGTCACCTAAATCCATGAGATGTAGCTGTTCTTGTTGTATATTGTTCATTCATTCATTAAGCAAGCAAACAACTCGGTCTTGTGCAGCCCATGCTGACTTTCAACTCCCTTTATATCTGAAGAATCTTGAACTTCTAAAAATTAAAATTTCCCCCACCCCACCCGTGAATGTGTGTGTGTGTGTTTGTGCATGAGTGAGTGTAGGTGCCCTCAGAGGGCAGAAGAGGGCATCGGAGACTCTTGAGCTCAGTTGCAGGAGGTTGTGAGCCACCTGACAGGGGTGCTACAAACTTGGGTCCTCTGCAAGAGCAACAAAGCTCTTCTTGCTGAGCCCAAACTTGAACTTTTGATCCTCCACCTTTTGCCTCCTATATTACAGACTTGTACTTCCTTCCACTCCTCCATCCTGTTTTATGTGGTATGGGGAATCAAGTCCACAGCTTCCTGAATGCTAGATAAACACCCTCGCAAATGAACTACATCCCTAGTTCTATTAGCTAATATCTCAGGATGTTAAACACCCTGGCTTACAATGTTTATATGCCACTATCACTGTGGGATAGGGGTCCAAGGTGGGTTAGAAAGAACACACCTAATCGGGTGGTCGTATTTAGCATGACTTGGCCACCAGGGGTGCTAGCACATCCAGTAATCTCAGCATCTGGAAGGCTACTGCAGGAGGATCACTACAACTTTAAGTCCAACCAGGGCTACCTCATAGCTCCAGGCCAGCTGGAGTTAGCAAGACCTTAGCTCAAAACCAAACATTATGTTGGTAGAGGAGGTACCTTGTCTTAGACGCTAGACCAGACCTTGGCTCCAGTGGGGAGAAGCAGGAAATAGAGTCCTGGGGAAAGTGGAAAGGGAGCCAGCAGCTCAGTCTGGAGGTGGGAGTTCAAAGCTTAGTGGAGTTTTATTGTATTTTGTATTTTTAGGCTGGGATTGGACGGAGGGTGACAGAGGGTCTCAGAGAACTCAGATTGGACTCAAAATTGCCAGGTAGCCCAGGCTAGCCTTGAATTCCTGATCCTTCAGCCTCTACCTCCTGAGATCTGGGATTACAAGTATGTACAACCACAATCCGGTTTGTTTTTCCCTTCTATCCAGACCTCAAGAAATCTGTTTGTCCCATCTCCCCAGGTCAGAGTGGAAGTCGGCCATGCACCTGGCCAGGGGGCCCATCCTAACCTTATTAACTCGGCGTCTTCTGCGAGTGACGTTAACATTCTTGCTCCTCATTTTTCTACTGCGCAATGAGATGATTACGAGGGCTGTGGTAGTTTAGGTGGAAGGCTGAGTCCAGAGAGCGGAGGAGGGAAGAACTGGTCACACTTGAGCTGCTGACCCCTCGCCTGGACAGACGCCATTGCCACTGGTCAAATGAGAATGCCCTGGCAGCCAGCACCCACCCCTAAAGACTGCAGGAAACCTTAGTGTGTTTAAGGTTGAGGCCTAGGACTGGGCATGTAGCTCAATGGTAGAGCACGCGTCTTCTGTGTGTGACATCCTGAGTCTGAGATCAAGTCCCATATACAATGAGGCAGAAGAGTTATAAACTACAGGTCTTAGTGGTCATGTTTGAATTTTACTTATTTTTATTTATTTATTTTTGAGATGGGGTCTCTCTGCATCACCCTGGCTGTCCTCCAGTTCACCCATAGGCCTGGCTGACCTCTCACGCACAGAGACCTGCCTGCCTCTGCCTTCTGAGGGCTGTGATTAAGGCTGTGGGACACCATAGCTGCCCCGATGTAATTTTAAATAGCAGGGGAAGAAAGTGGAAATTTCAGGTTATAAAACGTCTCTCCCTAAAACTGATTTAAAAACAACAGCCTAGATGTCTATCTATACATGAATAATAAAAATGCAATATATATATACAAAATAGAATATTGTTCAGCAGTAAAGAAAAATGAAATCATACATTTATTTTATACATTTTTTAAATATATAATTTATTTTTATTTCATGTTCATTCGTGTTTTGCCTGCATGTATGTCTGGGTGATTGTGGTCAGAAGGCCTGGAACTGAGTTACAGACAGCTATGAGCTGCCATGTGGATGCTGGGAAATGAACCCGGGTCCTCTGGAAGAGCAGAGTGCTCTTAACCACTGAGCCGTCTCTGCAGCCCCCATAAATCACATTTTTTAGGCTATGATTTGAGGTGGGATCATACTGTGCTGCCCTGGATGAGGTGGCAGTGGTGCCCTCGTCTCAGTTGCCCAGGGTTTAGCCCCAGGTGTCCTTCCAAAGCTGGCTTATGTCAGTATTTTAGAAGGAAGTGACATTCACACAGTCCTGGGTTCTAGTCCCAGCACTGGTAACAGATGTGCTAACAAATACCCACAATTCCAGCATTCAGGGGGTGAAGGCAGGAGGTTCAAAGGGTCATTGTTGGCTACAGAGCGAGTGCAAGGTCAGCCTGGGCTAAAGCCGGGCGCTGGTGGTGGTACAGCCTGTAATTCCAGCTCTTGGGAGGCAGAGGCAGGTGGATCTCTACGAGTTCAAGGCAAACCTGGTCTACCGGGCAAGTTCTAGGACAGCCAGGACTGTTACACAGAGACCCTGTCTCAAAAAACAAAACAAACAGGCAGAAAGAAAGAAAAGAGAAAGAAATAGTAAAGGCAGAAGCAGTGAGGGGGTAGACCCCACAGCTGCAGGGCAGATACTGGAGGAAGACAGACAGGGTCTAGTGAGTGGAGAGAAGTGGGGTGAGCATGAACACCCTGGTTCTAGCTGAGGGACTAGAAGCTGGGATGGGGGAAGGGTGCGGGAGGCTCCCTTTTTCTCTCCCCACCTGATGCATCAGGAGACTACCTGGTCATCTTGGTCACACTTTCAGGTCATCAGTGAACCCCCAGAGCTGTTTGTGCCCTGGGCAGCTCTGATCCCTTACCTCACGGGACTGGGGTGCCCATTAGTAACGCTCTCCTATAGGAGTGCTCGCTACGTCAGTGCTCGTAATCCATGCCGGTTGTTTACCGTTCTAATTCTTGTTCTCTAACTCACTGTATCACTTCCCAAACCTTCTACCGCCTGCCTTCTGTCATATCCTGCACCCAGCCGTCCTTCTTCCTCCAGCTCACTGAAGATACCCAGTTAACCACTTTTTATTTGAGACAGAAAGTTACTGCATAGCCCTGGCTGGCCTAGAACTTGCTATGTAGACCAGGCTTCCCTCGAGAGATCTGCCTGCCTCTGCTTCCTGGTGGTGGACCTAAAGGCCTGTACCCCTACACCTGTCCCCCACCCCCATTTGTCCTTGAGGCTTCAGCTGAGATGCTACTCACTCTGGGAAGTTCTCCTGAACCCCCAAGCCCAGGATTGGAGGAGGGGGCCCAGCTGATGCGTTGGAGAGCGCTCATTGCACTGGTTTAGTAGTCACGGGGAGAACTGGCCGAGTGTGGCCTCCTCCCTGCACACCAGTTGTCTGTGTGTTTGTTCTCGCGGACAAATGAAAGAGCAAAATCTGGGGGTGAGACTTGGACGGGAGGTGTAGACTAGGGACTGGCCCCACCAGGTGTCCATCAGGGAGGGAACAACGTCATCGAGGGTGAACCCTGCAGGCCTCACCTCTCACCTGCTGCCCACTGAACTCTTCCGGAAACTGTCCCCCAGGACTCACCCCTACTTCACTTCTTTTTGTTAGGGTTGTGACAGAAGTTTTTGGTCTCTTTCATAGGTTCTTTGATTTGTGTGTGTGTGTGTGTGTGTGTGTGTGTGTGTGTGTGTGAGAGAGAGAGAGAGAGAGAGAGAGAGAGAGAGAGAGAGAGAGAGAGAGAGAGATCCTGCTCTCCTGCCTCACTTCCTTCCTGAGTGCCGAGGCTACAGGTATGTGTCGCCACACCTGGCTTTATGCTCGTCTCTTGGACCCCATAATTTCAGCTGTCCCTTATCGACTCTTATCTCCTCAGCTAGCTCCAGCATTGCTCCTGAACTCCTGACCTGGATTCGCAGCTGCTCCCACACAGGCCATCTGGATAGTTCCAAGGCGGCCAGGTGGGACACTTCATTCTTCCCACTTCTCCGGGCAATGCGCACTGAGCTCTCTCCCCCGCTTCCAGACTAGTAAATAAAGGTTCCCATATGCGGTCACCTAAACTAAGTCTTAGAAGTTCCCACTGTCCCTCCACCTCTCTCCCCACATCTTTCTGTTCCCCCTCCCTGGGTCTTCTCTATCTTGCCCATGAAAGTTTCTGTTTCGGTTTTTTTTTTTCTGGAAGCTGGGAACAGAGGCCCTCGAGCATGCCACGTCAGCCCTCTGCAACCGAGCGGAGCGCCGGCTCTTCAGGCTCTTCAGAGTTTCAGTCTGACTCCGGCTCACCGTCACACCACTCCTGTCTGACCCTGCGCTGCTCTAATAGGTTCTTAATTGGCTTCTCTGTCTTCAGGTAGCTTCCCACGGCTCAAAGCACGTAGCCAGTCTGGCCATGCAGGTCTTTCACTTGGGACCTTCCAAGCCCTCGAGGTGTACAAAATGAAGGTCAGCCCTTAGCCTGGGCATTTGCAGCCTTCATAGTCTGAGTCCAACCTGTATTTGTCTCCTGTCTCCCGAGCATGCTCCAAGAGCTATTGATAATACAGATTTCTGCATCAAGGGCTTGCTCCGTTGTCAGAGACTCCTCCATATGGGGCTAGACCACAGTCATCCGTCCATCCATTCATTCATTTGTAGTTAGCTGTCTCTGCAGTGCTGGGATAGAGCTTGGTGCTTGCAGGCTGCAAGACAAGTGCCAATCCTGAGCTGCCTCCAGTCCCACCCCACCCCCTTTTCTGAGACTGGCAGTTTCTGCATAGTTGAGGACAGCACACCCCATTCTCTGGGGTAATGACGGTGAAAAATGGACAAAGGGATGTTTTTTTCCTCTTTCTTTCTTTCTTTTTTCTTTTTTTTTTTTTGAGTCTCATATAGCTCTGGCTAGCTTCAAAAATTTTTATGTAGCTGAGGCTGACCTTGAACTGGTGATCCTTCTGACTCTGTCTCTTGAGTTCTGGGATGACAGGGGTATACAACCATGCCTGGCTGGTGTGTATATGTCTCTGTGGGTACATACGCACTTGAGTGTGCCTATGAGTGTTTTGAATCTTTGAGGCAGGGTATTATTATTCTGTAGTCCGGAAGTTCTAAACTTCCTAAGCAGTCTATAGGATGACCTTAAACACCCCATCCTCCTGCCTCCACATTGCAAGTGCTGAGATTATAGATGTGCAGTTCCATAATAATCTAATAATGTGCCTGTGTTTTTTGCTATAAAGCTCAAACTGCCCTGGAGCTTTCAATTCTCCCATCCCAGCCTCCTGAGTTTACTGGGGTCAGTTCTTGCGCTCAGCTTTCGTTTGCTTTGTTTTGTAATCAGCACATAAAGTACCGGGCTTTATTATACTTTTCTCATCCATATTCTGTTCTTGTTGATCCCCTCTCTGTCCCCGCACCCCTGCCCCACTCCCCCGTCCACCTCCTGCTGGTTCCCACTTCCCATTCTTTTCCTCGTGGCGCATATATTCAGTTATACTCTTTTCCCTCCTTTCCTAACCCTTCCTTAAGGCCTCTTTTTCTCCTCTCACGATCTCCTTTCTAGTTTCATGACCTGTATCCGCATACAACCCTCACACATATGTACACAATATAAAAATTAAGACCTGGGATCTGTGTATGAAAACATGTGGTATTTGTCTGGATTACTTTGTTTAACATAATAATTTACTGTTTTATTCATTTTCCAGAAAATATCATGATTGCATGTTTTAATGCCTCAAGCGGTGCAGTATTTGTGTGTGCATATTGTGTTGTATGCACGAGTGTGTATGTGTGTGTTTGGGTGTGCTTGCCGGTACATGCACCTGTGGAAGACCTACTTCCGGTGTCTCTCTTGACCACCCTCTACCTTGTTCCATTGGGACAGGGCTCTCACTGAACCTGGAACTTGGTATTTCTTTCTTTTTTTTCTTTTTTCTTTTTTTTTTTTTTTTGGATTTTTCGAGACAGGGTTTCTCTGTGGCTTTGGAGCCTGTCCTGGAACTAGCTCTGTAGACCAGGCTGGTCTCAAATTCACAGAGATCTGCCTGCCTCTGCCTCCCGAGTGCTGGGATTAAAGGCGTGCGCCACCACCGCACGGCTGGAACTTGGTATTTCTGATGGACTGGATGACAAGCAAACACCTGTCTCAACCCCTCAAGCAACGGGGGAGTTATGGAGGCGCCACACCAAATCCTGCTCTTATAGGATGCCAGGGATCCGAATTTGGTCCTCATTGTACCTCTTTATCCGTGGAGTCGTCACTTCCGACCTCTAAGGGGTATTTCTTAAAGAACAGTTGAAATGAACCAGTGATCATCACCCCGTTGCCACAGACTGGATAATTCTAGAATCCCCTGCTTTCTCCTGGCGTTTATCATTTTTTGGTTTAATTTCTAGTAGCTCAATGTGATCTGACAGCGTAAGATGACGCCACAGTTTATGCTTCTGTTTGCTGAAGTTTAGAAAGTTGTACACAGACAAAGAAGACCCCTCCTTCCACATCGGAGAAAGTGAGTCTCCTCACCAACGCATCACGGGGCAGTGTTCTGAAGTGAGCAGGTGTGGCGGGGAACGATGGGCGAGCTAAAATTACCCTGCTGTCAATTCGAATTCCATTTAATTAATGCGGCCTTCTCTAGCGTTAGCTAAGTCTTTAGGAAGCAGTCGCTAAAGAGAATCTGTCTCTCTTGGGATGAAGTCTATATTAGAAATAGAAAAGACAAACTGAATATCAAATAAACTGATACTGGCATTTTGTTTGAGGACTTCCCTTATTTGCAGCCTAAATGCACAATGCTCAGGTTGACCTCAAGGTCAGGTGCATTAAAAAGGGTGAGTCTCTGAACTCCACCTCCGATTAACTGAATTTCGAGGGACGGAGCACTAGTTCAGCCCTGTTTTGTTTGTTTGAGACAGTGTCTCACAGTATCCTCCTGGATGGCCTAGGAGTCTTTATATAGTGCAGCTCAGGCTGGTCTCCCACCTGCTGCCATCTTCTACCTAGGTTTGGGATTGAGTGCTGGGATTATAGACATGAGCTGTCCTGTCTCCCTTCTTCCCTCCCTCCCTCCCTCCCTCCCTCCCTCCCTCCCTTCCTCCCTCCTTCCCTCCCTCCCTTCCTTTTTAGCACTACTGACTATGTAATGGCTATTCTCCATCTCTTCAAACTTCTACCCCATTGCTGTCAGACCCTTCCCGCGAGAGTCACCATGCCATGCTGACTGAGGATGGGATGAACACACTGGTGACAGCTGGTCTACACCTACCTATGGAGCTACAGCTTAGCTTTTCTCTTTCTCTCCCCCCTTTTGTTTCTTTTTCATTTTCTGATCTTCTTCCTCCTCCTTTATTTTATTATTTATTTATTTATTTTGGTTTTTCGAGACAGAGTTTCTCTGTTGTAACAACCCTGGCTGTACTGGAACTAGCTCTGTAGACCAGGCTGGCCTCAAACTCAGAGATCCTCCTTCCTCTGCCTCCTGAGCGCTGGGATTAAAGGTCACCCAGCCTTCCTCTCCTTTTAAAGACAAGGGTTTCATAAAGTTCTTGTGGGCTGTGACCTTACAGCGTAGCTGAGAATGACCTTACACTCTTGATCCGCACATCTTTACCTCCCAGTGTCAGAATCGTAGCCCTGTGCACCTCACCCAGCTTTACTTCTTCTGCTTCTGAAACAGATTCTCACAGCTGGCCTGGAACTGTGGCTATTCTCCTGTCTTGGTCCCCGAAGCAGTGCCACTCCTAATATGCGAACTGCCAGGCCTGGGTCAGCTCTGTGTTTTCAGTGTATTTCTTCTGGATCACCTTTTCTCTCAGGGCACAGATTCCCGCCGAGGTTGGTGGGAAGCTCCGAGGAAGACTCGGGCCCACAGAAACATAGGTACAGTCCACCATAGCCTCACTGTGAGCAGGAAGGAGCTTCTGGGGCTCCTAGTCTGCATCCTGTACATAGATCTAAATCTAATCGCCTTCAGTTCTAGCCAAACACTTACTTATAAAAACATGCTATAGATGCTCGTGCGTAAAAAGAAACAACCCAGAACAAAAATCCCTGACGAGGGCTCATGTGAGTGCGTGCATGTGCGTGTGTGTATCACTGGGGATTAAATAGGACCTTGTCCATTCAACGAACACGTGCTTTTGGAAGAGTATCTCTTGAATCACTATTGTTCACAGATCTTTAATCATTTACTGCTTACAAAAGACATTTAAACTGGGTGGTGGTGGTGCGCGCTTTTAATCCCAGCACTTGAGAGGCAGAGGCAGGTGGATCTCTGTGAGTTCAAGGCCAGCCTGGTCTACAGAGTGAGTTCCAGGACAGCCAGGGCTACACAGAGTAACCCTGTCTCACTCTCCAGCAAAAGATATTTAATGCTAGTACCACTTAGTATCCCCATGTTACAGGCAGGAAGAAGGCACGTGAAGGTCAATTAACTTCTTCAAGGCAACCCAGGAGTCAATAAAGATTCATTCTGCTCACAAGAAAACTCATGTTCTTTGCACGATTCACTGTTGTGTATCATATCCAAAGGGGAGGGAGATAAATTGCCTACTGTTCTGGGGCTCCAGCCTGCATAAGGTAAAGACAGGAACATATGCTTAGGGCCTAAGGGAGGAGGCTAACCAGCTTGAGGAAGGAGAAAGGCTCAGAAGCACATCTCTGTTGCGGAGGGCCCTGGGAGCAGGCACAGTAGTGAGCTAGAGCATGGATGTGAAGGCGACCCATTCAGGAAAACTTGTGTGTTCCGCCATGACTGAGTAGAAAGGAGCCACCAGAGAGTCCTCTACTGGAGCCCTAGAAAAAAATCAGGGTGCGTTCAGAGCCCAGAGAGTACCTCAGGGCAGCAAAGGAGCCTTCTGAAGACTTGAGGGTGCAAAGCAGTCAAGGCCATACGGGTGATGTGGTCTAGCGTGGGTAGAGGTGAGGTCAAATGTCTGGCTAGGAAGACCCTGCTAGAAGCCAAGTGGGCCCAGAGAGTGTGAATCCCAGGAGAGAGACAAGAGGGAGGGACTCTGGCAAAAAGAAGAAAGAGGAAGGGTGTCCCGGATTTGGGGACAATCTAAAGAGAAGGAAAGCAAGCTTCCTGGGGGTAGGAAACACTTGATCTGGGGTCTGGTGGCCTCAAAATGTGCAGTTTCAGGTGATAAGAGGTGGGAAGAAAGCAGCGAGGAGGAGTCCCTGGGTGACGAGTCTGTGAAGGCCCAGCGGCCTTGGGGTCAGGTTAGTGAGGTGTTGCCTGAGCTTCGTGCTCCCATGGAGGCGTTCTGCCCCAGTGGTCTCCTGGAAAAGGTTAACTGCTCTCACACCGCCTGACGACTCTCCCGAGAGAAGTGTGAAAAAGGGGTTTGGACTCGTATCCACTTAGTAAAGAACAATGACACTAGCTGGCTAAACAGCCACCACGTTCCAGAGAGTGGATGGTCGCCATTCTGAAAGACTGGTTGTAGCTGAGATCAATTGTAGTCATGGTAGGCTTCCTCCTTAATGTTTATTTTTCTTCTGGTTATATTTCAGACAATTAACAGTGGCTAATGACTCAGGCTTTCAAGTAATTACCGCCAGCGATGAGTGACGCCTGTAGGAATGTGTCTCTCACACTGCGGCTGGGAAAGCGAAGGGAATTTATGGCAACCGGAAGCTCCTCCAGGCCACAGCCACACTATCAGACTTTAAATTAACCCCCTTTCTATCTCTATCTGTGGCTTGGGAAAAAATGATGACGATAATTAAGTACCTTCTTCCTTTAGTCTACCCTTTCCTCCACTATGCCAGGACACCAGGGAAAGCTGAGAGTGACAGCGGGGGACTTTCCCTGTACCGCTCCGCTTTGAGATGTTTCTTCTCTCTTAGGTGTGAAAGTCTTTTAGTGAAAGTTTCATCTCAGCTTTGTAAATAATTAATCCCCCGTTTCTTCGAAAAGCCTGGCCACGCAAGCGTGCAATAACAGACCATAAAACACTCCCCAATTGAGCAAGGGTTCGTTCGTTCTTGTCGTAGGCTCAGGCCCACTGGAATGTGCTGAAGTCACATTCCAGCACCTTCCAGCCAGGGCGCCGAAGGGGATGAATGGGATTGCAACTGTGCTGCTATCCCAAAGCAGGAGGGAGGCCCGGAGAGGCCTGGAGACACTTGTGGGAAGCAACGGTGGGGGACCCCCGGAAGGCAGCTGGTCTGCAAGAGGAAAGCAGCTCAGGAGGAAGCAATGGACAGACCCGGCTGCAGGGCAGAAGAGTGGAGCCTCGTGGAGGGGCGAAGAGCTACCTTGAGACAGACGTTCTTCAGGAGTCCTGTCAGCTTCCGACCCGGCACAAGGCGGTTGGAAATAAAAACCTGACTATAGTTCTTATTTTTGAGACAGGACCTTACTTTGTACCCCAAGCTGGTGTCAAACCCACAGTGCCCTTCCGCAGCCTCCCAAATGCTGGGATAGCCAGCCTGTGACCGCAGCTCAAGTATGTGCTCCAGTGGTGACTGAAGACGTCTTCACCATCTTCGTGTGACAGTTAGTAAACTCTTAAAACACAGTTAGAGTTCATAAAGAATGAGCACGCGCACACACACTTACACATACACACACACGCTCACATCCTGATAAACAAAAGCAACAAAATGTACAAAACACAAATCTTTAAATGGTCTATGATGTTCATTTTTTTTTTTTAAAGACAAAATCTCTTAGTATAGCTGGGCCATGGAGGCCCACGCCTTTAATTCTAGCACTTGCGAGGCAGAGGTAGGTGGATATCTATGTGTTTGAGGCCAGCCTGGTCTACAGAGCTAGTTTCAGCGCAGCAAGGGTTACAAAGAAACTGTGTCTTGAAAAACCAAAGTAAATAAATAAATAAATCTCTTAATACTTTACCAGGCTGGCCTTAAAACTCATTGTATTGCCCAGGCTAGCCTCTGAACTGGAAATCCTGCCTCAGCCATGAGTGTTGTGATTACAGGTTTACACCATTACAACCAGCTGTGATTAAAAGCATGCACCATAACATTTTGAGACATGTTTTGCAAAGTGGCTGTGCCATTTTACTAATAACATACAAAGGTGCAAAAATGTATGTACCTTCTTCAGTCCTCTTTATTTGCAGACAGAATCTTGCTATATAGCCTAGGCTGTCTTCAAATTTAGCCTCCTGAATGGTAAGATTATATGTGCGTGCCTCTGGCCTTCAGTATTTTTTCTTAAGAACTTTAGTAAAGTGCCACAGCTTAATTTAGTACTCACAGGCTTGCTTGACTTTTACTGGGTAGAGGGGTCAAACCAGGGCTCTGGGCACTGTGGCACCTAGCCCCACTGCTCAGTTGCTTTACATTACTCTTCGTGGTTGTGTAGTTAGTTCTACGCCCCAGTTTGATGATGTCTCCTTCGTCCAGTAAGACCTTTCTTGTTCCTTGCACTTAAGCCTCCCTCATTCCTACCTCGAGTCTTAGGCAACACTGACTGCCCTTCTGTCTGTGGATTTGGCCACGCTATCCGCTTCACACAAAAGGAATTCACAATATGTGATCCTTTAGAGTTGGCCTCTTGCTATTTGCACACCTTTGTTTTGCCTTTTTGTTTTGTTTTCTTTCTTTGTTTGTTTGTTGAGTCAGGCTCTCGCTAAGTAGCTTAGGTTGATCCTCTTTCCTCAGCCTCTTGAGTGTTTAGGTTACAGGTTTGTGCCACTAACTGGCTTTATATTTATATGGGTTTAGCCTTGACCCCAGTCGCAAGGATCAATATTTCATTCTCCCCCCGCTTCTCCAAAGTATCTCTGTGGTTCAGGCAGTCCAGGAGCATGCTACGGAGCTGATCCTGCTGACTCAGCTCCCCATGGCTGGTTATGTGCGAACCACCATGCTAGCTATGACTTCATCCCTCCAGTGCTAGCAGCGATGCAGCTCATAACCACACCACCTTCCACTTATTGGCAGACGATGGGCACTTAGTCGCATGTTTCAGTCATTATGAGCAATGTTGCCGTGAATGTTCTCTGTGATCGGGTATGCATTTTCCTTTCCCCCCAACTGACACGGTAAACTCATAACATTTTGAGACATGTTTTGCAAAGTGGCCGTGCCATTTTACTAATAACATACAAAGGTGCAAAAATGTATGCACCTTTCTTCACATCTTTGGTGTTGTATTATGATCTGATGCTTAAAATTAGAGCCAGGATACTGAGTGTGAAGTGGTAGTGTTTTTGTATGTGTTTGTGCACGTGTGTGTGTGTGTGTGCGCGCGCGCGCTTGTAATTTATTTTATTTTTGTGTGTATGAATGTTTTGCCTGTATTGTGTATCTGTATACCATGTGTGTGACTGGCACCTCAGGGAGATCTAAGCGGGCATTGTGTCCCTGGAACACAATGGCTTTGAGGCGCCATGTGAGTCACATATTCCTTGAGATTGTAAGTAGGACGTGTGGTGCTCCTTCTCTGTTCAATGTACAATTGCCACGTGTTCGTCTCATGAATTTATTTGTAATTTCCTGTTGGCATGCTTTGGTCAATCACTCCACTCTGTGTTTTCCACTGCTACTTCTTTGATGCTGGCATGTGGTGTAAACTTTACTTGATGAATGAATGAAACACAGGACTAATAAATCAGTTGCCCAAACAAAATTACCCCTGTGGGTGGCTGGGAGCAGTACAGAAGTTTGGAGCAGCGCCAGCACTGATGAACACAGAACTAGGGGCGAGGGCTCCCTCTGGGCATTTGTTGCTTCCCCTCTGGGCCTCTCTTTTCTGAGTGTACAACGGTAAAGGAATGAAGATGTCTCTTGGCATCCCCCAGGAGTAGCTTGGAGAAGAATTTCTTAAAGTAGTTAAGGACAGTTATGTTCTTGTTTTTTTTGTTTTTGTTGTTGTTGTTTTTATTTTCGAGACAGGGTTTCTCCGTAGCTTTTTGGTTCCTGTCCTGGAACCAGCTCTTCTAGACCAGGCTGGCCTCGAACTCACAGAGATCCGCCTGCCTCTGCCTCCCAGTGCTGGGATTAAAGGCGTGCGCCACCACCACCAGGCTTGTGTTCTTGTTTTGTCTAAAAGACAGAGCCTTCTTACAAACTCAGGCTGCCTGGAATTCAAGATCCTCCTGCCTTAGTTTCTCAATACAGGCAGGCTTCACAATGACCACATTTTTCTTTTAGTTTGTTTGCTTGTTGTTTTGTTTTGTTTTTAGTTTGAGGAAGGTTTTCCTATGCTGTTCGGGCTAGCCTCATGATCTTCCTGCCTCAACCACCTAAGTGGGGAATTTCACTGTGCCCACAAAGGATATAAGTTATAGACTTAGATATCATTCATTTATTCAATGTATACTTTATAGCCGGGGTGGTGGTGGCACACGCCTTTAACCCCAGCACACAAGAGGGAGAGGCAGGCGAATCTTTGTGAGTTCAAGGTCAGCCTGGTCAACAGAGTGAGTTCCAGGATAGTGAAACCCTACGTCGAAAAAACAACACTAACAACAATAGACACACACACACACTTGTGTCTCTTGTCAAGTCTCTGACACTTGGGGATTGAGTGAGACAGGGCCGGTATTTTTCCCGGCCTTAAAGAAGGAAAGTAGTCAGTTTCCAGGCCTCCAAGCATTGCTCTGTGATCTTGTTGATGTTATGTAACCCCTGACCCTCCTTACTCATAAAACAAAAAAGACAAACCATTTGATTTTGATTAACTAATCACGCAAACAGATACCCCCTAGAGCCTTAAATAGATATTAGAAGCCCACTTCAGCTTCCCTTTATAGCTTATCAATCACTTTGAGTGAGTCCCCGAACAACAAGGAATTAATATTTCTTAGCCAGGTCCAGGGGTGCATCTGTATTCCTGGCTGAGGGAGGCTGAGGCAAAGGGATCTCTGGAACCCTGGAGTTTCAGAGTGGGCATGTGGGGATGGGTGGGTTAGAACCTGGTGACACGGACCTGTAGTCTAGGCCCTTGAAAGGAGTCAGGGGCAGAAGACTTCAAGATCGAGGCTAGCCTTGACTACATAGTGAGCCCATGCCTAAAATCTGAGGTTGTGGACCTAGTTCAGTTTTGGGGCCCTTCTCAGAATGAGGAAGACCCTGGGTTTAATTCCCAGGACTGAGAGAAAGTTCATCATCTTTAGATTTGCTTCTGGAGGATGACACTTGGTAAAGAACCCATTTCCACGGCCGACCAGAAGCTTGTACCTCAGAATGTACAGATCGTGCTCCCTCAACTTATTCCTCAGAGGTCAGCCCCGGAAACAGTTCTGTTCTCCACGTCTGAGAAGCTTTCTACATATAAGCATGTAAAAATATATACTTAGAAAACAAAAGCAAGGAGACTGAGAAACCACACAGCGTCCACAGACCTTCCCACAGCAGCCTGTATCGGAGAACCATCCAATACCAGAACACGCTGTCCTCACTTGGAGTATTTTTAAATGCTTCCAGCATAGCATTGCACACCCCTTTAATTCCAGCACTCCTGAGGGCCAGTGCTGTGAGACCCTGCTTCAAAACAATAAATAAATACTAGGTGTCAGGTGCACTTGGGAGGCAGAGGCAGGAGAATCTCTGTGAGTTTGAGACTGGTTTGATCTACACAGTGAGTTCCAGAACAGCCAGAGCTACATAGAAAAAACTGTCTCAAATTAATTAATGAACTATTTAATTACTCTCAGTGCAACCAGTCCCAAACTTTCTGAGAGTCTGATCTTGACTCTTTTTTACTCCCTACTCTAAATGCTCTACCTCAGACCCGTTGCTTCTGAGAGGGAAGGCTGGAACCTGCCCCCCTGTGTTTTCTTAGTCTGTGGCTCCTGTGGTCTAACCAACAGCGGAGAGAGAGTGTGTGGGGGCGGGCGGGCGGGCGGACAAAAAGAAGGAAGAGAAAGCAAAATTTCCAGATGTCTTTGAGAAAGAGCAATGAGAGCAAAGACTAATCTACTCATAAGGGATGGCACCCCGAAGTATGAATATTTACGCACAATTATGGGAAGAAGTGTTCTGGAAGGGTCCAGGCAGCGGGGACGGGGACACTAGGCTGTTAAGGAGGAAGGGACAGATGCATGAGAAAGCAGAGTCTGTGGATATGGAAGGGACTTAAGGTGGTGTGCATGGTGTGTGTGTGTGTGTGGGGGGGAATGTTCCCTAAAAATGCAATAGGGTGGAGAGGGGGAGGAAAAGGGAGAGGGAGGGAGGAAAGAGATCCTCCCAGAGTATTGGCAGTGAGCCTAGGCCGGGTGCCCTAGGATGGCTGTTGGAACCCTGCCCCTCCTCACTGAAAACCAGGATTTGTTCCCTCCACTTTCCACCTGCCTATTCTCCCCCCAGACAGACTCTCAGCTCAGCGGCAGGTTTTAACTTCTGTGAAGGGCTTTTGCTAGAACTCAGCCCCCACCAAGCCTCTGATGTCAGAGTCTGCCCCTCCCCAGCCACCTCTCTCAGACTGGGCACACCCCAGCTATTCCAGAGAGGTAGATTCTGATCATGGAAGATAAGGAAAACTTTTTGGCGATTCTCCTTTTTTGTCTCTTTCCATTGGCTACTCATTTAATCTCGGTTCCTTGGGGGCATCTCTATCTCCACCTGAACCAGAAAAGTAAGAGTATAGAATGGTTTGGGGCTTCTAAATTTGCCTTCTGAAACCTGTCAAAGCCCATATTTAGAAGCCCCAGTCCCTGGGCAGGGCTTTCCTAGACAGCTGTACCATGCCTCTAAGCAGGTGAAGTCCCAGCCAAG